>NW_016107333.1:14736739-14804678 GCF_001604975.1 Cebus imitator | reverse complement strand
AGAGAGCAGTGGCATGATCTCGGCTCACTGCAACCTCTGCCTCCCAGGTTCAAGCGATTCTTCTGCCTCAGCCTCCCAAGTAGCTGGGATTACAGGCAAGTGCCACTATGCCCAGCTAATTTTTGTATTTTTAGTAGAGATGTGATCTGCCCGCCTAGGCCTCCCAAAGTGCTAGGATTACAGGCATGAGCCACCACACCTGGCCACACCAAAATATTAATGTGTTCCCTTGCATTTCTCATTCCCTTTGCAGCATAGTGAGTCATCTGACTAGTTCTGATCAATGGGCTATTAGCAAAAGTAATGTATGTTACTTCCAGGCCACCAAAGAATTTACTGCAAACAATTCTCCATATTCTCCTGTCCCTTGTTATTGTGAATGCTGATGATCCAAGGAGTGGAGCCTCCATCATCTTGAGTACCAGAGTGACCATGTGGTGCAGAGTATCTCCCATTAGTATCCACATTAGACATATTACATGAAAAATAAATAGCTTTTTGTTATACTTCTGAGATTTTAGGGCAAATTTATTATTGCAGCCTAACCTAGCCTGCCCTGACTAATATAGTTGGTATTGTGCTTGAATAAATAACTAGGAAAAATAACTAACCTACTAAAGTATGACTTAAGAATATAGCTTATATTGAACTAAATGCTACAATTTGAGTAAATGAACATATGAGTAACTTGTATGTCATGATCCTTGAGTTCAAGATAAAATTTCTTAAAAGTAACCCTCCTCATTCCCACTGAAGAAAATTTTCAGAGCCAGTGGAATTCGAAAATCTTTAAGATTTCTGTGAATGCCAGGGGCTTAGAAGTTCTATTAGGTCTTCTGCGTTCTGACACCTATGTATGTTAACTTTGGTTTTGTCCCACAATTATCTGGACATTGTTCTCAAGCCCTTCTCTGGTTGCTTCAAAAAACCTAATCACATGGATAAAATAATGTTACTAGGATGTACCAAAGATTTAGAATACCACAAACATTGAAACAAAGCCTTTTGTCAAGCCACTGCTTCTAACTCACTGTCTCTTCTCCTCCAAGCTCCTCCCCCCCCCCCATTATTCCCAGGGAATTTCTAAGTATTTTCTCTCACTTATTTGGAGTAGTGCCTCTGACTTCTAAAGGCAAAGGACCTACATTCATTCCCTACAGCTGCCATAACAAAGGATAACAAACTGGGTGGTTTTGAACAACAGAAATTATTGTCTCACAGTTTTGGGTCCTAAAAGTCTAAAATCAAGGTGAATGCAGGTCCCCCTGAAACCTAGGGGAGCATCCTTCTTTGCCTCCTCCTAGCTTCTGGGGGTGGCCATCAGCCCTTGGAATTTGTTGGCTTGTAGATGCATCACTCCAATTCGTCTCCATCTTCTTGAGGTATTCTCTCTGTGTCTCTGTGTTTTCATGTGGCTGTCTTCGTATAAGAAGAACACTCATAATAGGTTAGGAGCCCACCCTACTTAAGTATAACCTCGTCTTAACCAATAACCCTATTTCCAAATAAAATCACATTCTGAGGTACTGGGGGTTAGGATTTCAACATATCTTTTTCGGGGGGACACAATTAAACTTAGAACAGAAACACATTCTTGTAGAAACAGAATCTGCCCTAAATTCATCAACTCTATTTGCTTTTACACTCCTCATGCCTTGAACAGTACCTGATGCATCTTAGATGCTGATGCAAACAGTTCTTGCCTGCAAAAGAAATCTAGTATGACGGTAGACCAACATTTCCACCAAGAACAACTTAAAATTCAGACTGTTTTTCAAAATAGCAGGTGTAATGGCATCGTAAAGTGGCTCAAATAATCAAAACTAGAGGGGACAAGATGCTGGCAAGGGAAAAACTAGAAAAAGGCACATTCACATTGTGCATGTGTTTTGATGATTCTGGGCTCAGAGTAAGAGCATGCAAACCTGGGTTGTGCCCAGGCAGAAGCCCACTGCTAGGAACAGATAAATGAATAGGGGTTTTCACTGTTTTGTAAGGCCAGTCAGACAAAATTTGAGACTTAATGAGCCAAGATACTGGTAACAAGGAAGAGAGAACTAAGCCTGATAATACAACCAATTTTTCTCCTATAACATGTGCCAAATCCTGAAACTAGGCAAACAGTCTTAGAAGCTAAGCAGATAAACTGAAACGCAAAACAGAGTTTTGAGGATCTCAAAAGAGTGTGAGGCCTGCCAGGGTAAGAGACTCCATAAAATTCTCAAGCTCTCAGAAATATTAGGCCTCAGGAGTGAAGGTGAGCCAGGCAGACTGAAACACCCAAATTGAAACACACCTTTACTTGGATTAAGAAACAGCCTTGGCTAGGCATGGTGGGTCACGCCTGCAGTCCCAGCACTTTGGAGGCTGAGGCAGGTGGATCACCTGAGGTCAGAAGTTCGAGATCAGCCTGGTCAACATGGTGAAACCTTGTCTCTATTAAAAACACATAAAATTAGCTGGGTGTGGTGGTGTACACCTGTAATCCCAGCTACTTTGGGAGGCTGAGGCAGGAGAATTGTGTGAACTTGGGAGGCAGAGGTTGCAGTGAGCTGAGATCACACCCTTGCACTCCAGCCTGGGCAACAGTGCGAGACTCCATCTCAAAAAAAAAGAAAAGAAAAAGAAAAAAGAAATAGACTTAACTTTGCCTGCATAGCAGAATAAAGGGCAAACTTTGGCTGGAGCTACTATAATTTGTTTTTATATGCAATATCTAGCAAATGGTTTAAAATATTGCTAGATATGCCAAGAAAGAGAACAACATGTCCAAACACCCAAAGAAAAACTAGATATGGAAATAGGTCCATAGTTGATCCAGATATAAGTGTTAACAGAAAAAAAAAATCCTTAAAAATAACTATGAATTATAAGTTCAAGAAAAATGAGGAGAAAATTTTTCAAATTGATAAAAAGATGGACATTAACAAATAAATAAAATGTACAAAAAAGAATCAAATAAAAATTTTAGAATTAAAAAAATACAATTACTAAAATTTGCCAAGATAGTGAAACATATCAAACTGGTTACATACAAAATATCACATATTTTATGTTTATGTACTTTTTAATGCATATGTATGTGTATACATGTACACATAGAACTAACTGAGTGGATTGAACACACCAAAAGACAAGCAGAAGACAAAACTGTTGAAATATAAGACAAGTCAATAAAAATATTCAAACTGAAGAATAAAAGGAAAATAATAAAAATACAGAAAAGAGCATAGATACATGTGGGACCAAAGAAAAGTATAAAATAGATGTGATTAACATTGCAGGAGAGAAAAAAGGAGCAATGCTTGAAGGGACAATGACTAAAAATTTTCCAAAACTTGTGAAGACAAAAACTGACAGTTTCAGTTTTGAGAACCCTAAAAAAAGTTAATATTTACAAAAAACTATATGTAGACATATCGTATCAAACTATTGAAATCTAAAGATGACAAAGAAATCTTAAAAGTCGAGGGAGGGACCGGACGTGGTCGCTCACGCCTGTAATCCCAGCACTTTGGGAGGCCGAGGCGGGTGGATCATGAGGTCAAGAGATCAAGACCATCCTGGTCAACATGGTGAAACCCCGTCTCTACTAAAAATACAAAAAATTAGCTGGGCATGGTGGCGTGTGCCTGTAATTCCAGCTACTCAGGAGGCTGAGGCAGGAGAATTGCCTTAACCCAGGAGACGGAGGTTGCGGTGAGCCGAGATCGCGCCATTGCACTCCAGCCTGGGTAACGAGAGCGAAACTCCATCTCAAAAAAAAGAAAAAGAAAAAAAGAAAGTCGAGGGACGTGGTAAGGAAAAAGAAGTGAAAGGAGCAACAGGGAGATTATCACCTAACTTCTCATCGAAATGATGAAAATCAGAAGACAGTGGAATCTCTTCATAAAGTGCTGAAAGAAAGTAACTGACAGCCAAGATTTCTACACTCAAAAATAAAGAGAAAATTCACATATTTCAAAAGCTCCAAAATGGAAAGAATACATTGCTAGCATATCCAAACTAAAAAATAAAATTACTAAAAGGATTTTTTTCAGAGAGAAGGAAAAACGGCAACATTGAAATGAAGGAAGCAATTAAAGCAAACATTTTCAAAATGCTGCCAGTAATCTCTATAACAATTAGTAGTTCAACAACTTATAGCCAGTTCCTGGCATGCTGATTACCTCCTGGCAGGTATTCGACTGTTAAAATAACATTACTTTCATCTTGCTTCAAATGAATGGTTTCCTCACTTTCATCTTCACTTGACTCAGAGAAATCTTATATTCCAAAAATATCAATTAACTTTACAAAAGAAAGAAAGGGGCAATCCAAATGCTTATTTCTGGGTTCAAAAATGTCACTTTTCAAACAAAAAAATCTTGAGATGATTAAGAAAGGAACCTCACAGATCAGCTGACTCTTTCACTCACACTAATGACAACACTAAACCTTTCTACCATATCTAGTTTTATCTGCACTGGGAAAGCTGGCGAAAAGAAGGTGTGGAAGAAATCCTATGGACTACTTCAGGACTCCTTAGATGCCTTCCATTACCTAGTGGCCACCAAATGTACTCAGTAATTAACCATTTTAAAGGTTTAAAGCTGCTGCATGATTTAGTAATTTTAGAAGTCTTTCCCCAACTCCTTCAAGGAATATCTGAGATTAAATAACAGGAAAGATGAAAAACTGGCCTGAACCAGTAAAACAATGCTGTCTGCATACCTTTTTATTCTAGAAGCTTAGAAATGCAATCAGCTTTCTGGGCTGCTACCCTTTTGTACACAGAACACATTGTGCAGCCTTCTTTATGGCAGAGAAGCTCCCTGCAGTGAAAGTCTCCTCCTGAATGGGGTTTCTGAGCACAGACATTTTCATGTCTCTTATTTGCAGCTTTTCACAATAAGCCCTCTCCCACACAAATACATATTTTCATTATCTTATTTTTAGAAATGCAATTTGAAGAGGAAAAGGTGTGATTTGACATTCTAATTGTAGTGAATTCTTCCATCTGAGTCTCTCTAGGATCTGGCTGCAAATACAACAATTTTAACACTAGATTTCAGCACACCAGGCATCAGTTCCACTTAGCCATATTATAAGCCATGTGCACTGCAGTCACAGAAGTACCTTCCCACATTCTCATTAATCAAAATATATCATGCAATATAATTGTTCTCCATTACAGCATTAAGTGTCTGATCTAGAGTGTGAGTATAGGAAATAAATTTAGCCCCGTGAATTGAGTTTTCAGGTTCAGGTTTTAAGTTAGCTTCTGTTCTGTTCCTTCAAGCCACAAGCATCCTGTTCTATGTACTGCATCAACAATTTTAAAATTAATAGGACTCTCAAACAAATTAATTTACCCACTGGGAGAAACTTTGTTACCTGAATATGACAAAACAAAATGCAATTCCAAGCATGGATAGAGGCTGCCTTAAAACTAGGGATTTGTTTTTCAAGTCAACTCTCTCTCTCTTTCCCTCTTCTATTTTTTCCCTTTGTCTCATTCTTACTGCCTTCCTCTTTTCCTTTCTTTTTCCATCCATTTTTCCTTTATTAAAAAATTATTCTAGGAGATAAGATGTTCCAGGTACTATTTGAGGCACTGAGATCAAATAAGCCAGGGCCCCATTCTTGCTGGGGAGCTAGTGGAAAAAGTAATTAAAATGCAAAGTGAGACAAATGAGCTGGATTCTGCTTGGCAAAGATTTGTGGGAAGGGAGCAGGTGGGGGGATGAATTCCAGCCAGAGAGGAAGGGGACTGCCTAGCCCTACTTCTTCAATTAGAGCCTAACGTGGTACTCGGACTTGGTCTGAGCATGCTGGTGGTGGGCAGGACTGGTAGGAGTTGATTTACATTTGGATTATTGGATCTAGAGAAAGTGACCAGTAAAGGAGACAGTAGGAAGTATCTGTCTTAATGTGTCAATCAATAAGCATGTATTTAGTACATACTACATGGCAACATTTTACTGGGGACTGGGGGCGTATGAGGGAGCAAAGTAAATATGATGTCAACACTCTATGCAGCTTTAGGCAAGAATATTGGTCCTCTACCTTCTAGGACCTGTAATTGAGTAGTGTGAAGTGATTGCTATTGACGGATGCTAGGAGAGAAGTCTTTATGAATGTCTTGGGTAGACTGAGACTCAGAGAGGTATGGGGAGGGTCGCTTTGGGCCCAGATGATTAACCATACAGGTGAAGGAAAGAGGCCTTCTCCCCCCAAAGACATTCATAAGCTTTGGAACTTCAAGAATTGAGAATGCTAAGAGTATCAGAGTGTCACCGTTATAAACATCAGTGTCAGTCCAGGTTCTCCAAAGAGACAGAACTATTAGGGGACACATATACAGAAATAGATTTATTTTTAAAAATTGGCTCATGCAATTGTTGGTGACTGGCAAGTCTGAAATCCACAGGGGAGGCCAGCAGCTGGAAACTCAGAAACTTTGTATTTTCATGTTACACTCTTGAGGCAGAATCCTTTCTTCTCTGGGAAACCTCAGTTTTTGCTCTTAAGATTTTCAACAGATTAGTGGAGAGCTTCCATCGTATGGAGGGTAATCTGAGTTACTTATATTCAACTAATTGTAAAGATTAATCACATTTTTAAAGTCCTTCCGCAGCAACATCTAGACTAGTGTTTGAACAAAGAACCGAGCACCATAATCTAGCCAAGTTGACACCTAAAATTAACAATCACAGCATAGAATAGATAATTCTTAAAGGACCCACAGTACAAACATCAGTATTTCTACCAAAGAGGCAAGACACCAGTAGGAGCAGCAGTGGTGGCCGGTTGCGGTGACCAGTCACAATAAAAGAACATAAGTAACTCTGAGCACATGCGAAACATCCTTTGGGCAATCCCAGAAATACTTGGGTGGAGAGGATTATTCAGATAAAGGTAGAACCATAGAATATTTTCATTATTATCTTTGAGATCCCATTAACCTAGGGAAAGACTTTGAAACTCAAAAGAATGTGTTTTGAAAATGGTAAAATGCTTGTTGTGCAAGCAGCCCAAGGGTGACCAAGAGCACAAGATGTGTGGACCCTTTTTTGCAGAAGGGCTGAGCTCTAACCTGCATTCTCTTGTTATAAGAGAATACCCGAGACTGAGTAATTAATAAAGAAAAGAGATTTATTTTGACTCACAGTTCTGGAGGCTGAGAAGTTCAAGATCAAGGAGCTGTATCTAATGAGGGCCTTTTGCTGCTTCATGGCATAGTGGAAAACTGAAAGGGAAAGCAAGCTCATGCAAAAAGGGGGCAGATAAAGCAGGCTGGCCTACTTCATGACAGCCCATTCTTGTGAGAACTAACCTAGTCTTGAAAGAAGTAGTTTAATCCCAAGAGGACTGCATTAGTCCCTTCATGAGGGGGAAGCCCCCATAACTTAAACACCTCCCACAAGGCTCCACCTCCCAACACTGTCATATTGAGGAACAAAGATCCCAACACATGAACTTTTGGGAGACACAGTCAAACCATATCAAGCTGTGAGGGGGGAAGAAGAGAGAAGTAGAAATGTGAGGGCTCCATATATGAGGGAGCCCTGTGTGAAGGGGTTGGGAGAATACAAGACCCTGACTGAGGCAGATTTGGTATCAAATTCTCCTTGAGATCCAGTGGTTTGATTGTTGCCCAGTGTAGTTTGGGTGCTGTGCCACTAGTCTACTCTCCAAGAGGCTGGTAAGCCAAACTGTTTTTGATTCTCTAATTTCTAAGGGTCAAGCATTGGGGAGAAGGAACCTCAAGCTATTTTGAGATAAAATGTCTCTGCTTTCAGGCTCTTATAGTCTTGAAATGATTCACAAGCTTCACAAGAGAATTCGTAGTGACAACATTAACAGGGACCACTGGGTTGAAGGAGCCAAGGCTGAGAACTTAAATACCACTATATTGACATCAGATAAGCTGGGACTGATAACACAGCCCAGTGTATAAATCTGATCAGCTTTCATAGATGTAGCCACATGTAGTGTTTTTCTCTTAAAAACATTACTTCTTCTGCTTCTTTTCCCTTGAAGTCACTTCTTCTCCTGCTTCTTCGCCTGTCTTCTTTTCCCTTGAAGTCACTGCCACCATTCAGCCAGCTACCCAGCCTAGAGGAAGCCAGTCCTTAATTGCTTTCACTCCAGTTCCATCACCCACCAAATTCTGTTGATTTTATCTCCTAAAATATCTCAAAACTCTAAGCCCCTGTTCTTCATCCTTGAACCACACTTTTAACCTCGTCTTCCTGCCTCTAGCTCTCAGTGGCCTCCAACCCAGCCTTCATATTGCCAATCAGAATGATGATTCTCAAATGGAAATTCAACACTGCCACTTTCCCTCTCCCCAGAGCCCTCTGTGAGTCAAAATAAATCTCTTTTCTTTATTAATTACTCAGTCTCGGGTATTCTCTTATAACAAGAGAATGCAGGTTAGAGCTCAGCCCTTCTGCAATGTACAGAAGCAGAAACCTTCATGTTAGGAAACAAAGCCTTTGTAATTTGGTCTTTGTCTTATTTTCCTGCCTTATCCTGCACATAGCTATATCAACCAGTCATAGTTTCTTGCTCTTTTAAAAATCTCTACTCATTCCTTTTTTTCCTGAAATGCTCTCCCTTACTTTTCTGCTGAGCTAACTTCTGCTCTTTTAAAATTTGGATCAAAGATAATTTTGTCGAACACAATCTGGTCTGAATTGGATGCATAGGATTGTTTGATAAGCCACATGCCTGGAGACTTTCTCCTTCTTTTGTTTTATGCAGTGATAGGGATGAGTTCAACTAATACCCCTACCCACCATCCCACCAGCTCAGCTCTGTGCGTTGCTTGGATACTTGCTTCAGCACAGAAGCCATGTCAACTCTGCCTCTAAACAGAGAATCTTCTGTAAACCAGGTTCAGGAGTATGCCCAGGTTTTGCTGTCACCAACATAGGAAAAATAGAGCCCAGTGTTTATCAAGGCCATTTGTTTTGTCATAGCACAACTTATCTTAAACCAAGGGCAACATTTTATAAAGAGATGCTGTAAATAGTCACTTTCAAGCTCTCCTGGTTTGAAAGACACAGCAGTATCTTTGTGGCATCCACAGCAGGGTTACTTTCAGTCCGTGATTCACCCAGGTATTGGTTTATTGGCATTCTTTCTCTATCACTTAACAATAAGTAGCTCTTCCAAAAATAGATAAACACAAACAAAAAGAGCAATAATTCTATTATTCTCTTATTCTCCCAGCAATGTACAGAAGCAGGAAATAGGACATGTCTTCATGTCTATGATATCTGCCTTGGGATTCAGGCTCTTAAAATTAAAGCCAAAACAAAGTTCACAGTTCCCTTTGACAATATATGTGGATAGCAGGTAAGGTCATTCACTTGCCAGATGACATTTGGTGTTATCAAGACAGCCACTTAAAGAACCACAGTGGATTAAGGAAATCCTTCAGAAAGAAAGGCATCTGACAGCACAAGGACAATTGAGGAATTAACTTCAGGGAGAGTCATTTCCAACCTACAGAAAGCAAGCACAGGAAACAGAATCAGGAAAACAATAAAAACAAAACAGCCCCCTTGCCTTTCTTGCTTATGGCTGTATTTTCCTGAAGCTTTGTCTACCCTGGTACAATACATCATTATTCTCCTGTAGATAAGCACGTCTCAGTTTTTCAAACTAATAAAATCATGAGGAATCACATTAACCAAACATCTGGTTAAACTGCAAATAAAGTTTGTAGAGCATAGAGTGTTTTTGTAATAGCTAAGATATCATCAAGATTATGTCTTAGATAAAATTAAAAATACATTTGAACTCATGTGTTACAGAGGATGGTGGTAGGGAACATGCTGAAAAAAAAGCCAGCTATAGAGCCCTCCGTTCATTTATTCATTTATTCATTCATTCACTCACTCACTCAACAAACATTTGTGAAGCAGCCACATGTAGGCACTGTATTCATCAGTAAAAATAATAATAACCATGTTGAAGTTCAGAGAATGAAGCCTTGCTGCCTGGGTTTCATTCCAGGTCATGCCACTTATTAACTGTGGGCCTTGGACAGGTTCCTGATTGCCTGTACACTTACTTAGTGTTCTCTTCTGTAAGGCATGGAAAATAGGAGTACCTTGACCTCATAAGATTGTTGGAAGGACTAAATAAGCTTGTAAATATACTTACCACAATGCCTATCAAGCTATATAACAATGATAGGATAAAGAACCATAAAACTATAACCACTCTTTTTTAGGCACTTATTACATACCATGGACTGAGCATCATTAACACTCAAGAAATGTTAGCTATTATTTTTTATTTTTAACTTGGATCCTTTAGTTTTGTGTTTTAGTTTAAAAATCAGAACGTATTCTGATTTTTTATTTTATCTATTTTTTTTAGAGATGTGGTCTCACTATGTTACCCACGCTAGACTCAAACTCCTGGGTTCAAATGATCCTCTCACCTCATTCTCCTAAGAAGCTGAGACTACAGGTGAGTGCCTATACAACCAGAAATTCTGATTTCCATAATTGTCACTATTGCTGGGTTGTTAGCTTTGGCAGGTTTCCACCATAATGTCCATATGAAATTGGGGAAATTGGACTGAAGTATGTCACAGGTCTAACATAGAGTCACCGGACTATGTTTGAGTTTAGAACATAAGCCTAAGAGGTCAGAGAATAGTTTTAAGAATACTTTTTCTGCCCCTGTAATATCTTCCACAAGGTGAATAAAGAATGACTGTGCCCAAAACCAAGGAGAGAGCCCATCTTCTTGGATCTTGTTTGACAAAACAAAGCAGGAATGTGGGCTTATCTCAGAGCAGTGGTTCAGAAAAAATAATAATAGTGATAAGGGTTCTAAGTTAGGCAAATATGAGGTTATGTCCAGAAAAGTCAACTAAAACAAAGAGAAGGAAGGCAGTTCTGTAAGGCCAGGTATACCACGTGGAAAGTACCATTAATAAGCTAGGCCAAGATAATGAGAAGCGCTAGGAAAGGATTCGGAAATTCTAACCATGGGTAAACAAGGCAAGGATCAAGCTTGCCTCCAGACAATTGAAGGTCTCCATCTTCTTTTCACTGACCTGCGCCTGTGAGAGCCGAACAAACTGTAAGCACTCAAATACTGGTTCTCTGGCCACTTCTGTTTTTCCTCTATGGAACTAGTCACACATTACCTGGTGCATGATGTTTTTATTTGTGGATCTCTTACCGTTATGAAATTGTAAGCACCCTGAGAGCATCAACTACTTTCTTAACATGGGAACTCCCAGAGAAATTTTCATATTATAGATATTCAATAAACATTTTCTGAATGAATGAGTAACTACCATGAACAAATTAGCAGACACCAAGGGAGTCTGATTTGGAGCCAATTGCCTTTTGAGAGAAATGTTCCTTACATCCTCCTCCTCCAGAGCAAAATGGTTTCAGGGTGCGGGGACATCTGTTACGATTGTCTGCCAAGAATCAACAGTGCCATCTTCTGAGAAGAGCAAATCAATTTCCCTTTGGGTAACTGCCCCATCCCACCTTCTCCTGGCTAAGGATAGGGCTATGAGCTTAGCTAATCCTCTTTCTGTCCCTGAAATTTGAACCTTAAGCAGAACTTCAGGGACCAAAGAGAGCTGGAGCCGCTTCATCCCAGCAGTGACAACCTGTCCATTTGTCCATGTTATCTCAATCGCCACAGTTGTCTTGGTTTCCGTCCTCTCTGCAACCTGGAAATTTAGCTCTTCCTTTGAACCAAATGATCTTCCCTTTATCCTTTCAATAAATTTCTTTTGCATGTGTTGGCAAGAGTCAATTTTAATAGCTACAAACCACCAAGAATCCAGATGATGCACTATGATGTCCTTCTTCTACTACAGTGGTTCTCAACTTTGGTTGTAGGTTAGAATCAATAGGAAGTTTTCAAAACCCCGGAGCTCAGACCACACCCCAAAGCAATTAAATGAGACTCACTGCAGGTTTGATCAGTAGGTCCTAAAATACCCCCAGGTGATTCTAACAAGTAGCCCATGTTTGAGAATCACTGCTCTAGAGATAAATGTAAATATATCCATTTGACTACTTTAAGGGAATGAGGAAGCAAAGGGTATTTTATAAGTAGCATGCTTTTAAAGACAGAATTTAACCCTGGAGAAAGAACTAAACTTTCACCCCCGAATTCATACTTTCCTAATAATTAAAGAACTAGAACTAGGTTTTCATCTTCAATTGCTATTTTTAACCACTAAGTAAATTTGAAGATGTTTACAACTGTAGGCACTTTCTAATTTTATTAAAAATGCAAGTAAAACACAATGTCAAGGAAGAAAACATCCTAGTTGACTTGCATTGAAGATAGATCACAATAATCTATTTCAAGCTTGGAAATGTTTCTACCTAAGCATTCCTAGGACAATGTTTCATCTGAGGCTATCTTTGGTGACATCTCTTGACTAGAAGTGATCATGGGAGGCGAGGAAACTGACACTTTTTCACCTTCTCCACCTTTTCTGCCTTATAAGAGACAATTTCTTTTTAGTTATATTAAATGCAATGAGGAAAAAGCTAGCTAAGAAGCAGAGCAATTAAATTCCACAGAAAACAATGAAAAGACAGATGGACAAAGACAATATTGTAACATTCCAGATGAAATTCTAGCTCTGTGTACATAGGGCACAGGGAATCACACAGTCATTCTAGCTTTCAGGAGATACCTTGATCGTGGCACATCCCATCCACTGCTTCTGCTGCCCTAGGCCAGGCCTCAGTCACTCATATGGTTACCTACTGATCATGACTCAGCCCCAGTGCGTGTAGACATAAGGCATACACAGGCTATCCTGAGCAGCACTGTATCTTGTGGCGCAATTCTGCACCAGTAGAATTAGCTCTGCTTCCCACAGCTCTGGTGTGGAAGCTAAATGTCCCTAGAAATCAATTGGGCCCATTCTCTTCTACCAGCTACACAAGGTGATTTTTTTTTCCCTATACCTAAGAATAGGTCTATGTATAACAGTGAATTACATGGCCTGAGTTTAACAACAGCACTGGGGCAATTTATCAAATGTCCTGCAGTTTAATACAGAAAGGAAGAGAAGCACAGACCCCAAAGAACAGACCAAAAAAGGATATTGGTGCATCTTGCACATATCCAGGGGCGTTTGGTTTTGTTTTACTTCATTTAACTTCTAAACTCAAACATTATGTCAGAGTATTTTTTAATGCATTAAAAAATCAGTCAAATTAACTTAAATTAGATGGTACTCATTTGTTGTCTTTTATTTCCATTTGACCAATATATGAGGAAATAACTCCTTCTAAGAATAGACTGATCACTAGTAAATAGTTTAGAAACATGCTTCTCTATAGGTCACGTACGTTTGTTATAAACATCAATTAAATTCAAGAGATATTTAAGACTTTAGTATACGCTAAGCATACATAGTCAGAAAACAAAATTTCCATCTTTATAATATAGTAAACCACTTATTTTGCTGTGCTATAAATTCATTATGTCATCCTCCCAAAATTATTTCTATTTATTTATGTATTTAATTTTTGAGATGGAGTTCCCCTCTTGTTGCCCAGGCTGGAGTGCAGTGACATGATCTCGGCTCACTGCAGCCTCCACCTCTCGTGTTCAAGTGATTCTCTTGCCTCCGACTCCCGAGTAGCTGGGATTACAGGCACCCACCACCATGGCAGCTAATTTTTTTGTATTTTTAGTAGAGACGGGGTTTCACCAAGCTGGCCAGGCTGGACTTATACTCATGACCTCAGATGATCCACCCACCTCGGCCTCCCAAACTGCTGGGATTACATGCGTGAGTCACCACGCCGGACATCCCAAAGTTATTTCTTTTTTTTTTTTTTTTTTTTGATTGCAATGCATATTTATTGGGTTAGACTGATGATAGAGAAAATCAGTTTTATCTTTAAAAAATTCACATTGCTGAAGCTCTTTAAAATCTTTCCTCTTCACTAGGGGAGAGCTGCTTGTTGTCACAATCAGGCTTTTTGTAGTGGTGTTAAACAGAAACACTCATCTCTTCAGTTCCCCGTCCGTGCGCTCATCCCGGAGCCGGCGGTGCGGGTAGTCAATCCGTCAGCCCCGGTGAAGCGGGGTCGGCAGAGCATGGGCGGCGCCGTGGCCGGGGCGAGCGCAGTGATCAACAGGCGGCTCCCGGCCGCCGCGCCCAAAGTTATTTCTAAGCAACAAATTGGCACAATCTTTGGCAAACACTCACTGTCTTTCCTAAACTGAGTGGATAATATGAATTCACTTTTTTATGGAAAGTGGCTAAGAATGGCCCACCTTGAGAGTATAATCAGGAGGTATGCAATGGAATTGTTCCCTGTGTGTTACTGATTGGCCACAGGGTGATGCAGCTCATAGAAAGAAAATAAGTATAGGTTAATAAAAAGAGAGAAATACTTGGGTTCTGAAGACCCAAATTCAAATTCCAGCATCAAGTCACAAGCTGTGAAAACACACACTGGTCACCTCTGGTCAGTTCCTTCCATTATAAAAAGAGGATGACAGTCACAGCTGCCTCTCCAAATGTTAATGAGAAACAAATTAGAAATATGTGTTCAAATTTTTGCTAAATTGGAACCTCAGTTCCATTAACATTAAGTCATGAACACTATGGATGCCTTTTTTCTTTATCATGCATAAATTAAGAATGAGCATAATAAACTACCTATGATTTTTACCTTCTTCTTCATACTTTTCTATAGTTTCTAATTTTCCTGGAGTGATCATTTGTAACTTTTATAACCAGAAAACATGTTTTATGAATGAAAAGATATGGGAATGTCTTAGAGTTTGGAGTTAGACTAGAAGCACTGGATTCAGTAAATGCACGTGGGCCAAGAATATTTTCAGATTAGTTTGAACTAACCAAAGGACAGAATTTCAGCAAGTCAGAACACTAAAGTTATTGAGATTGAGAAGCTCGCTCCCTGCTTCCTATTTCTGTATGTTTTTTAAACATAAGAAAATTTTTCTTAATATGGTCATTGTATATTTACATATTTTAAATTCATTAGTTAACTTCTCATCTGTTCATAGTGATACAATGGCTATTTATTGAGCACTTATATGGTAGATGTTTTACAAACATTATCTTACCAATACTATCAGAAATGTCCTTTTGTCCCCGTTTTATCTACAAGAAAACTCAAAGCAATTCACCTAAGGTTGTGGCCCATAAATGATCATGGCAGGTACAGCCATTCGCCCACTCAGCTATTCCATTGCACCTTCCTGCACTATAAAAGGTAGAGAGCAACTGTTTTCAGACTCCTTTGCGATGCTGGTTCTGCAAGTGGCCTAGGTCCTGCTAAGCAGATAAACCATGCTTAGGTTTATCCAAGACTAGGAAGATGGATGTAAGCAGTGAGCAGATAGGATTCTTTGGCAAGCATAGAATGGAGCCTTTGGTTCTTTGAGGGCAGTGGTAGAAGAAGTCGTGTGTCCAATTTGTAGGAGCAACAAGCAGCTGGCAAAGTTAGTAGTACAGTCTTGTCTAGAGACAGCCCTTACTATTTTGGAGTGTTTCTCCTGGCTGCAAAGGATTAAGTCAACAGAGATGTGGAAAAACAACAGAAAGTGGAACCCAAGTTTCAGCTAGGGTGAGAGAAAAATTTTAAAGTATCTGGGCATACCTTTCAGAAGAGTTGAGGAGTAACATTGCTGTGAACAAAACTCAACAATCTGACCTGAATTTGATCACAGAAATTATACTGGGACTCTCACTTTACTGGTTCAAAGACTAAAGCTATATAAGTAGTCTAAGTCAGGGATTGACAAACTTTGGCCCACATATAAAATCTTGCCCACTGGACTCTCTTATAAAGTTTTATTGTAACATAGGCATAACCACAATTTGCATATAATCTATAGCTGCTGTATTAGTTGGTTTTCACATTGCTGATAAAGGCATATCCAAGACTGGACAATTTACAAAATAAAGAGATTTAATTGGACTTACAGTTCCACGTGGCTAGACAGGCTTCATAATCATGATGGAAGGTGAAAGGTACGTCACATGGTAACAGACAAGAGAAGAGAGTTTGCGCAGGGAAACCCCCCTTTTTAAAACCATCAGATCTCATGAGACTTATTCACTATCACGAGAACAGTATGGGAAAGATCTGCCCCTATAATTCAGTTACCTTCTACTGGGTCCCTCTCACAACACATGGGAATTCAAGATGAGATTTGGATGGGGATACAGCCAAATCATATTGTTCCTCCCCTGGTCCCTCCCAGTTCTCACATCCTCACATTTCAAATCTGTCATGGCTTCCCAACAGTCCTTCAAAGTCTTAACTCATTTCAGCATTAACTCAAAACTCCATAGTCCAACATCTTATTGGAGACAAGGCAAGTCCCTTTCACCTATGAGCCTGTAAAATTAAAGCAAGTTATTTACTTCCTAGATACAATGTGGGTACAGGCATTGCTTAAATACAGCCATTCTAAATGGAAGAAACTGGCAAAAGCAAAGAGGCTACAGGCCCCAAGCAAGTCTGAAATCCAGTGGGGCAGTCAAATCTTAGAGCTCCAAAATGATCTCCTTTGACTCCATGTCTCACACCCAGGTCGCACTGATGCAAGAGGTAGATTCTCATGGTATTGGGCAGTTCTACCCCTGTGGCTTTGCAGGGCACAGTCTCCCTCCTGGCTGCTTTCAAAGGCTGGCATTGAGTTTCTGTGACTTTTCCAGGCACATGGTGCAAGCTGTTGATGGATCTACCATTCTGGGTTTTGGAGGATGGTGGCCCTCTTCTCACAGCTGCACTAGGCGGTACCCCAGTAGGGACTCTGTATGGAGGCTCCAATTCCATATTTCCCTTCCACACTGCCCCAGCAAAGGTTCTTCATGAGCCACCCGCCCCTGCAGCAAACTTCTGCATGGACATCCAGGCATTTCCATACATCCTCTGAAATGTAGGCAGAGCTTCCTAAACCCCAGTTCTTGACTTCTATGTACTTGCAGGCTCAACACCACATGAAAGGTACCAAGGCTTGGGGCTTGCACCCTCGGAAGTCACAGCCCAAGCTCTATGTTGGCCCCTTTCAGCCACAGTGGGAGCAGCTGGACACAGGGCACCAAGTCCCTAGATGGCACACAGCAGAGGGACACTGGGCCTGGCCCAAGAAACCATATTTTCCTCCTAAAACTCCAGCCATGTGATGGCAGGGGCTGCTGCAAAGGTCTCTGACATGCCTGGAGACATTGTCCCCTTGTTTTGGAGATTAACATTCAGCTCCTCATTATTTATGCAAATTTCTGCAGTCCGCTTGAGCTTCTCCTCAGAAAATGGGATTTTCCTTTCCTATCGCATTGTCAGGATGCAAATTTTCCAAATTTTTCTGCTCTGTATCCCTTTTAAAACTGAATGCCTTTACCAGCACCCAAGTTAACTCTTGAATGCTTTGCTGCTTAGAAATTTCTTCCCCCAGATACCCTAAATCATCCCTTTCATTCAAAGTTCCACAGATCTCTAGGGCAGGGGCAAAATGCTGCTATTTGCTAAAACATAATAATAGTGACCTTTGCTCCAGTTCCCAACAAGTTCTTCATCTCCATCTGAGACCACCTCAGCCTGAATTTCATTGTCCTTATCATTACCAGCATTTTGATAAAAGCCATTCAACAAGTTTTTAGAAAGTTCCAAATTGTCCCACATTTTCCTGTCTTCTGAGCCCTCCAAACTGTTCCAACCACTCCTGTTACCCAGTTTTCAAAGTTGCTTCCACATTTTTGGGTATCTTTTCAGTAGTCCCCCACTCTACTGGTACCAATTTACTGTATTAGTTTATTTTCATGCTGCTGATAAAGACACACCCAAGACTGGGCAATTTATGAAAGAAAGAGGTTTCATGAACTTACAGTTCCATGTGTCTGGGGAGGACTCACAATCATGGCAGAAGGTGAAAGGCATGTCTCACATGGCAGCAGTCAAGAGGAGAGAGATTGTACTGGGAAACTCCCCTTTTTAAAACCATCGGATCTTGTGAGACTTATTCACAATCACAAGAACAGCACAGGAAAGACTTGCCTCCATGATTCAGTTGCCTCCTACCAGCCAAACCATATGAGTTGCTTGCTTTCTTTCTTTCTTTGAGACAGAGTCTTGCATCTTGCTCTGTCACCCAGAGCAGTGTACTGCAGTGGTACAATCTTGGCTCACTGCAACCTCCACCTCCTGGGTTCGAGTGATTCTCCTGCCTCAGCCTCTGGAGTAGCCAGGATTATAGGCACTCGCCATCATGCCCAGCCAATTTTTGTAGTTTTGTAGAGACAGGGTTTTGCCATATTGGTCAGGCCGGTCTTGAACTCCTGACTTCGGGTGATCTGCCAATCTCGGCCTCCCAAAGTGCTGGGATTACAGGTGTGAACCACTGCACCCAGTCCAATTGCTTTCATATCTACAGGGACCATGCAGCCTATACAGCCTAAAACATTTACTATCTGGCACTTTCTAGAAAAATCTGCCAACCTTCGGTCTAAGTGGTTGGAAAGGCAAAGCCATTGGAGAGAATGGATAAATCTATTATATGTATCTGTAAATAGAACAGGAAAATATGTGAACACAGGTTCAAATCACTGCCTAAAGGGAAGAAAAAAAAGAATTTTTTTTAAAGCAGAGTCTTGTTTTATCCTCCAGGCTGGCGTACAGTGACACAATCACAGTTCACTGCAACTTTAACCTTCTGAACTCAAACAGTCCTCCCACCTCAGTCTCCCTAGTAGATGGGATCATAGGCATGCACCACCACGCCTGGCTAATTTTTTATTTTATTATCTGCAAAAATGGGGTCTCCCTATGTTGCACAATCTATCAAACTCCTGGGCTGCAGCAACTCTCCCGTCTCGTCGTCCCAAAGTGCCGGGATTACAGGAATGAGCCACTGCGCCTGGCCTGAAAGAAAACTTTTAAGTCCTTTGTTGGAAGCAGTATCCAAGAATATTTAGTCTGTGGGTGTTCCTGTGTGTGGAGAGGATTAGGGATGAAGAACATCACAGGAGCTGAAGTAAGTACGTAATCGTAGAGGCTGAAAGAGATGAAACAGTAAGCCAGAGGGTGTCAATGATAAATCAAGAGGAAGAGAGAACGCAAATAGAGATGGAAAGTTTAGAAACTCAGGCTTAAGCTGCACAAAGTATTTAAGTGGGAAAAGGGAGGTACAGAGGAATTGTCAGAGAAATAATAGGCAGCCCATTCCTCAGAGGCCCAACTCAGAGTGGGTGATCTTGCTGTGCTCCTATTAAGTACCGGGCATTGTGTTGGGTCCTCAGAGAGTTTGCTAGTTAAGGATAAAGGTGTAGGTCGCAGCACCAGAAGCATTGCAGTGGCTGAGAAGCAGCCTTTGGATCTGACAGGGAGCCTTCAACAATCTTTGTAAAGGGGGCTGGGCTCCGTGGAGCTCTGCGTAATTTGGAGAAATAAGAGCTATTCTGAAAGGGGTCTCTGGGAATTTCAAATGCTGAGACGCAATAGTGCTCCAGAAGTGATTAAGATGAAAGGAAGGAGATGAAACAGCAGCTGGAAGGCGTAAATGGGTCTTATGTTGCTTTCTGAAAGATGGGTGCTATGGCTGAAAATCCTTTTCATCATAGGGAGATGTCGGCAGTAGCAGCATTCTTTGTAATAGGATTTGACCTGTGGGTGAGCAGCTTCCATTCTCTCTGACTACCAGGAGATTTTTCTTAGCTGTGTTTTGGAAAAACAGAAAGGAATGCCAGCTCTACTAAAAACCACTATAAATGCTACCTACACCGTGCCTGTGGCTACTTTATAGAAGGGTAATGAGAGGATGACCAGAATAAAAATACTCCGTGGCCTTTCTCAGCAGCAAATGGGCAGTATGATTGAGTAAGCACCGAAGAAAAAGCGAGAGCCCTTCCTGAGTGGAAAGAACACAACAAAAGTCAGTTATTAAATGAATCGACAATCTTGGGCCCACACAAAAACTTGTTGCTGTAGTTGCATTAGCCCTCCCAGGAAAAAAGGAGAGGTCATCTCAGACCCTTGCAGGGGCTTTATATAAGCTGAAGACGCGAAGAGAATCCGATAAGCCACAGACTTAGGGGACTTTGAAAGGAAGTTGAGATTTCTTTATCTTCTCAGTACCTTTTTTGTCACCTCTGAAGACTTGCAGCTCCACTTTAGGGAAGTCACTCAATTTGCTCAGTTTCCTTTTTCTGTCTACAAAAATGGGAATGATAAAAATAATGCCTTGCTCCTCATAGAGTATGAGCCACTGCTGCCACAACATCTTGTAAAGACAAAGTTACTCTTGTGGAAGTGCAACACTGAGGTGCTGAGCTATGGCAGTTTTCTCTAAGATTCTGAGGAGCATTTTGGGAACCCTGAGTAGTAGGATATGGATGTCCCTCACGTCTAATGGAACATAAGATCTGGTTTCTGCAAAATCCTATGTGCTAAGTGACAGTTCTGCAGACTTGATTACTAGATGTGGTGCCTCCTAGCCAAGCAAGGTATGTATATGAGCAGCTGGTGGTGGCTACTAAAAGCATGGTTTCTAGAGCCAGGCTCCCCTTGATTGGAATCCCAGCTTCTCTACTTTTTACTGGGTGACTTTGTATAAATCCCTTAACCTCTTTGAATTGCAGCTTCCTCACCTGTAAAGAACAGGTAATAACTGTATATACATCCTTAGGTTATAGTAAAGACTAAAAGAAATAACGATACTTGACACAGTGCCTGGCACACAGGAAGCAACACAAAACGTTAGCTGTTGTATCATACTTCAGTACTAATGAAGATCCAAAGAGGCTGTCATGGGAAAGGGGTAACAGAGGGACTAATCTCACTTAAAATCAGGGAGTTAAAAAGCATTCCTGGAAAAATGCCAAAACAAATCTAGCAGGTGCTTGTTGCTTATTTTTACCAGGAGGCAGGCATGGTATAGACAACTAAAGCACACAGGCCATTGCTTAATTCTATTTCACTTGACATTTTGAGCCTCTGTCTCAGATTTCTTTCTTTTCGTTTTGTTTTGTTTTGGTTTGTTTTTTGAGATGGAGTCTCACTCTGTCACTCAGGCTGGACTGCAGTGGTGCAATCTCCGCTCACTGCAACCTCTCTTTCTCGGGTTCAAGTGATTCTTGTGCCTCAGCCTACCAAGTAGCTGGGATTACAGACACCCATCACCATGCCTGGGTAATTTTTGTATTTTTAGTTAGAGACAGGGTTTTGTCATGTTAGCCAGGCTGGTCTTGAACTCCTGACCTCAAGTGATCTGCCTGCCTCGGCCTCCCAAAGTGCTGGGCTTACAGGCATGAACCACCATGCCTGGCCACTCTCATATTTCAATAAGTCTTGTAGGAGATATAAACAGGCAGCTCCATGCCTCTCCCTTTTTTTCGAATCTTCTTCTAGAGCCAAGAAACAAAATGGACATGAAATAAACAATACAAATGGTCTTGAGAGTGACATACTTACATCCTGGGATGGGAGGTGGGAAGTGGTGATATTAAAGGAGAATTCCTCTATCCTTGGAAAAATCTGGGCTTGAATTGCCTAGGGAAGGAAACCTGGGTCCTACAGAAGGAGTTGTAAGGGACAAGGCTCTCAGAAAAAGGATGCTAAGACACCATCCAAGGGAATGAGCAGCAGGAGACAGCTTGGGGCTGAGGACCAAAGCTCACTAGTCATTGGAGTCTCAAGCATTACAAGAGGTCACATAAAGCAATCACCAGTCTCATTAAGCAAGGAGGATGTGAGAAAGGAAAAGAGCACACCAGAGAAGATGATCCTCGAAGATCTGTCTTAGACAACCCAGAGATGAACCTAAGGAACTCTGTTCTTATCAAGAAATCCAACTCCCTTTTGGCTACAGAATGCTACCAATACATAAACCAGTAAAGTAAAATAGTAAAGAAGCCGGTAAGATCTCTGCTTATGTTGTTTAGCAACATCTTCCAAGTACTATTTGAACACAGCCTTTGTTTTTTGTTGCAGTTATTTGACAAAGTCAAATATCATTTTCAAGACAATGAAAAAATAAAAACAATATTTGAAACCCTCCAAAAACTAAATTATATGGCCTACTCTCTAGATTTAGCAAACATCTTTCTTCCTGCTGTGTTGTCCTTTATTAAAATCTAATACTAATGTGGGGTTAATGTGACAGCCTTGGGTACACAGATGAAGTTATAAAGGAAATAAGCTTTTATTACTTTTCCAGAGACAAAGCAATAACTTAGAATAACAGAATGATGTTAAACTTTCTACCGTATTCCACTCTCAAATTTTCCCGTTTTTTCTCCATATCATAGGGACATTTTATTAAAAAAAAAAAAATTAAAGCTCCATTTGAGTTTACAACAGATTAGCGATCAAGAATAATCGCATCTCTTTTGTGAGATCTAAAGGCAGGGAAAACTGTCTGAAATTAGCTCCCAATTTTTTTTTTCTTTTTTTTTTTTTTTTGAGACAGAATCTCGCACCGTCACCCAGGCTGTAGCGCAGTGGCGCGATCTCAGCTCACTGCAAAATCCACCTCCTGGGTTCAAGCAATTCTCCTGCCTCAGCCTCCTGAGTAGCTGGGACAACAGGCATGCACCACCATGCCTAGCTAAGTTTTTTGTATTTTAGCAGAGGCGGGGTTTCACATGTTGGCCAGGATGGTCTCCATCTCCTGACCTCGTGATCCACCCGCCTTGGTCTCCCAAAGTGCTAGGGTGACAGGCGTGAGCCACCACACCCAGCTTCCCAAATTTAACTCTATTTTTTTAAGTACATTGGGTTAACTAATATGTTGATTATCATATAGGATTTCCCCCTTTCACTCATTTCCCACACCTAACTAGCCACCAAATTCCCTCTTCTTTTAAAACCTCTTAATGTCTCTTGAATTCATTGTCTCCTCACAGGCGTCCTCACATCTCAGATGCTGTCAGTCTTCTCAAATGCATCCTCCCAGCCACTGGGTTGGGACATTTGTAACCTGTATGACTTATCTCCTCCTTTCTCTCTTTAAAAAACATAACAACTTTCCATCACTTGCAGAATGATGTCTCCAAACTTTGGTAGGCAGGACCCATAAGTACATCAACTTTCCCATCAATCTCTCTTCCTTTCACACATTCCTTCCTTCTCAACTCCCTACTCACCATACACCCCTAACATCACCACCTTCCACCACCATTTTAACTCCTACAGTTCCAGAAAGCCTGTGGTTCTCTAATCCTCCCATATCACTGTAATCTCTATGCTTTCCACACTCTGTGTCTCATGTACCCTTCCTTCTTGGTCATTGTAGTTCGCAAATAGTTACATAGCTCTCAACATGTGCCAGGTCTTAATCGATGAGCTTTATGAGCATTAACTCATTTAATCATCACAACAGCCCTGTGAGACAGGTACTATTATTCTCCTCATTTTATAGATAAGGAAATCTAGTCACAGAACAAGTAGGAAACTTGCCAATGTCACACAGTCAGTACATCGGTGGCTGAAGGGAGGAAGCTAGATTCAAATCCAGGCAGTTCAGCACCAGTGTCTACACCCTGGTCCATGCATTAACACCCTGCCTCTCTCTGCTTCTTCAATTCCTTGCTTCATCGTCATCCCCTCTACCAAGCTCTCTCTGGCCATCAAGTTCAACTACTAATCAACCCCCTCCTATGTACATTGCAAAGAGTCTACTTACATGATAACTATCACAACTACTCTTCTTCCCATTTTAGACTATAAGATACTAGAAAGCAGACACCATAATTCATCATACTATCCCCAGCACAGATGTTCAATACCTGTTTGACGAATGGCTCAATAAAGGTGACAGATAGCCTTATTACATGTTCCATAGTGAGTATGTGGAGAAATTCAAAGGAAATGGAACCTAAAGATGACTTGGTTCTTCAGCACTTCACATTTCCAGCTAGCATTATATCTAAGCCACAAATTGCCAGGAAATTTTGCCTGCCTGTTCCTGCCACTGCCCAACCCCTTCTCTCAGAAGCTGTTACATAGACTTGCAGTGTCCACTAAAATGTTCTAAGAAAAGCTCCGTATTGCACTGTCCAACAGCCACTAGTCACATGAGACTATTGAGCACTTGGCTAGAGAGACTGAGGAACCTATTTTTAATCTTATGTAATTTCAATTATTTTAAATTTAAATAGCCACATGTAGCTAGTGTAGTACAGTGCATGTCTGGACCATTTATAAATAAGTGGCAGAGAACAGAGTGGTCATGGGGAACAGAACATGGAAAGCAAGGAGGAATGTGCAAAGAACACTTAGGGCAACAAATCTGTCCAGGCTTCTAGTAACTTATAGTTTAAAATGGGAAAAAGAGAGTTGTGATAGTTACTATATAACTATCCGTCTGGTTTGCCTGGGACTGAGGAGCATGAGACCTTCAGTGCTAAAAATGTGATAGTCCCAGGCACAATCGGACTGTTGGCCACCCTACTCAGTGTCTAGAAGGAACTAAGAGTAGGCTCCACACAAGAACTAGAGAATTTGAAGTAGGAAGAAAAGCAAGAAAAAGATTGGGACTGGGACAGGATAAGAACATATCATGTGTGGGAAGAGGACAGTCGGCTTGGTACCACCACGTTTTCCAGATTGCCACACCTCTACAGATTCCAACAGGCAGGTTCTAGTCAGGAGATTTCAAACAAAAGTGTGTAATGTACTTTTATATCTGTTTCTTTTCAAATACATGTGCTTTGTTTCACTCATCTGTCTTTTAGCTGGGGAAGAGAAGATGACAGCCTACTCAACTCTCTTTGATCTGTCATTTAAATTTCCATTCTCATCCCATAATCTGTTAATCTTTCCAGTATCTTGGTGCAAGGCTGAATTAAATTCCCATATTGAATCCCAACATGAAAGACATTTCTTTGTGAGCAGCTCAATATAATGTACTTCTAAATGACATTTAAAATGTTCAGCTCAGTAATGGAATGATAAAGAAGGACACCCAGTGTTAGTACACATCGGTAAAAAGAACATTTTTTTATTAGTCAGAAACCAAAAAGAAAGAACAAGATAATTAAAAAAAAAATTTATTCCTGCTAGACTGCCACAGGAGTATTATGACTCAAAATGTAATAGTCACTGAATTCCTGAAGGAATCGAACTTCTTAAAAAGACATCAGACATCAAAGCCTGAGTCATGCCACATTAACCACCAATGGCCAAAGAAAAGTTTGAATGCCACTGGAAAAGTTAAATATTAGACTTTCCCTGAAACATTTCAACTCAGAGAGCTTAAGTGTAGATATTGCAGTTGTCATACTGACTTGTGTGCATTCTTTATAGGCTTCCAGACTGATCGCTGCACCCCCCTTCCTGTTGCTATGGTGACCCAAATAAATTCTCTCCTGAGATTCATTTCTCTCAGATACCAATGCATCAGGTCAAGCAGGCAGGCAGGCTAGCAAATAACGCAGTGCCCCTAAACATTCTCACACTCTTCAGGCAGCCACAGAGAGCTATTCCTCCACACATCACACCCAATTTCAGCATTTCCAAAACTAGAATTCCATAAAACTGTGCAAAAAATAAAATAAAAAGATTATTCTAAGCTTGGTATTTTTTTAAATTTGTCTAACCAACAAGACAACTCCTTGCAGAAGGCAAACAGGAAGAGGAAGTAGAAAGTAAGAATTTCTCCTAAAGTCTACTTCATCATCCTTATGTTCACCAGTAAGATCTGAATGATAGTTCTCAATAGAACAAATACAAAACCAAGGACTCTCAACCTTCATGGAGCACTATTAAATATGATATTTAGTACTTAGGATTAAGGACTTGGGAGATGGTTGTGGAGAAGACAGATATTACCAAAAAAGAAAATCATGAGGGAAAGCAATTGGTTCATAGAAAATATGAACATATTGGCCAGGTGCGGTGGCTCATGCCTATAATCCCAACACTTTAGGAGGCCGAGGTAGGTGGATCACGAGGTCAAGAGATCGAGACCATCCTGGCCAGTATGGTGAAACCCCATCTCTACTAAAAGTACAAAAAAATTAGCCGGGCATTGTGGTGAGGGCCTGTTGTCCCAGCTGCTCGGGAGGCTAAGGCAGGAGAATTGCTTGAAACTGGAAAACAGAAGTTGCAGTGAGCAGGGATCATGCCACTGCACTCCAGCCTGGCAACAGAGCAAGACTCTGTCTCAAAAAAAAAAAAAAAGAAAATATGAACATGTTGTTCTAGAGGAAAACGCCTCAAAGTCTTTTGTCATTAGAGATGCTACAATTTAAAGCTTCCAGTGTGCGGGACCCTGCCCCCATATATGTTAAATATATATTGCATATAGGACAAATATTTCATGAGATGGCAACCTAAAAAGCAGCACTTCACAGCAACAGTATGTACATAACAGGAAACAAATAGATGCTATCTACATTCCCTAAAAATCCAAGTGTACTAATTTTACCCAAGGATAGACAATATTTTGACCCCAAAACTAGTTCAAGGCACTTCATAAAGAAGAGTGAACTGAGCATGCCCTCAACCTTGGGGCTACTGGTAATAGCATACATGTCCTAACATTTATTCTCTGCTTCTTAAAAACGCCTCACCATAACCCTATGACAGCTGTTACCTCCATTATTCAGATGATGAAAATTAGGCACAGAGGAACAAATAACTTGCCAAAGGTCACACAGCCAAGAAGTGGTACTGGGATTTGAATCCTAGTTCCATAGCCTGGGCTTACAGCCCTCATGCTGTGCTGTCTCTGATGGTCACCAAGCACTTGAGCAAATCAGACCTTGACTAGGGACTTCCTGTCTTCACATGTCTCTCTGTCATTATCTACTCTCCTCCTCTCAGCACATGTTATATCTCTCCTTCCCACCCCCCACTTCTTCCAGTGTCATTTAGGCCACAGCATCAATGACCAGAGGTTCTCTGGGGAACTTGACATTACTGGAGGAAGACACTACTTCTCTAGGAACTATGTGGTCCAAGACAGAATTCAAACTCTCAGGACCCAGGGGCCAGAGTCCAAACGAAGTTTTCACTGATCCCATGGAGCCGCTAGAGGCTACCATCAACCTGGAGAGAAGATTCTAAGAGGTGTGGTGAGACCGGAAGACAAAAGCAGCATGTCTGGGCCTACACTTCCATTTCTGTGCCAAGGTTTCTCCAGAAGGTGGAAAAAGAAACAGTTTGGTTGCTTCCATACATGCACCCAAGGTCTTCTGCCCAACTATAAGGAGAGAGGACTTTGAGAAGCTGTGGGGGACAGATCACTTGAGCTCAGGTGTTCGAGACCAACCTGGGCAACATGGTGAAACCCAATCTCTACAAAAACATACAGAATAATTAGATGGGTGTGGTGGCATGTGCCTGTGGTCCCAGCTACTCCGGAGGCTAAGGTAGCTGGATTGCTTGAGCCCGGGAGGTGGAGGTTGCAGCGAGCCAAGATCATGACATTGCACTCCACCCTGGGTGACAGAGTGAGACTCTGTCTCAAAATAAATAAATGAATAAGTAGAGAGAAGGATTCAATGCTGGAGTTGGAGATGCCAGAATAAAAAGCTTTCAGCAAACAAGTAGCAGGTGTGATGAGGCTAGAGCAATGTAAAGAGAGAGGATGAGTGAGTGTGAACTGGAGAGAGCGAGCAAGTCAATATGTAACTGGTCACTTTGGAGACTGCCCCTCACAGATATGGGCCCCCATAATGAATTCTGCCCAGGCCCTATAACCCACCCCTGCTCATTCCTTAGGGCTTGACTCTCTCTCTTCACTACAGGATTAAACAGAGTTTGGTATTTTTTGGGTCAGCATGTGTACTTTCCCATGATTTTTGAATACTATTAACCTTTTCTTATAAACAATTATCTTTATTATGAAATATATATACACACACACACACACACACACACACACACACACACATATATATATATATATATGCTTGAGATTCTTTGGTCTTAAAATACCAGTTGAATTTCTTAATGACTGTCAGTGCAAATGGGACTAATGAGAAGATATTTGCCTTAAAGGTAACTAACTTTTGGAGGATAATACATCTACTTTATATACCAAGGGACACCTGTTTTATACAACAAAGGGGTTACAAACATTCATATTTTGCCCCAAAAGACAGCTGCAAATCTTATAAGCAAAGAGTCCTAGCATGACTCGCTTGTTTGCCACTTGGGGCACAAAATGTCTCATCAACGAGACTTGGAGTTTTTGGTAACTGCTTCTTAAGTAGATTCAGTTCTTAACCTGGATTTCATATTTTCTTCCTTCATCTGACATGATTTAGTTTCTCAAGAAGTGAATTATTTTTTAGAGTTTCTCTAAATTAAATGAAGAGTAAATAAAAAGGCCTTAGACAAAAACTGAATAATTTTATTAAGAATATGATAAATGTGATAGGTTGCAGTAGCCTGAAAATCTCATTATATGCAATTAAGGAGCTACATTAATATAATTGTAGACTTCCTAGCATTTTAGCCGAGCACATACAGTATTTACAGATAATTGCATAGTAAGGGGGAAAATGCAAGCTGTGAGTCTGGCACACACGTGACTAACGCTGTCAAATTAAAACCCGGTTGGGTTTCTCCTTGAGTTATTAGCTTTAAAAAGCTTAATTTTTATCTTTTCAAAATGGGAAAATGCACAGGCATGCAAACAAAATGTATCCTGTTGAAAATCTTATAAAGCTAATGAAATTACAGGCACTTTTAGAATACAGTAATAGTCATTTTGATAATAATAATTCCAAATTCGTAACTGTTTGGAACTTTACTGAACAAGGAATTCTAAAGCAAATTAATATTATGAGAAGCAGTACAGTGAGAATAGGTAACTTACATTTATGAGGCCCCTGAATATATATATCGAGGCCCCAAGATATATACATTGTTTGCATAAAAATATGCTAAAATTTCAAAAGAACCAATGATAGACAGAAAGATATTATAGAAAAAGTGCTCGATTAGGCTGGAGGAAATCTGAATACATCTTGACTGTGAACAACAAATTATATTCTACAATCTTGAAAAAAGATAAACTTTAGATCTCAGTTTCCTCAATTATAAAACTCAATGACTGAATTAGATAAATCACAAAGTATCTTCAATCTCTAGAAAGTTTTAGGATGTTATCTAATCATTGAAGTAGGTACTGTAGATTAAATACTTTTCAGTGATCAGTTTGAATTATTAATCAGAATTTGAAAACAATTTTAAGTTTCTAATAGACAATTTTTAGAGCAGTTTTAACTTTACAGCAAAATTGAGCAAAAGGTACAGAGATTTTCCATATATTTCCTGCCCCTACACATGTATATACCCATGATCAACAACCCCCACCACAGCAGTACTTTTGTTATAATTGATAAACCCTCATTGACATATCATGTCACCCAAAGTGCCTAGTTTACATTAGGATTCACTTTTGGTGTTGCATATTCTATGGGTTTGGACAACTATATAATGACATATATCCATCATTATAACACCATATAAAGTATTTTCAGTGTCTTAAAAATCCTCTATCATTTGCCTATTAATCCCTGCTTCCTCTTTCAATCCCTGGCTACCAATGCCCTTTTTATTGTCTCTAGTTTTACATTTTCCAGAATGTCATATACTTGAAATCAAACTGTATGTAGCCTTTCAGATTGGCTTATTTCACTTCGTAATATGCATTTAAGTTTCCTCCATGTTTTTTTGTGACTTAATAAGTAATTTCTTTTTAACACTGAATATTCCATTGTCTGAATATACCACAGTTTTTTTATTCATTCACTTAGTCAAGAACATCTGATTGCTTCCAAGTTTGGACAATTATGAATAAGGCTACTATAAACATCCATGTCCAAGTTATTGTATGAATGTAAGTTTTCAATTTTTGGGGGCAGATACTAAGGAGTGTGATAGCTGGATAATATTATAAGAATGTGATTAGTTTTGTAAGAAACTTCCAAACTGTCTTCCAAAATGACCACACCAGAGAGGAACCACAGACTTCCTGAAGGAAGCAGATTGCTCCTGCAGGACCTGAATACACCCCAAATACTGTGCTGGTATCCATGGCTGAGAGACCCACAGATGATTAACATCACAGGACTCTGTTCAGACAGCTCCCAGTACCAGCCCAGAGCCTGGTAGGCTTGCTTTGTAGCTAGACCCAGAAGAGAGATAACAATCACTATCCCTCAGCTCTCAGAAAGCCACATCTATAGGAAAAGGGGAGATTACTACATTAAGGGAACACCTCAGGGGAAAAAACAATCTGAACAAAAGTTTTGAGCCCTAGACCTTCCCCCTGATAGAGCTGACCCAAACAAGAAGGAACCAGAAAACCAACTCTGGTAATATGACAAAACAAGATTCTTTAACACCTACAAAAAATCACACTAGCTCTCCAACAATTGATTCAAACCAAGAAGAAATCCCTGATCCACCTGAAAAAGAATTTAGGAAGTTAGTTATTAAGCTAATCAGGGAGGCACCAGAGAAAGGCAAAACTCAGCATAAGGAAATCCAAAACATGATACAAGAAGTGAAGGGAGAAATATTCAAGGAAATACATATTATAAATACAAAACAACAAAAACTTCAGAAAACAATAGAAATATTTATAGAAATGCAAAATGCTCTGGAAAGTTTCAGCAATAGAATTGACCAAGTAGAAGAAAGAAATTCAGAGCTTGAAGACAATGTCTTCAAATTAACCCAATTCAACAAAGACAAAGAAAAAAGAATAAGAAAATGCAAACAAAGCCTCCAAGATGTCTGGGATTATGGTAAATAACCAAACCTAATATAAGAATAATCAATGTTCCCAAGGAAGAAGAGAAATCTAAAAAGTTTGGAAAACATATTTGGGGAAATAATTGAGGAAAACTTCCCCAGCCTTGCTAGAGACTTAGTTATCCAAATACAAGAAGCAATAAGAACACCAGGGAAATTTATCACAAAAAAACATAGGCACATTGTCATCAGGTTATCTAAAGTTAAGACAAAGGAAAGAATCTTAAGAGCTGTGAGACAAAAGCACCAGGTAACCTGTAAGGGAAAACCTATTAGATTAACAGCAGATTTCTCAGCAGAAATCTTATAAGCTACAAGGAATTGGAGCCCTATCTTCAGTCTCGTCAAACAAAACAATCAACAGCCAAGAATTCTGTATCCAGAGATACTAAGTTTCGTATATGATGGAAAGATACAGTCTTCTTCAGACAAACAAATGCTGAGTGAATTTGCCACTACCAAGCCACTACTACCAGAACTGCTAAAAAGAACTCTAAATCTCTAAACAAACCCTGGAAACACATCAAAACAGAACTTCTATAAAGCATAAATCTCACAGAACCTATAAAACAAAAATACAATTAAAAAACAAAAAAACAATGTATACAGGAAACAAATAGCATGATGACTGGAATGGTACCTCATGTCTTGATACTAACGTTGAAATTGTAAATGGCCTAAATGCTCTACTTAAAAGATACATAATTGCAGAAAGGATAAGAATTCACCAACCAAGTATCTACTGCCTTCAAGAGACTCACCTAACACACAAGGACTTGCACAAACTTAAGGCAAAGGGGTGGAAAAAGGCATTTCAGACAAATGGACACAAAAAGTGGGCAGGAGTAGCTATTACTATATCAGACAAATCAAACTAAAGCAACAGCAGTTACAAAACGACAAGAGGGACATTATATAATGATAAAATGTCTTGTCCAACAGGAAAATATCACAATCCTAAATATATATGCACTTAACACTGGAGCTCCTGAATTTACAAAAATAATTATTAATAGACCTAAGAAATGAGATAGACAGCAACACAATAATAGTGGGGGACTTAAATACTCCACTGATAGCACTAGACCATTCATCAAGACAGAAAGTCAACAAAGAAACAATGAATTAAACTACACCTTGGAACAAATGGACTTTGTTAACATTCCATCCAAAAACTGCAGAATATACATTCTATTCAACAGCATATGGAACTTTATCCATATATGATAGGCCACAAAATGAGCCTCAATAAATTTAAGAAAATTGAAGTTATATCAAACACTCTCTCAGACCACAGTAGCATAAAACTGGAAATCATCTCCAAAAGGAACCTTCAAAACCATGCAAATATATGGAAATTAAATAACCTGCTCCTGAGTAATCATCTGGTCAAAAATGAAATCAAGATGGAAATTAAATAATTCTTTGAACTGGATGACAGTAGTGATACAACATATCAAAACCTCAGGGACACAGCAAAGGCAGTGCTGAGGAAAGTCTGTAGCCCTAAATGCCTACATCAAAAAGTATGAAAGAGCACAAAGAGACAATCTAAGGTCACACCTTAAGGAACTAGAGAAACAAGAACAAACCAAACCTAAACCCAGCAGAAGAAAGGAAATAATCAAGATCAGAGCAGAACTAAATGAAATTGAAACAAAAAAAATACAAAAGATAAAGAAAACAAAAAGCTGGTTCTTTGAAAAGATAAATAAAATTGATAGGCCATTAGCAATATTAACCAAGAAAAGAACAGAGAAAATCCAAATAAGCTCAATAAGAAATGAAGTGGGAGATATTACAACTGACACCACAGAAATACAAAAGGTCATTCAAGGCCACTATGAACACCTTTACGTGCATTAACTAGAAAACCTATAAGAGATGGATAAATTCCTGGAAAGATACAACCTTCCTAGCTTAAATCAGGAAGAATTACATACCCTGAACAGAACAATAACAAGCAGCAAGATTAAAATGATAATTTTAAAATCACTAACAACAAAAAAGTTCAGGACCAGATTCACCACAGAATTCTACCAGATTCAAAGAAGAATTGGTACCAATCCTATTAATCCACAAGATAAAGAGGAAATCCTCCCTAAATCATTCTATGAAGCCAGTATCACCCTAATACCAAAAACAGGAAAGGGCATAACCAAAAAAGAAAGCTACAGACCAGTATCTCTGGTGAACACAGATGAAAATACCTTAACAAAATACTAGCTAACCGAATCTAACAACATATCAAAAAGATAATCCACCATGATTAAGTGGGTTTTATACTAGGGATGTAGAGATGGTTTATCATACACAAGTCAATAAATGTGATATGCCACATAAAAAGAATTAAAAACAAAAAATCACATGATCATCTCAATAGATGTGGAAAAAATATTTGACAAAATCAAGCATTGCTTTATGATTAAAACTCTCAGCAAAATCAGCATACAAGGGACATATCTCAGTATAATAAAAGCCACCTATGAGAAACCCACAGCCAACATAATAGTGAATGGGTAAAAGTTGAAAGCATTTTCTCTGAGAACTAACACAAGACAAGGATGCCCACTCTCACCACTCCTCTTCAACATAATATTGGAAGTCCTAGCCAGAGCAATCAGAAAAGAGAAAGAAAGAAAGGGCATCCAATTGGTAAAGAGGACGTCAAACTGTAGCTGTTTGCTAATGATATAATTGTTTAACTGGAAAACCCTAAAGGCTCCTCCAGAACACTCCTAAAACAGATCAAAGAATTCAGCAAAATTTCCAGATAGAAAATTAATGTACACAAATCAGTAGCTCTTCTATACACCAACAGCAACCAAGCTGAGAATCAAATCAGGAACTCAATCCCTTTTATAATAGCTGCAAAAATAAAATACTTAGGAATACACCTAAACAAGGAGGTGAAAGACCTCTACAAGGAAAACTACAAAACACTGCTGAAAGAAATCATAGATGACACAAACAAATGGAAACACATCCCATGCTCATGGTTGGGTAGAATCAATATTGTGAAAATGGCCATACTGCCAAAAGCAATCTACAAATTTCATGCAATTCCCATAAAAATACTACCATCATTCATCACAGAATTAGAAAAAACTATTCTAAAATTCATGTGGAACCAAAAAAGAACCTGAATAGCCAAAGCAAAACTAAGCAAAAATAACAAATCTGGAGGCATCATATTACCTGATTTCAAACTATACTATAAGGCCACAGTCATCAAAACAGCATGGTTTTGGTATAAAAATAGGCACATAAACCAATGGAACAGAATAGAGAACCCAGAAATAAACCCAAATACTTACAGCCAACTGATCTTTGACAAAACAAGCAAAAACATAAAGTAGGGAAAGAACATCCTTTTCAATAAATGGTGCTGGGATAATTGGCTAGCCACATGTAGAATGAAACTGGATTCTCATCTCTCATCTTATACAAAAATCAACTCAAGATGGATTACAGACTTAATCTAAGACCTGAAATTATAAAAATTCTAGAAGATAATATTGGAAAAACCTTTCTAGACATTAGCTTAGGCAAATGATTTCATGACCAAGAACCCAAAACCAAATGCAATAAAAACAAATATAAATAGCTGGGACTTAATTAAACTAAAGAGCTTTTGCATGGCAAAAGGAACAGTCAGCAGAGCAAACAGAAAACCCATACAGTGGGAGAAATCTTCACAACCTATACATCTGTCAAAGGACTAATATCAAGAATCTACAATGGACTCAAATAACTCAACAAGAAAAAAAAAAACAATCCCATCAGGAGGTAGGCTAAGGATATGAGTAAACAGTTTTCAAAAGAAGATATATAAATGGCCAACAAACCTGTGAAAAAATGCTCAGCATCACTAATGACCACGGAAATGCAAATCAAAACCATAATGCTATATCACCTTACTCCTGCAAGAATAACCCTAATCAAAAAAAATTAAAAAATAATACGTGTTGGTGTGAATGTGGTAAACAGGGAACACTTCTACACTGCTGGTGGGAATGTAAACTAGTGCAACCAGTATGAAAAACAGTGTGGAGATTCCTTAAAGATCTAAAAGTAGAGCTACCATTTGATCCAGGAATACTGCCTCTGGGTATCTACCCAAAGGAAAATAAGTCATAATACAAAAAAGATACTTGTGTACACATGTATATAGCAACACAATTCACAATTGCAAAAATGTAGAGCCAACCCAAATGTCCATCAATCAATGTGTGGATAAACAAACTGTGGTATGTATGTGTGTGTGTATATATATATGTGTGTGTGTGTGTGTGTGTGTGTGTATATATACACACACACACACACACACACACACACACACATACCACAGTTTGTTTATCCACACACACAATATATATATATATGTATATACACACACATACCATCATATATATATATACACACACACACACACACACACACACTATATATATATATATATATATATATATATATATATATGATGGAATACTACTCAGCCATAAAAAGGAATTAATTAATGGCATTTGCAGCAACCTGTATAGATTGAAGACTATCATTCTAAGTGAAATATCTCAGGAATGAAAAACCGAACATCATATGTTCTCACTTATAAGTGGGAGCTAAGCTATGAGGATGTAAAGGCATAAGAATGACACAATGGACTTTGGGGATTCAGGGGGAAAGGCTGGGAAGTGGGTGAGGGGTAAAAGACTACAAATAGCAGTGTTATTGCTCCAGTGATGAGTATACCAAAATCTCACAAATCACCACTCAAAAACTTACTCATGCAACAAAATACTACCTGTTCCCATTAGCCTATGGAAATAAAAAATTAAAATAAAATACATTCCCACTAGCAATGAATGAGAGTTCCTGTGGCTTCACATCCTCACTAGCATTTGATATTGTCAGTGTTCTGAATCTGCTATTATAATGAATGTGGCTTCTCATATTGTTTTAATTTTCATTTCTCTGATGATAAATGATATGGATCATCTTTTCATATGCTTTTTTGACACCTATATATCTTCTATTTGCTAAGGTCTTTGGCTCACTTTTAAATTGGGTTTTTTGTTTTCTTATTGTTTGGTTTTAAGGGTTTTTGTATATTTTGGATAATGGTCCTTTATCAGATATGTCTTGTGCAGATATTTACTCCCAGTCTGTGGCTTATCTTTTTTCTCTTGGTAGAGCCTTTCAAAAAGGAGAAATTTTAACTTTAATGAAGTCCAGCTTATCAATTATTTCTTTCATGGATTGTGCCTTTAAATTATACCTAAAAAGTGATTATAAAACCCAAAGTCAGGCCGGGCGCGGTGGCTCAAGCCTGTAATCCCAGCACTTTGGGAGGCCGAGGCGGGTGGATCACGAGGTCAAGAGATCGAGACCATCCTGGTCAACATGGTGAAACCCCGTCTCTACTAAAGTACAAAAAATTAGCTGGGCATGGTGGCGCGTGCCTGTAATCCCAGCTACTCAGGAGGCTGAGGCAGGAGAATTGCCTGAACCCAGGAGGCAGAGGTTGCGGTGAGCCGAGATCGCGCCATTGCACTCCAGCCTGGGTAACAAGAGCGAAACTCCAACTCAAAAAAAAAAAAAAAAAAAAAAAAAAACAAAAAACAAAAAAAAAAAAAAAAAAAAAAAAAAAAAAAAAAAAAAAAAAAAAAAAAAACAAAAAAAAAAAAAAAAAAAAAAAAAAAAACACAAAAAAAAAAAAAAAAAAAAAAAAAAAAAAAAACCCAAAGTCATCTAGATATTCTCCTACGTTATCTTCTAGGAGTTTCATAATTTTGCAATTTACATTTAGGTCTGTGAACCACTGTGATTTAATTTTTCTGAAAAGAATAAGGTGATCCGTACCTAGATTCTTTTTTTTTTCTTTTTGCATGTGGATGTTCAGCTTTCACCATTCTTGAAAAAACTATCCTTTATCCATTGTATTGCCTCTACATTTATTTTTAAAAAGTTAAAATTTTTATCAATTTAGATTCACCTACCTTCAGATATAGTAGGTGGTACAGATAGAGTGCTTGTGTCTCCCCAAAATTCATATGTTGAAATTCTATCCCCCAATATGATGTTATTAGAAGGTGGGGTCTTTGGTAGATGACTGGGTCATAAGGGCGTTGTCCTCATACATGGGATTAGTGCCCTTGTGAAAGAGTCCCTGGAGAGCTCCTTCAACCCTTCTACAAGAATGGCAGTTCTCACCAGACACTGAATATGCCTGTGCCTTGATCTTGGACTTCCCAGCCTCCAAAACTGTGAGAAATAAATGTCTGTTCTTTATAACTCACTCAGTCTATGATATGCTGTTAAAGCAGGGCAGATGGACTAAGACAGCAGGGAAAAAATATGGACCAGACACCTTGTATGTATTAGGAACTGTACTAGCCACTTTCACATACACCAAACATGTTTACAGTATAGATCTATTCTATTGAGGAAAAAAAAAGCCAAATATATTTTGTGCAGAGGTTATAATTATTTTAAAGTCACTTAAATATGTGTTGAAGACCATGGTTATGATCACAGTGGTCAATATGCCTCTATTCATTGAATATTGGGTACCACATTGAGTGCATTGGCCCAAGCATGCTCTAGGGAAGATGCTATTATTAATCCCACTTTATAGGTGCACAAAGTAAGCCTTGAAAATGTTGAAGAACTTGCCCAAGGTGACTCAGCCAGCATATGCAGGAGTCAGAACTTGAACTCGAGTCACTGTAAATCTAAAGTTATGGGCAAACCATTTTACATGTAGACTCAAAAAAGTTATGCTCTTCCCACTGCCCTCTAATAATTAAAGAGGTCAGAGAAAAAAAATGAATATATAATAAACACCCTGTATCTAATTTCTCCTGCTGAATTCATGAAGAATAAAAGTGAACCAGACATTTTCCTGGCTTCTGCCCTGAATGATGGAAAACAAATGTTCTTGCTAAAGGGCTTAGATGGAAGCTATCAACAGGAATGAAATCTCAAATGATAGCTGCCCAGAACCACAAAGCAATATATTATCACTCATATAGTTTATGGAACATTCATTCATTTTTTTACAACATCAAGTTTAACTTTGCGGGAGGCAAGTTGTGTTATATAACTGCAACAAAAAAAAAAGTGTTCGAAAATGTTGATATGATTGTCTATCTAGCAGAAGGAAGACAATTTGCAGCAAAATAATTGGTACATTTTCCCACTGCATTATATTTCTCAAAACATGTTACTGTGGGAGGAGATTAGCTTCCACTTTCTTCAGGAAGAAAATGACTTGTCTCCTATAGTGAATAGAACTGTCATTCTGAGAGCTGACAACCTTTGGAGGTACAGTGTGCAAGCATCTAAAAAGCAAATAAAATAAAATAAAATGAAGAATACAGTAACGAAGCAAAGAAAGGTCATGAAAGGAAATATTGGGGTAGAAACCTGAAAGATATATTTAAAAAGAAAGCATCGGAAATCTGCATAATGCTAGAAATGAGAGCCATATGCTAAAATTAAGAGAAACAAAAATAAATACATCTAAAGTAACTTCGATTAGTTTACTTTTTTATGTTAGGCTCTATAACATCAAATTCAATATAACAGGTTCTATTTCGTTTTGCTAAAAATGAAGTTGCATTAAGAAGACAATAGAGCTGACGACTTGCTCAAACCACACATGTTCAAAATAACAGCATTCGGAGCCAGAGATGGAATCATTGGCTGATATGACAAGAGCTTCACCATGTACCCCTCCATTCTTGATCCCTGTGGCCCTGGTGGGATTAGAATAACATAGCAGGCCAAATGGACTAAGTGGTAACAGAGGAAAATGGTAACAGAGGAAAATGAACAGGAGGTCGAAAAATAATACTAGGGGTCCTGGGAGGCAGCTATCTCACAGCTGATCAAGGATTTGGCAAATGGTGGCAGTCAAGAGAAGATTCGAGTCAATCCTGATCTCCCATTTTCCTGTCAGAAAAGGCTCTCAAATAATGACATTTGTATGGCAGCCTTTTCTTTTCACTTTTCTTTCATTGAATAAAAGTCTGCAACATACAAAACTCACATTTTTATCTGTCAAGGTAGATTATTTAAATTCTTGTTACCCTCCATATATTCCCAACTACTTTTTAGCATAAAATTGAAGGAGGGGGATGCTGCTAAAAACCAAAGTGGTGGTTGTATCTTAGAGGAAGTGTCTTTACTTTAACAATGACCAGTGCTCTTCTATGTTTCATGGATATGTAGATGTTAGAGGTGGAAATGTCTTCAACAACAATTGTAAAGGTTTGTGTAAGAAATGTGGTTCTTCACAAATAACAACCACATGAGTAATCTACGAGTACTATCTATTGACTGCTTACTCTCTCGGTCACCCTGACGGAGGTGCCATAGCACATTCTCCTCCGCTCACTACAGCCCCTGCCTCCTGCGTTCAAGTGATTCTCCTGCCTCAGCCTCGGAGTAGCTGGGACTACAGACGCGTGCCACCACACCCAGCTAATTTTTATATTTTTGCTAGAGTCGAGGTTTTGCCATGTTGGCCAGGCTGGTCTCCTTCTGTCATCAAGCAATTCGCCCACCTTGGCCTCCCAAAGTGCTGGGATTACAGACATAAACCAAATGTCCAACATTTTCTTATAAGAGTTTTATAACTAAAATAGTTCACCTTGGTATGACTGGCTGTCAATTTTCATTTACTTAATGTTATCCATTAATACCTATGTACCATAGAAACTAATTTTACAGTGTTTCTATCTTTTGGATATTATTAGATAACTGTCTCAGCACATCACACTCTTTCAGTTATCATCTCAATCAGCTGTACATATCTATTTCTTCTCATATTTCTAACATGTGAATTAAATTATTTAGCTCTAAATAATTCTATTATTTTCTATGAATATTATTTTAAAAATACAATAATTCAGGTAATGTTTCCCTGAAAATTATAGGTACAGTAAAGGAAAATTTCAATATCCTTTTTAATCTGCTATTTCTAATTCACACCTAAACATAGCTGCTTGGACATCATCTTTCAGACCAGCCATTTATAACAGTCTATGAAAGCAGGTTAGACCTAAAAGAATTGACTCAGCAAGCCTAGAAGATTAAGTTTAATTACTATCACAACTTTTTCATAGAAACTCCTAATGCATCTGTGTTTGAGGATGAATTCTGAGTATATTTAGGGTTGCCTGTATTTTTACTTGATAAATCTGGCAGCTTTAAATATGTTTGAAATAGACATATGCTTGTATATTCACAAAGTCTAGAAAAGGCTATATGTGAACATAACTGTGCAAGTTGGTAGAATATTTAAGAACTTGAAGGTTGTCAATGGTATAAAATATGAATATTTATGATATCTGAAGACATCTTTGTATAATTTCTCTTTCCCTGGTGATTTCAACAAGTTTTAATGCAACACAAATGTAAAATGTCATTAACTTATTTAAATATAGCCTCCAAAATCAAACACTAAGATGGTAAATGAAGGCAAACTTAGTCCTCACCTCTGAAATATCTTGTTATCAGATGAATCGTTATTTTATCTTAGTAGTCTTCTTAGCATCTAACAGACAATAAGAGGTTCACACCAACGCCAATTTCAATTAATTCAAGATGGAAAATTTCATGTGACATTATCAAACACTTTACCAAAATTGAGACAGATTACATCTACAATTTCACATTACATTTGTCTACTGATCTTGTAGTTCTATCAAAAAAAAAAAAAGCAATCAAGTTTGTCTGGCATGATTTGCTCTTTTTAAATTCCTATTTCATAATGTCCAATATCATTATCCTTTGATGTTTCAAGGCTTACAGATCTTCTTTTAATAGGCATTTTATTTTTTTACTATAGATTTACCTTGCTTTTGCTGGGTAATTATTTGTGTTGTTCACCTTTTAAAAACGACAATAATCATTACCATTAGGATATTGCTCCAGTAATCATTCCTCATATTTGGGTTGATAAAGGAACTCAAATCAATTTTACAAGCACTTATTTCACATTTACTAATTGCTTATTACTCTGCCAAGCATTGTGAAGAGGAAAGACTGGAAGAAAGAAACTTTCCTAGAGAAGCCATTGATCTCACTAAGGAGATAAAATACATTGTAATGGAAATTCTGCATTCATTAGTACCTAGGGTTTTATAAACTAGTAGGCTAAAAAAATCTTATTAAAATTCAAGTTTTCATGCCTTCCTTTTAAAAATTCTAATTCTGCATTTGCATTTTTAACAAGCACCCTCAGGTGAGTTCTGCATATGCATTTCTTAAACTACACTTGAAAAAAACTTATCTGGACAGTCAAGTATCATAGGACCAGAACAGAAGTCAGCCATTATAGGTCAATATCATACAAAAAGACTTTGCAGCTGAATCAGGCCTGTAAGGACAACAGATTGACAAAGATCTTATAGTATTACCTGAGAATGTGCTGGAATTGCTTTGAAATATACTTGATTGAGAAAGGTAGGTACTTTTTATACACCATGACCACATGTTCTTTGGTCAAACCAATTAGGTAATAAAGGATAATAAAGTTACTAAATACATTAATAAAGGCAATAAAGGATTAATAAAGTTAAAGTTACAATAACTTCCCACACAAAAAATAAACATGTATCCCTAAACATGTCAAAGGAATTTAAACAAATATCACTGAGAAGCATTTACCTGAGTTGTTATATTATGTATCAGATACATTACAGAATCTGGGAATTTATCAAGTATTTAGCGTTAATTCAGAAACCAATACTTAAAGATAATTTCTGAGTTGCCAAAAGATTTTTACCCTGCAAGTAAGTCCTGCAGTACTTCTGTGAAAGCCTGTAGTGTTAAGTATGATTCCTCTAAATTCAGAAAGTGTTAAATAAAAACTCTGAACACATAACTACCTTTTTGCAAATATCTCAGACTGGTCTACTGTATTATTTTATTCCCAGTACTATCCATATAAAACCAACATATTAGTCAGGGTCCAAGCAAGAAAATGGTATTTAAAACAGAAGGAATTTAATACTGGAGTAAATGTGTTACACAGTCGATGGAAGAGATGAATAACCAAAGGGGACAGTGAATCAACCAGAGATTAACAATACAGAAAGCCTCTTCATCTAAAGGAAGGAGGTGGTATTTCCACAGCCCAGAGGCTGGGTCACCTGACTGGAGCCAGAACAATGGGAGCAGAGAGACAGAAGAAGAAATACCCTGGCGTCTCCCTTCCTCTCACCCTCCAATCTCCTGCAAGTGCTTTCCAGGGCTGAACCTGGCAAAATGGCAGCTGACATATTACACAGCAGCGAAGACAAAGTCTAAGAGCAAATAAGCCAAGGACAGTCAAGGAAAAGTGGCAGCGGTGGTGGTGGTGGTATGATTGTTACTGTTTTTTATAATGTTATTTTAAAATGGAGAAATTTCGTTTGCACAAATATTTTGAAATCTTTATAAATTCTCAATCCCGTATTTCAATTTTTCAACAATTCATGCTGCTTCCAAATAAATTACATTTTATCCTTATATTCTTTACCACTCTAGTTTCATATGAATTAAAAATTGATGCTGGAATATGTTTCATTATTCTTTTTACAGTATTACTAAATGCAGATCCTTTGTCCCAGCTTACCTCTTACCTATACATGAGAAGATAGTCTTATATCATTCCTGATATTTTTTTGTGTCCAAATGTCTTTACTTCATCTTTTTTTTTTCCAATGTACATTTCTAAAGAACAATCTGGTTTTTAAATCATTTAGTTACCATAATTTTGCTTTCATCTACACTCATTAATGGAATTTCTGTATCTATTAATGTCCGTTTCCCCTGCAGAAAGCCATATATTATTCCCTTTAGCCCATTTGTCTAGCAGAAAGGAAATGCTCAGAAGCAAAATTTCCTATCTCTTCAACCAAAAATTCATCATGGTTGGGTATGGTGTTTCATCCCTGTAATCCCATTACTTTGGGAGGCAGAGACTGAGGATCTCTTGAGTCCAGGAGTTCTAGACCAGCCTGGGCAATACAGTAAGATCTCGTCTTTACAAAAAATGAACACAATTACCCAGGCACGGTTGTGCATGCCTGCAGTCCCAACTACTCAGGGAGCTGAGGTAGAAGGATTCCTTGGGCCTGGGAGGTCGAGGCTGCAGTGAGCCGAGACCACTCCACTGCACTCTAGCCTAGGTGGCAGAATGAGACCTTGTCTCAAAAAAATAAAAAGTAAAAAAATTCATCATGTTAATTAAGCACTACAATGGAGCTTTATGCTCAGTGAAGTGCTTTGCATAGTGTGTGTGTGTGTATCTGTGTGTGTGTGTAAACAATTGTTTTCAAGTATGAGAAACAAAGAAATGCAATTATAGGATCTGCTGCTTTCATTCATGTATTTATGCATAAACGCAATACATAAAATGAATTAGCAATTATATAATCATGTTATCAGAACACATAATTCCCTTTTGCACAAATAATTATCCAAACTCCACAGGTTATATTTCAGTTGACCCTCACTTCTTAATAACTCATTTCTAGTCTCATCAGATCAGACTTCTCACTGACTGCTCAGCACCCCCATGTTCAATTTGTTCGTGATTTTTCTAGTCTACTTCTAGCCACACACCACTATCCATGATCTCTCCACTTCTCAACTCCCTATCTAAACCTCACATCCTATATGAAATTTACCATGATAAACCAGCCCAAAGGGATCCTTCTTCTTTCTCCTGAACTCCATTTGACTTCACGTCTGTGACTTGTTTATTCATTACTACACATATGTGCATCCTCAAAAGTCCTTTAAGTTCTTAAGAACAGGACCCTCAGTTTACATCCTACAAATACATAGGAACATTGAACAAAGAACAAATACCCCACAGACAGTTACTGAATGCCACTGAAGTTTCATAATCAGTCCTGGAGAGGTGTTTTTGAAGTCAACCAAAGATGACAGAGAAAAGATTAAAAAAGAATGATGTTGTAGTGCAAAATCTAGAAGATCGGATGAAAGACTGATAACCCAGAAGGAAACAAAAATAAATCAATATCAGATATGCAGAAGTAGATTTCCTCTAAAGAAACTTCTCATTCATCTTAGGGAAGTTTCCTAGACATTTTTTCCCCATTGGAAAAAAAATTTCACATTTTTATCTTCATTGATTAATTTTTTTTTTGTTTCAGCCAGCAATATATTTTTGCTGCCTCTCGTATCTTGAAAAATAACTCTGAGGAATTTCATCTCATAGTCACTCTTTATTATCTGTCTGCTACCCTGTCTTAATTCAGTTCCATCAGGAGGATCAAATCTAAAGCCCATCTGTAGCTCTGATTAGGTGTTCACTAAATATGATTTTGAAACTCACATCTCAAGATATTCTCATTCTTGGAGCCTCTTGCAGGTCAACAGAGCTTACACCAGTGACAATTAAGCAAGGTGGCTTTCCCCCAGGGTGTCCCCTCACCCACCACTTGGACCCTATCATGCTGGCCTATTTCCTCATTTAAACCCCTCAATGCCAATGTCTTCAACATAAAAATCAATTTTCTCCCTGTTTCAGTTTCTTTTTCACAGTTGCTTCTTCATTTAATCTTTAGGGCCATCTCAATCCTCATAAATCTAAACATAGCAATCAAATGTCTCATCTCTTTAAAATGTCTTGCCACAGGTGGGGTTCAAATCCCCCCCTGATTGAGTGAGCAATTTAAAAGAAAGATGTTGAACAGAGGAAATTATATCTCCAGAGAAGGGCCTTTTCATCAGAAACCTGTGGGTGGAGGGGGCAGCTTTTTGTTTGTGTTGTTGGAAGGGTTTATATTTTAATCTTTTCTGTAAGGATGCTTTTTCTTGAAAAAAAAAAAATCATTTTACCATTTATGAATGAGATCTGCAAACCAAGGCTTGGATAACCTACTGCAAGTGGTTTGTTTACTAACTTGAGAAGACTCCTACTAACCCTTAAGTGGACTTGATCTCTTTTCCTCTATATAGATAGCTACTGTACCACTTTAAATGTCTGCAGTAGGCTTCATGCTAGAGTTCTCTGTTTCTATGTTCATTTATTTTTTCCTCAACAAGTGATCAGCAAAGCATTCAACTAGGTGCCTCTCCTAGTCCATCTGGGCTTTTATAATAAAATACTTTAGACTGGATATGGTTATTTGCAAACAATAGGAATTTATTGCTTACACCTCTGGAAGATGGAAAGTCCAAGGTCAAGGTTATAGCAGAAAGGGTTTACTTTCCGCTACAAAGATGGCATTTTCTTGCTGCATCCTCAAATGGAGGAAAAGAGCTCACCTGAGCCTCTTTGATAAGAGCAAAAACCCATTTACAAGGATGGAGCCAACATGACTTAATCATTTTCCAAAAGGCCCACCTCTTAATGCTATAGCCTTAAATTCAAAGGTTCCAACATTAATTTTGGAGGGGACACAAACATTCCCATAGCAGTGACTTAGGGTCAAATAGGATTACTATGACAGAGCCCCTGTTCCCAGCGACATAGGTGTGATAGACATGGGTACAAATAAGCTATAAGGAAAAGTAGTATGTGACAAGGAGTATACAAGCATACCTCACTTTATTGCCCTTTACATATATTGCGTTTTTTACAAATTGAAAGTGTATCGCAACCCTGTGTGGAACAAGTCTGTTAGTGCCATTTTCCCAACAGTATGTGCTCACTTTATGTCTCTGCCACATTTTGGTAGTTCTCACAATATTTCAAACTTTGTCATTATTATTATTTCTGCTATGGTGATCTGCCGTCAGTTACCCTTGATGTTACTATTGCAGTTGTTTTGAGGTACCATGAACTGTACCCTATTATTATGGAACTTGATAAATATTGCATGCCTTCTGACTGCTCCACCAACCAGCTGTTCCTCCACCTCTCTATCTCTCCTTGGGTCTCTCTATTCTCTAAAACACAAAAATATTGAAATTAGGCTAACTAATAATCCTACAATGGCCTCTAAATATTCAAGTGAAAGGAAGAGTCATATGTCTTTCACTTTAAATCAAAGTCTAAAAATGATTAAGCTTAGTGAGGAAAGCATGTTGAAAGCCAAGATAGGCTGAAAGCTAGGCCTCTTGTGACAAACAGCTAGCCAAGTTATGAACGCAAAGGAAAAGTTATTGAAGGAAACTTCACTCCAGTGAACACATGAATAATAAGAAAGCAAAACAGCCTTATTGCTGATAAAGAGAACATTTTAGTGGTCTGGATAGAAGATCAAAGCAGCTACAACATTCCCTTAAGCCAAACCATAATCCAGAGCAAGGCCCTAACTCTCTTTAATTCTATGAATGATGCTGAAAGTCTTAAGAGTGGATAAAAAACATTAATGGAATGATCGGACTAATGATAATGGCATCATATATGGAGATAAGCGTTCCGAAGGCAGCGTAAAGAAAGGCGACTAATACAGACCTAACCATCAGGGATGTGATTTGGGGCTGAAACCTTAAGAATGGATAGTAAATGTCAAGGCTGACAGCCTAGGGAAAAACATTCTAGATGTGGCCAAAGAATAAAAAAATTGCTTTGGGCGCTTTCGAGAGATACATTCTTTTGGCGGTAGGATGGGAGGAGGGAGGGTGGGGGGCTGCATCCTGCAGTGTGTAGTTAGATTACTAGTAATTGAGTTAACCAAGGGTAAGACTTTATCAAGGAGAGATGGTGGGAGAGAGATTGTAAGACCGAGAAGGCAGAGGCAGGCTAGGAAGAGAAGCATTCTGGGAAAACAAATTTCACAATTTAGTTAGCTGTTTGTGGGGAATTCAGTGAAGAGGTTGGAAAAGGAAGGAGATTGAAACATTGGAGCGGTGCTTACCTGAACTAACATTTGGTGTTTTTCTAGGCACGCAATGGAAAATCACTGAAGGCTTAGAGCAAGACCATCACATAACTAGCATCATGTTTTAAGGATATCAGTCTGAGTTTGAGAGTTAGAAACAGGAATGGAAAGGGAGTTCTAAATACAAGAGACAGTCACAGAAGTAGATAAACAGTATGAGTCTGTGAATGAGGTTTTAGGTATTCAGAAGCTCTAAAGGAAGTTTACATTGAGGAAGAAGGAGAAAAAAATTAACAAATACTAGGACAAATCTTCTACATTTTATTAAGAATTTCTTAGGAATTGTTTCATTTAATCTCCAGAAATTTTTGAGGTGCATATTATTATCCTTTTTATATTTATATATCCTTAATATTATCTTTATATATAAGGGAGAAACTGAGGCTCAGAGGGGGTAATTAACATGCCAAAGAGCAAGCTGATAAACTAGAGAGCTAGGACCTGAACCTAAGGTTGTTTAACTTCAAGGCAAAAATAACACTCTAAGGTCTTGCTTCTCTCCTAGTTCCCAATTCTTACCCCGTTTGCCATTCCTCAGACTCTATTGACATTCAAGGGGATTCTCAGGACTCTGCAAACCTCTGACTGAATATGAGAATTTCCCAAAGGCCCCCCCTTCCCAGCCAATGTCACACATATTTATCTAAGGGATAAGAGAGAGATGATCTCTGATAAAACATGCATTTGGGACAGCAGTGGAAAATAATTCATCTCTGAAGGGCCTGCTCCATCTCTCCCTGAAATTGCAATGGTAGGGCATTTGCAGGAGGTGAAAACCAGTCAGTGGATTCAGTATATTAACTTTCACTTTGTTGTTTTTATTTTCCCTGTAGTGATTGAAAGATGAAGAATTCTTGCTGAAGCTTGTAACTACCCAATTACTTATTATTAACAGTGAAAATCTGATTTTCAAAGCTGTTTAATGGTCATGCAATAAACCAATGTGCGATGACTGCCGATTCTGCAGCGTGAGTCTCCAAAGAGTTGAGTGATGTTGTAGATAGTGTTATTTTTAAAATAGAAATAGAAAGCCATGACCACAATATTGCCTGAGATTCTTAGTCACCCAGTGAACAGGTAAAATGTCTTCCAGACATGGATGGGTCAAGCAGGAGATTGTTATATAATAAGGTTTTCTTCCCCCCCCCCCCCCCCCGCCCCAACCAGTCTTTGTCATAGCAGGAAAAAATAAAGTTGACTATTAGGCAGAGGAAAAAAAAACCCAAACCAATTATTAAGCATATTGCATTATGTGTAGAGTTGTTTTCTGACTCCTATTACCACCACTGGCTGTGAATTTTAGCATTAATTATGTAGGGACGTCAAAAGTGTACTGATAGTATAATTCAAAACCATTATACCACGTATCTCCATGCAAGCTCATCATGTTTGGCAACAAACAGGAAGGTAAAATGCAAAGTAGCCATAAAAAAGGAGAGGGAACAAATGAATAATAAATGGACAATTTTATATTATTCATAGGAACAATGAGAACCCATCAACAAATAAATTGCACTGACCATGATTCTCTGAGGTTTCATCCATAGAGTGGCAACGCTATTAAGAATGAGAAGTCCAGCAGACGGGTACATTTCTAGACCATCACAGAGAGAAAATATTTCAAGATAACTTGGTTATACAGAACATTTTAGAATAGCCCTTACTGCGGAGGGGCGGCTTTTAGGGACCTGAGGAAACTGGTCCCTAAAAAGGTTGATGCTGGCACAGACCTCTCCTCCTCATTCATCAAAAAAATGGAAGCCAACAGATAAAGCTCTTGTAGTTTTAATCAAATTCACAAATCTGCCTGCAGCTGCCCAAGCCCTTTTCCACTTCCTGGAGGAGCCAATTCTTCTAATTGCATTTAGATTTCTTTCACCTATATTCTGGTGGTTCTTACCCTGGTAAAAATTACCAGGTAATTCCTGGTTATTATCAGTCTCTTCTCAAGGTATCATTGTCTGTTATTCTCTCTCTCTCTCAATCTCTCTCTCTCTCTCTCTCTCTCTCAATCTCTCTCTCTCTCTCTCTCTCACATTTAACATCCTCAAGTCCCTTCCATATGAAAAAAAAAATCCATCAGCTCTTCATCCAACCTGCACCTAACAATGTTTTTAACAAACTCTACCTCATCTTCTTTATCTCCTTCTCACTCTTCATGTCCCATATATCTGAACCACCACTTTTAACTCCACTAAAACTGCTCCCCAAGATCACCACGTCCTCATATTGCTAAATCTAGTGATCATTTTTTGGTTATATTTTCCTGACCTCTTAGCAGCATGTGACACTATTGGCCTGTCCCTTCTTCTTGAAACTCTCTTTTTTTCCTTTTTTTTTGAGATGGAGTTTCGCTCTCGTTACCCAGGCTGGAGTGCAATGGTGCAATCTCAGCTCACCGCAACCTCCACCTCCTGGGTTCAAACAATTCTCCTGCCTCAGCCTCCCAAGAGCTGGGACTACAGGTGTGCACCACAACGCCCAGCTAATTTTATATTTTTAGTAGAGACGGGGTTTCACCATGTTGACCAGGATGGTCTCGGTCTCTTGACTTCATGATCCACCCACCTCGGCCTTCCAAAGTGGTGGGATTATAGGCGTGAGCCACCACTCCTGGCCAAAACTCTCTTTTTTTCTTAACAGCACATGCTGTTAAGTTTTCTTCCTCCCACCTTGGCCATCCTCATCTTCTACTGGATCTACAGTTTTGATGTTTCCTTGGGCTCTAAGGCACTCTTCTCACTTAAAGGAGTTTAGATGCTCCTGTAACTTCAAGTACTATCCTTAGGCTAAGGAGTTTGCAGTTGATATCTCCAAATCAGAACTGACTTTTAAGCTCCAGTCCAATATATCAAAGGATCAACTGAACATCTCCGCTTGGTGTCTTATAATTATCTTAAATTCAATATGTCTAAAAAGGAACTTAATTTTCTCCCTTAAAACTTGCTTCTGTCTTGGAAAATGACATAATTAAATATCCTCTTAGTCAAAGCAGAAATCTGAGAATAATTTGGGGTACCTTTTTTCCTTCTTCTTGTCTGTCACAACTCTCATTAAATCAACCATTAGTCTGTTAATTTATTTCACAAATATTTATTCAGCCAATTATCTGTGTTAGATGCTATGGGGAACAAAACAGCCAACATCCAAAATCCCCACCCTCATGAAACTTACAGTTTAATGAGAACAACAGTAGTCACTAAAGAAACAAACAAGCAAATAAGAAAGCATGAAATACAAGAAAAAATAAAACAATTTGAAAGATAACCCTGGATGGAGTAGAGTTGAGGAAAGGAAGAAATAAAGAGAAGTTTTGGCAATTATAATTGAAAGGTTTTCCTGTTGGAGTGGATATAGGCATTAAGTAAAAAAGAGAAATTAAGGAATATTCTCAGCTTTGGCTTTTCAATTGACTTATGTAGGTGGATGATAGTGCTATTGACTCAGGTATGGAGAGGCAGGTGGTAGAGAAGTGGAGAATCAACAAGTCAGTTTTTGATGTGTTCAGCTTAGAAGGTTGCTTAGATTTCCATGTGGGCTTGTCAAGTAGGCAGCTGGGGTCATAACCAGGAACTTCAAGAAGAGGTCTAGGCTTGAAACAGTAGCATATAGACAGTAAAATTACCTAGAAGAACAGTGTAGACATTATACTGTAGAGACAGAAAGCAAGCAATCCAGGGATCCCCTGATGAATTTCATCACAGTTGAATAAAGTGGGGGAAATAGTATAAAAAAGACAGAAATGAGTAAAAATAGGTCAAGAAGGAGAGAAGTAAGTAAAAGGAAAAAACAAGAAAAAATGTCACAAAAGTCAAGAGTTCAACTACTAGAACACTATCAAATAAAAAGAAAACAGAAAAGCATCCACAGACTTGGCAACATTAAGTGACTGTGACTGTGATAGAGGTAATATTAGAGGAATGATGAAATCTTAAACCAAAAATCCTATAGCCCCATTTTCTAAACATTTCCCAAGTATGCCTAATTCATTCCATCTTAATTCAGGTTTAAATCACTATCTTCGTTCATTCAAACTGCTTTTACATTTCCTTCCATTTATTTGGCATGCAATATGGTTTGGCTGTGTCCCCACCCAAATCTCATCTTGAATTCCATGTGGGAGGGATCTGCTGGGAGGTAATTGAATCACGGAGCAAGTCTTTCCCATGTTGTTTTCATGATAGTGAATAAGTCTCATGAAATCTCATGGTTTTAAAAGAGGCATTCCTCTACACAAGCTCTCTCTCTCTTTGCCTCTTGCCATCCATGCAAGATGTTCTTTCTTGCCTTCCACCATGATTGTGAGGCTTTTCTAACCATGTGAAATTGTAAATCTAATTAAACCTCTTTCTTTTGTAAATTGCCCATTCTTGAGTATAACTTTATCAGCAGTGTGAAAATCACCATGTCACTTCCAGAAAAATCCTGTCAAAAAAAAAAAATTGTAAGCACATCGCTCCCTTGCCCTAACTAGGATACAGACAAATTCCTTATGATGCCTCCAGTGGCCCCCACCACCCAGCCCCTGTCTGCTGCCTCACTCTCGATTCATTCCCTTCCCCCTTTCCAGTTCAGAGCATCAACTATATTGAACATCTAAGATTTCAGGCACACCCAATATGAGGGGCAGCCCTGGATCTCTTCTGAGTCAGGGCAGAAGAATTAAAATGAGAAAAGTGCATGCATATAAGTTCAGGGGAAGTATGTGAACCAGATGTCTTGCAATTAAACTGGCTCTTCTTTCCTATTCTTGCTTTTTTCTTTAACCTAGATCATGCCCTGTATTAGTCTGTTCTCATGCTGCTGATAAAGCTATATCCAAAACAGGGTAAAGGAAGGAAGTTTAACTGACTCATAGTTCAGGATGGCTGGGGAGGCCTCAGGAAACTTACAATCATGGTGGAAGGGGAAACAAGCATGTCCTTCTTTACATGGAGGCAGGAAGGAGAAGTGCCAAGTGAAAGGGGAAGCCCCTTATAAAGCCAGTGGATCTCATGAGAACTTACTCACTATCATGAGAATAGAATGGGGGAAACCACTCCCAAGATTCAGTTACTTCCTACTGGGTCCCTTCCATGACACATAAGGATTATGGGAACTACAATTCAAAATGAGATTTGGGTGGGGGCACAGCCAAACCATATCATGCCCTCATTTCAGAATAATATTCTCACCTCTGTTGACATCATGCATGATCAGGAAGGAACCTGATGTAACTTATTTTATGCAAACCTTATAATGCTTGGCCTTTTCCAGACGAGCTGTACTCCTTGCATCCCCAACTAGTTCAGAAACTCTTTAAAGTCAGGGAACATCGAGATGTCCAGAGTATGGCTACCTGTGTTTAAAACCTGACTTCTGAAGCCCTTTGGCAATGGTTTTGAAAACCTCTTTGGACTCCAGTTTCTCCATCAGTAAAACCAATGTAAATAACAGATACCTCCTTCATAGGATTGTTTGAGGATTCTGAGATAACAACTATAAAGTTCTTACTACAATTCCTGGCATTTGGTGAGCAATTTCATTATTATTTTGACTGTTATTCTTTTCTAGATTTTAAAATGCTCAACACAGTACTGGGCACAGTGTCAGTACTTAATAAATACTGGCAACCTACCTGATAAATGTTATTCACCAACTTCCCATGACTGTTATGGTGTATTGTTCAAGGACAAGAGTGGTGTGCCCAGCCTTATGATTAATTTCTTCTTCCTTTTTCATGTTGAGTTATGTAAATCAAGTTTGTACATTTCACCCTTCAGACAGAAATGGAGTGGTTCTAATTTGATCTAACCTAAGGTGGTAGGGGGCAGTGGTGGAATACAGAAGACTGCAGAAGTTAAAACTTTCTGGTATAAAAGAAACAGCAGGCTGCCTTATGTTTTCAACATTAGCATTTAAGTTCACTGCAGCTGAACTCAATTCGTATCGGTGGAGATTTATATCAAACAGTGGGAAGGCAAGTCATATCCTACTGCTGTCTTGCAGAATTATCATCAGGAATGTAGCCAATTTTGGCACAAATAAATGGTAGTTAGGGAAGTAACTTGTATGATCAAGTTCTATAATGGTCATTCTTTGATTTAGAAATATGTTCTAAACCTGTCACTTTGCATGAACTTGATTTTCAAAGGAAAGAAGAAAAAAAAACACTATGCTTTCTCTAGTGGGAATAGCACAATATACAATAACAAAATAGAGAAAGTTAAAAAAAAGTCCTGCTTACTGTTTTATCATTTATGTATATAGAAAATTAAGTGGTAGATGCATGCTTAAGAATTAAATTATATACAACATAGCTCACTATCATTACCATTGCACATCACCAAACTGAGACACTCCCAAAACTGTCATCTTGTCAGCAGTCAAAAGACAGCTGAAATGCTGGTTTGAATTTTATCTTTTATCTCCTTTATGAAGTAGGAGAAGTGCACTACAAGATTCACATATGAAGAAAAGAGAAACAAATGGGTTCAGGGAATGAAATGAAGGTATGTTTAGATCAGGAAGGAACTTAAAGATAAGCATTTCAAGTCCCTTAGTTTGTCAGTGAAGAAACAGAGACTCAAAGAATTCAAATAGCCCAACAACACATGCAATTGGGACTACATAACTATATCTCTCACAGCTATACTAAGCCATGCCCAAACCTAACCAAACATACGTCACCTGGAAGCAAGCATGCAGGTGCTTAGACATACAGACTTGCAGAATCAGAATCTTTAATAGTGGGATCCAAAATCCTGTGGATTTAAAAAGCTGCTCAGGTTATTCAGATGCCCAACATCCAGGGACCAAGGTTCACAAAGCACTGAGCTATACTTCCCATGGCCATTGGCTGGACATTTAGCATGGAAGGGGGTAGGTATAGCCTGTTTATTTTCTCCAATTTAAGTCACTGTATCAGTACCAAATATCAATTTCATAAATGTCATTTCTACCAACTCATCTATGCACTCTACATCTACCCTCAAAGCAGTTAGACTTGGCTACAGCTCACAGTTCTTTTGTGCATTATAAAAGCATTGTATGCATTATTTTGCTGCCCCCATGAACCCCCCCAAAATTACAGATGCTATTTGAAATATATGTTTTGTTTTTTTCTGAGAAAGGAAATTGGTATATTAATTACCTGATTGTGCTACTGTTATATTAATAGTGTTGTACAAATAAACATCAGTGGGACAAAAAAGTGCATTTACCCCAAAACAATTCTACACATGATATTTATTTGCTTGCCATTCCCCTCATAGTTTGCTAATATAGCCTGAGTGCCTTCCATGAAAGCATCCTTGCTCCAGAAAAGAAGAATTTCAAAAGGAAATAAACTCTGTCCTAGCCACGTAATCAGATGGATCTAAACCTCTTTCTCCAGTTCTAATCTGTCTTCTAAGTGTTAGACTCATTTATTCAAGTGTCTACCAGACCTCTCCACCCACATGCCCCATGTGTAATTCAGACAAAATGTGCTCCAAATGAAAGTCATCACTTTCTCCCAAATCTGTACCTCTGCTGTGCTTCACATGTCGATTACTCCATCCAATCACCTGAGGCAAAAATTGGGGAATCACCTGTATCTGCTGAAATGTATTGAAATTTTAGTTGCAAGTGAAAGAAATTCAGCTGAAGTGCTTGACTATAAAATATAATATAATGAATCACTTAATTGTGAAGTCTGTAAGAAGATTCTATCTTTAAGTACGACTGAACTCAGCTAAATGACTTTATAAAATTATTCTCCTGCTGTTTTCTCTTCTTAGCTCTTCTTTATCATTGGCTCCTTTTCTAGATTGGGTATGTCAACCTTATATCCTTTCAGTGTTAATTCCAATGAAAAAGATTCTCCTTCCTAATAATTTCAGCAGTGTCCTGGTCTGGTTGGAACAACCTAATTCAGTGCACAGCCTGGCCCATTCCCTATGACCAGGGATGTGGAACTGTCGGGTCACCTGCACACATCTTGGGTGAATGGAATCAGGAAATGGACTGAGCACGGGGGAGAAGTCATTTCCTAAAAGAAAATTGAGTTGCTATTTCAAAACAGAAAAGAAAGCAGAGGGAACACTGTGCAGGCAGAAACATCAGATATCTTCTGTATCATCCTGGATTCCTCTTTTCACTTCTTGAGCCAAAGGATTGCTTAGTTCCAATGATTCTCTAGACACATCTCTTATTTGTCTCCTTCTCTCAGGTCCGCTGTTATGACTTACTTCAAGCCCTCACCATGTCTCACCTGGAATTGCAACATCCCTACTCACTGTCCTGTATTTGTACTGCAGTTGAAACCTGATCATAGTTATTTTCTAGCTAAAAAATCTATCAAGTCCCAATTGCGTGTAGTATAAAGATCAGGCTTTTTAGCAGGATATTCAAGGCTCTATAGGATTTGTCCTGCTTCATCTCTCAACACTCCCCAGCACACATCCTAAGGTGGCTAATAATTACACTAACACTAACAAAGAAAAATAATATGTCTTGAGTTCTTACTAGGCATCAGGTTCTACACAAAGAGCTCTCTGTGCCCCCATGACAACCTTCTTTCTATCTTCGTTTTACAAATCAGAGAGAGCCTTGGAGAGGCTAAGCAAATTAACCAAAGTCACATAGCTAATACTTATTAGTGCTCAAGCTAGTACTGGAACTCAGCTAGGGATCTAATGTGTGAAAACAGTCTGATCTCTTAGCTATTCTAGTATATTGCCACACTAAATAACTTTCAATTCTCCAAACTTACCATACTTTTTCCCTATGCTGAATATGTTTCTTACATGCCTGACTGGTCAACCCCATGAAACTTCAAAATCAAGCTCAAGTGCCTCCTCTTTGAGGAAGCTTTCCCTGATGCATACAAGCAGAGCTTATCATCCTCTCTTTCTTAGTGACAAATAACTTGTGAACATTAGAAACTAAAAGATTTAAGATAATGGGAAGATTAAATAAATGATGGTCTATGATAGAATATCAATATTAAAATAAATCATGTTTTAGAAAAATATTAATGACCTGAAACACTGGTCCCAATCAATACAAGGCGATCGGAGAGGGAAGAGTAGAGTACAAGGTGCTAAATAATGCCTGCATCTACCTTCATAAAATAATCCATGTCCAAAAATTGATGTCCTAGAAGCACAGTGATTAAGAAAATGGGCTTTAGTATCAGACCAAAATGGGTTTGAGCTCCATGTTTGTCACTAGATATGGGGCCTTGGGAAAGGTACATAGACCCTCTGAACCTCTGAAAATGTGTGTGTGGAGACATGTGTATCTAGATCATGTCTAGTACATATCTATGTCATAGCTATAGCTATATTTCTACCTATATACATAGAGAGAAGGAAACATATACCAAAAGGTAACAACGGTTGTAACTTGATTGATGTTGACTTTCTTCATATTTTTCTTTTTTTGTTGTTGCTGTTGAGACAGAGTCTTGCTATGTCACCAGGCACCATGCTGGAGTGCAGTGACATGATCTTGGCTCACTGCAACCTCCGCCTCCTGGGTTCAAGCAATTTTCCTGCCTCAGCCTCCCAAAGTAGCTAGGACTGCAGGTACACGCCACCACGCCCAGCTAATTTTTGTATTTTAGTAGAGACGGGGTTTCACCATGTTGACCAGTATGGTCTCCATCTCTTGATCTTGTGATCCACCCACCTCGGCCTCCCAAAGTGCTGGGACTACAAGCATGGGCCACCACGCCCGGCCTTCTTCATATTTTTCTATATTTTCTAAATATTCTGCAATGCATATGTGCTTCCTTTATATTCTGATCATTCTCCACACTAATATGCTGTGTCTAATTTAAACTTCGGGCCCCAGGAGCAGAAACTGCATCTAATTACCTAATTATGCATCCCGCATCACAGCCCACGTGGCATCAGTGTTAAATGACCTGCTGGTTAGCATCGTCACAGCCATGGCAGATCTATCTGGTATACTTACGAGGTCCTCTTTTGAGGACAATTTTTGACAATTTAAGGGCTGATTATCTAGTCTTAAATTATCCATATCCTTATATTCTGCAACATCTCCCTCCTGCTGACCAAATGTGAAGGTTTCATGGCTCCTTAGTATCTCTACCATGACAAGAAGAGAGAAAGCAAAAGTGATGATATTGTAATCAATCGAATTTCTTATTCTGTGGAACCATTGATCATTATGTTCACTCTGGAAGCTCTAACATGAGAAATTTCTTTTAAAATGAAATGGCAGGGAAAAAAACTTTCTCCTAAAAAAAACTCTATTTTCTTTTTATTGATAAAACTATGAAGCTTGTGTTTTACCTTTTGTCTTGGGTATTAGAAGTCTTATTATTATTTATTGCCCCATCTCTCTCCTTTGCTTAAACTTGATTTTCCTATTAGCCTTATTTTTATGTCCCTGTTTGGTGGCATGTCCCAAATTATTTTCTGAGAGAATTAGGGTACAAATAAATTCACTAAATAATTATGAAATTTGAAAACTTGTGTTAATAAGTATCAATATTTTATATTATTTTGCATTGCTTTTAGCAGTTTCACATTTGTGATATCACTTATTTTCCTTATTTCTCCTTGCCCTCCAGGTAAGGAAGTCATTTTCCCCACGTTCCAGATACAAAAACTGACGAAAAACCTCTGGGGGAAAAAGAAGGAATGATTATGAGTTCTAGAGCTAGATGACGTGATTTTGAATTCTAGTTCTATTTTGGCTCTACCTAGAGCCTTTGGATAAACTGCTCAACTTCCCTCCATATTTTTAACTGTAAAATGAGGAGGTGATATTAACGGTAGCTACCATAAGGATAATTGTGAAGATCAATTAAGTTACACACTTCAGGCACTCGAATTGGTGCCTGGCACATAGTAAGAACTCATAAATGTTTGCTATTGTTGTACCTAAGCAGGTGTCATCTAACTTCCTCCATTGACCTTTTCTCGGTCTTGCATTCATTTGCACTTGGTCAACAGTCAATCCTGCTGGACTGAGATCTGTTTTTGCCATAGATAAGAAGAAATGGAGCCCGGTGCAGTGGCTCAGGCCTGTAATCTGGGCACTTTAAGAGGCCAAGGCGGGTGGATTACCTGAGGTCAGGAGTTGGAGACCAGCCTGGCTAACATGGGGAAACCCCATCTCTAGTAAAAATATAAAAAGATAGCTGCGTGTAGTGGTGGGTGCCTGTAATCCCAGCTACTCTGGAGTCTGAGGCAGGAGAATGGCTTGAACCCAGGAGACAGAGTTGCAGTGAGCCAAGATCACACCACTGCACTCCAGAATGGGTAATAGACTGAGACTGTGTCTCAAAAAAAAAAAAAAAAAAAAAGAAAAAAGAAATGGTTTCCTAAGAACAGTGAACACATGATTAAGTGGTCATGCTAAACATGGTTTCAGAAGGAAAAAAATTCCCTTTAGGATTTTTTTTACTATATCACTAAAAACACATACATTTTATCATTCGGTTACCATACGTTTAACAGAAGGCTTTAGGGCCAGACAGCTTCAGGTATAAACCACTCTTGCCCCTTGCTAGCTGTGAAGCCTTGGGCAAGCTCCATCATGTTCGGAGCCTTGTACTTGATTATAAAATAGAAATAATGATGGCTCTTCCTTGGTATGGCCATTATGTAAAGCACACAGCACAGTGCCGAGACTAGAGCGAGTGGTGAATAAATAGAACAGTGGTCACTGCTTGTTATTATTATTACATAGTAGGCCACAGTACCAAACATAATCAAATTCAATTTCTTTTGTAATGTTTTGCAATTCAGACTTTTAAAAAACTCATCAATTTGTCCAAGTGAGACAAAATTTCACAGGACTTACTGTAGTGGAGGAAAAATTTGTGTCCCCAAAATACAGTTTTGTTGAATTTTTCCTTCCATGTTTCTGGCCAACTCTAGTACTCATTACATCAACAACTTTTTTGAAAAGTAATTTAATATAGATTTAGTCCCTTTTGTTATATAGAATTCCAGAATTATATGATACATATAAACTTCAAAAGCCACTGAGAATCTCACCTTGATTCTGATACAAATATTGGTCAAAATGGAAGGTTTGAATATTGAGAGGATTTAAGTCTAATTGCCTTCAGTAACTGAAATCAAGTTAATTAAATTTATACTTGGAAACAGATTTTATTAAGGGACAGTAACCACTGCGTTCCCAGAGATGTCATCTTTTTGTGTTTTCTGGTTTTGTTATGTTTTTTGAGATGAAGTCTCGCTCTGTCACCCAGGCTGGAGAGCAGTGGCACCATCTTGGCTCACCATAGCCTCTGCTTCCTGGGTTCAAGCAATTCTCCTGCCTCAGCCTCAGGAGTAGCTGGAATTACAGGCACGCACCCCCATGCATGGCTAAATTTTGTATTTTTAGTGGCAATGGGTTTTCACCATGTTGGCCAGACTGGTCTCCAACTCCTGACCTCATGATCCACCCACCTCAGCCTCCCAAAGTGCTGGGATTACAGGCACAAGCCACTGCAGCTGGCCCTAGAGCTGTCAAAAAAAAAAAAAAAAATGCCAAGAACACGAGTAGGCTTTCCTTTAAGAAAATCCAAAATGCACAGCCCTAAAAAATTGAGAGAGGGTAACTGTTTGATTTTCAGAAAGATTCTTTACTGAAAAGGTAGTTTTCTTCAAAAATCAAACTTTATGTGTATTTTCAATGATTCAGTGGTAAGAAATTTGGTTTGCACAGACCATAAATATTGAAAACTTGTGAAATTATGCTTGTGTCTTGTGTGACTAAAAAGCCCACTTTTTTTCACTTTGATGCCATTATTTTTATGCATCTTGCAGAATTTCCCTATAGTTTAAAAGTAATCATCAGTTTAGATGTATTGGTCTTTATTATTTTAAAGTGGGTCTGGTGATCTTGTGTGTCTCACCACAACTGATGTAAAAAATGCAGTGTCCTGACAGCTCACATTAAGCGTCACATAGAAAAAGTATAATTAGCATTTCTGTGCTAATTAAAAGTGATGCTGGGTTAGTTCCAATATCGTGCTTTTAAATGGCTGATGTCTCAAGAGACTAAAATTGGAAAAAATATGCATTTCAAATAGAAAAATCCTGTGCAAACTTTCTTATATAATCCGGATTTGTCGCTGTTGTTATTTACATCTCATTATAATGGTAGACTTCGAGATGACTTCTTTTAATCAGTTTACCATTTTCACTTTTCCCACTTCGCAAGCAGTAAGAAATTCAAGATGTTTTTCTGCTTCTTTAAATCCTTTGACCGTCTGCTTTCACACAAAATTAATTAAGGATTCTCTAAATAAAGAACATGCCATGAAAGAATGAAGCAATTCAGGATTTTCAGTTTTCCCTTTATACAGTGCAAAGTACATTGTGTACTCAGCCACTTTAGTCTTTCTTACAAGTAAAAATTTTAAAGACAAATACCATCTCCCTGAACCCAACCATTTTTCAAATAAACAGATGATTGTCATTGATTAAATACTTTTTTCAAACATAGCCCAATTATTCAAAATCACAACGGTTCTACATGGTTTTAAATCTGATTTTCTTTCCAAATGAATGTCGGAGGATCACCAAGAGGTAGGGAGAGAGGGAAGCTATTGTTCCACCACATTCCATTCCTGTTAAATCAACTTGATATATGCGATAAATTAAGTCTGCACTGCAGGTCAGTGAATTTCTATTAACTACTTATTATGGAAGAAAGGAAAGCAGCCCAGTCAAGAACTCTTACACATCAGCCAAAGCAAGCTGTCACTCTGCTTAACTTTTACAATAAATGTTCCTCGGTCTCACACATGTGAAAGAAAAAACATTGTTTGGCATTTAAGCTCTCATTGCCGATGTGCATTAAGGCAAAGAACCAGGCTAGATTGATTACTTCTCTTGGTTTAAAAGGCTAGGAAACTGGATTTTGCTAAGATTTTGCTGATTTATGTAACCATTTAGAAATAGGTCTTTAGGGATTCTGAAAACATGGCTACCCTCCTGAAGTTTATAACAACTGCACTCTCAACTCATCTATCCGCTTTTATTGGCTCATATGACTGCTGAGTAGAAGTGAGGACTCGCCTCTGAGCAAGTCCCCAAAAGAGGAAATGGTTCAAGTTTTCCCCATAGGGGCTAGATGAGCAAGAGACTACAGGAGATCAGCGTCAAAGAGAATCTCAGCACAAAGATCCCAACTCCTTAGATGCTGGAGAGAGCTTGGGCCCCAAAGCTCAGTGGATTCTAAGCCCCATAATCATGCCCGGACTGCCTAAGCAAGAATTAGTAGATGAATAAAAATAAGCTGAATAAAGTTCATGAATAAAAAGTAGATAAATAAAAATCAGCTAAGCAGGTGGGTCTAGTCCTCCCTGTCCCCAGCCCTGCTGAGTATAAGAACAACTTATACTGAGTTTAGTATAAGTTATACTGGAGGCTTTTTCCTGGGAAGGAAGCCTTCCTGGGAGGCTGGCAGCCTGCCTATGCCTACACCATCCACCCCCACGGCAGAGACCACAATCCTTCCAACCCTTCCTGAACTGCTATCCATCCATGTCTTCAATAACCACAACTGAGCCACGGGAAGGATATTTAAAAAATTAGTGAATAAATGAATAAACAAAATATTCTTTAAAATCATAATAAAGCCAGAGAGAGTAAGACATTTCAAAGCAAACAGAAACGCATGTCTAAAGAAATAAAACTGTTAGGAAAATAAGGATGATGATGTGAAAGATGTATATTACAATAAGAGCAATCACAAAACAAAACAAAAAAGTGCTTTCTTTAGAAAAATCAAAATGAAATCAAAATGATTTCTCAAATAAGCGAATATTAGTATTAATAGATGCATTTACAGAGTGAAAGGTTACTGTTAAGATCCCAATTAGTAACTTGGAAAAGTAAGTGTAAGAAACATCTCAAAACACAAGGCCAAAGTAGAAATAGATTTTATAGATAGATAAATATGAAGAGATAAAAATACAGAAAGAAATATTAGAGAAAAGAAACAATTTGTAGGGAAAAGCCAAGAACTTAGAATCTTTTTTCTTTTCCTAAGCAAGGCAGGAAGAGTGACAAAGACACAATGTACACATAAATACATAATAGAGAAAATTTTCTCTGAACTGAAGAAATAAACTGCAAATAAAAGGACAAAGTTTGGTCACAAACTAATCAGAAAAGACATAGTCCTGAGACTATTCTAATAAAATTTATGAATTCTAAGGAGTAAAAGAAATTTCAACAAACTTCCTGACAGGAATGAAACAAGATGAGTTACCACAAAGGAAAAAGAATAAGACAGGCATCAGACTTTTCATCTGTAACACTTGCAGCTTGAGGATGATGAAATGACATCTACTGGACCAGGGAAAGGAAAGAAATGTAAAAATCTTGACAAGGGAGGGTGGGATAAAGGGTGGGAAGATGGTACATGTCAGTATTCTAAGAATCACTTTATTGGTGTGGGGAAAATGGAGGGAAGCAGTGCCCCCAAGCAAAAACAAACAAACAAACAAAATCAGCATCTTATTTTTCAAATAATATTAGAAAAATACATATAAGATTATTTCTACAGGGAAAGTAAAAGTAACCATTAATGGACAGAAATGGCATAGTGGATATTCCAAATACATAAGCAGAAGAATAGAATAAGCAAACCAATTAAAATTAGGATAAGGAGCCGGATGCAGTGGTGCACACCTGTAGTCCCAACTACTCAGGAGACTGAGGCAGGAGGATAGCTTGAGCCCAGGAGTTGGAGGCTGTACTGCACTAAGATTGTATCTATAAATAGCCACTGTATTTTAACCTGGGCAACATAGTGAGGCACTATCTTTAAAAAAAACAAACAAAAAAAAATAGGATAAGGGAGAAGCAGAATAACAACATAAATCAAAAAGTAAAAAGAGAGAAATAAAATTTTCATTAAACTTACAACAAATAAACCAAATTCTCCATTGCATGAAAGAGACTGTCAAATTGAACTAAAGAGGAAATTTTGAATTATGCAGTTAAAAAAATATTGTACAACAAAGTGATTAAGAAAGTTGAAAACAATGTATTGGCAAAGACAAGATAATATTAATATTAGACAAGGTGAAATCTAATGTTAAAAATCTTAACCAAGAAATAGATGATCATTAGGTTTTAACAAAAGGCATAGTTTAAGAAAATATAATATCTCTCTAGCCAAATTTATACATTGATGCTGTAACCCCAAGTAATTCAAGTGACTTTAAAGATTGGTCAAGTTAAAATGAGGACATTAATATGGGCCCCAATCCAATCTGACTTGTGTCCTTACAAGAAGAGGAAATTTGGATGCAAAAAGTGGTACAAAGAATGTAAAAGCAGAGAGGAAAGACCACATGAAGACACCTTAAGAGGACAGACATCTGCAAGCCAAGGAGAGAGAGGCCTCAGAAGAAATCAAACCTGTTGACATCTTGATCTTGGACTCCTAGTTTTCATAACTGTGAAAATAAATTTCTATTGTTAAAATCACCCAGTCTGTGGTATTTTGCTATGACAACTCTAGCAAACTAATATCATCTATATTGAATATTTTAATTCTCAAATAGAAAATATATGTATGTGTGTGTGTGTGTGTGTGTGCACGCGCGCACGCCTGTGTGTGTGTGTGTGTGTGTGTGTGCTCGCTTGCCCTCAGTGAGGCAGGGAAGTGGTCCATGGATCATTTATAAAACTAATCACATATTTAACCATAAAGAATATCTGTAATATACTTTAAAAACACATGCTGCATTCTCCAATTATAAACTGAAATAATTAGAAATAATAAAACTTTTCCTCCAAAACATTATAACTATTAGGAAATTTAAACACTTAGAAAATTTTTGGACCAAAATAGAAATCAAAAGAGAAATGATAAATTATTTGGAAAGCAATGAAAAGAATATTTCTCCTAAGAGAAGGAGATTCACTCAGAGAGAGATTTGAAATTTTAAAAAAACAAAAACTCTACCATTAAAGAAAAGCATTGAGATCTTACAGGTTCTCAGCCAAGTTTTTCAAACTCAGCGTTTTTCAACTGCGGCAGTATTGGCAATTCTGATGGAATAATATTCTGTTGTGCAGGTCTGTCTCATGCATTGTTAAATGTTCACTCATTCCTAGCTCCAAAGTACAAAAAAACATTAGCATCTTACCAGTACTGAGATGACCAATACACTCGCATGTATAAAAATGTTCTGATAAACAGATAATCCCAGTGTTATTTAAACTACTTTAGGCCAGAGAAAATTAAGAAACTATCACTTAATTGAATCTAGTTTTACTGTTATGCTAAATCATGATAAGATAGTAGAGAAAGAAAACACTAGTACAATCTCATTTAAAAATTGGCCCATATTATCAGATAAGGAGACTTAATAACATGAAACCATCTATATTAATATCTATTTTTATATCTACACAATTTCTAATGCAACTTCAATTAGAATTCCAATACAATTTTTTTTAGATTTTGGCTATAATGATTACATATTTTTTAAATGAAAGACTAAATACCTAAAGACCGTGGAGAAAGGAATTTTTAAAAAGTAAAAGAAGAGTCTGCTCTATTAGGTATCAGAATATACTGTAAAGAAAATATGATATTAACTTAAAATGGAAAATTAGATTATTGGAACATAATAAAAAAATAAAGAATCAGATACAGCTGGCCCTCAGTATCCACAGGTTCCACCTCTATGGATTCAACCCACCACACATTAAAAATATTTGTAAAAAACTCTAAAAATAACAATGCAACAATAAAAATAATAAAAATAGAAAAACTATACAATATAATGACTATTTATATAGTCCTTATATTGCATTAGGTATTATAAGTAATCTAGAGATGATTTAAAGTATACTGGAGACTGTGAGTAGGTTATATGCAAGAACTATCCATTTTATATAAGAAATTTGAGCATTGCAGATTTTGGTTCCATCAGGGGTCCTGGAACCAATCTTTTTGGATACCAAGGAACAACTATACTAGCATACGAGGATTCAATACATGAGAAGGGGAGCATTTCATTGCATCAAGTAAAAAAAAGAATATTTAATAAAGTATGCTGGTTATCTATGTGGAAAAAAGTTGTTTGAAATACCATATTACACCATATAACAAAACAAATTTTAAAAGCATTAAAAATATAGACATAAAAACATTCAACAAATCTATTTCAAAAAATTATAGAAGGCTATGTGTATCATTCAAAATGAAAACTCACATGCTACAAAATATGAGGCATATTTGCTAAATAAAAACTAGATACTTTTGATGGCAAACATTACCCTAAATAAACCCAATAAATAAACAATAGATTTTTTAAAAAGTATTGCAAAACAGGAAAAACAGTTAATACATGATGAATGCACAAAAAGTTTAAAGAAGACAGTTTTTCCCCATACGAAAAAAAATAGGAGGAAAAATTCACAGAAAACTTGATATAAATGTTCAGAAAATATTCAAAAATGTTCAACTAAATGTAACTGTAAAATGACCATTAGATTGGCAAAGTATGAAAGAGTAATAATCACTGTTCTGGTGGTTAACATGTCCATTTCACATTTCTTAAAGAGGATGAAAATGTGTACAAGGGTAGAAATGTGTTTAAGAGGAAATGTGTATTGTAAAAGCCTTGTTGTTAAACAATTTGTCCACATTCATTAAAAATGAAAATACACATGTCTTGACCAAAAAAAACTTCCCCCTTCTGGGAATCTAGCAAAATAAATAAAAGCCCAAATACATAAGAATAGGTACAGGATATTTACTGCCTGTAAAAACTGAGAATAATGACAACAACGAAATGGAAACAATGGGAGTGATCAACAATTAGATCCATCACAGAACATTATATAGTCACCAAAAAAGAAGGAATTAGAGCTCTGCCAATTGGGATAAAAGAGTTTTCCACAAAGTATTTCAAATGAGGAAATCTAAATATAGAAAAAAAAAATGCTTCTAAAACACATTATTATAAAACAATAATGAAACTTCTTAAAATTTTGCACTTACATACATATATGTATAGGTGTGCATATGATTACATCATCATGGAGATACATATGGATTATATGAGGATTTAAAAACTTCATGAAAATGTGGATTATGAAAAAACTATGTATGGATTTCAAAAATTTTTTGAGCCAAATGCACTCATACTAACTTGTTATCGCATGTCTAAACAGGATCTAGTTTGAGGCACTAAAGATAAAATATCAGTTTGAAAAGAGCCCCTATTGGAGCAACATAATTCTGCTAAAATTGAAATAAGCATAAACTTCAAATTTATGGTAAAGCTTGGGTGGAAGAGTGGCAAAATTACTGATGCTTTATGAAATGTCTGTAGGAATAATGCCCCTAAGAAATTGGCAGTTTATAAATGGATAACTTATTTTAAGAACGGACAAGATGATGTGGAAGATGAAGCCCACAGTTGTAGATCCACATCAATTTGAAAGAAAATAAGTAATATTGTTCATACCATAATTAAATGGGACCAACAATAAACAGCAGAAACAACAACTAACACCATAGATATCACTCTCTCCGTTGGTTCAGCTTACACAATTCTGGCTGAAAAATTAAAGTTGAACAAACTTTCCATTTGGTGGGTGCCAAAATCCAGGTGCAGACAAAAGCAGAGGATTCTATGGTAATTTTAAATAAGTGGGATCAAGATCCCAAAGCATTTTTCTGAAGCATTTTAACAATAGATAAAACATGGCTTTATCAGTACAATACTGAATACAAAGCACAATCAAAGCGATGACTACCAAGAGGTGGAAGTGGCCCAGTCCAAGCAAAAGTGAACTGGTCAAGAGCAAAGGTCACAGCAAATTTTTTTGAGATGCATAAATATGCTTCTTGACTTCCTGGAGGGCCAAAAAACAAAAACATCTGTTTATCATGAGGATGTTTGAGAAAGTCAGCCAAACCTTAAACAGAAAAATATCTAGGAAAGCTTCACCAGAGTTCTTTTCCACTACAACAGTGCTCCTGCTCACTCCTCTCATCAAAAAGGGCAATTTGGTAATAGTTTCAGTGGAAAATCATTAGACATTCACCTTATAATACTGATTTGGCTTCTCCTGACTCATTTGTTTCATAATATTAAAAACTCTGTAAGAGGTACCCATTTCTCTTCAGTGAATAATGTAAAAAAGATTGCATTGACAGGTTAAATTCTCAGGATGCTCAGCTCTTTAGAGATGGGCTGAATGGCTGGTATTATCACTTACGAAAGTGTCTTGAACTTGATGGAGCTTATGTTGAGAAATAATGTTTATATTTTTCATTTTTATCTTTTACTTCTATTTTTCCATGAACTTTTTGGAGCCCCTCATATATAATATACATTTTTTATATATTATGTTATATACTTGATTATGTGATATAAAAATACAATTTATTTATTTGAGATAGATATGTATGGCAATGATGGTGGGGAAAAAAGAGGGATAATAGACTATACTAAAATTATTATATTTTTATAAAAGTATATGTGTATATAGCAGTAAATTTTCAAATATAGATCATATTTTATTGATTCTAAGATATACTTTTCTGCCTTTTAATATCTCTGAAATCAGAATGAATCTTACAATTTATAGCATCTGATCTTTTACAATAAAGTAGCAGGGTATTTTTATTTTTCCCTTTAGAATGATACATAAAATAATAATGCTTTGAGTGGATCAGATACGCTATTATACTAATATCATACCCCTCAAAAAGAGCTTTTAACTCAAGCTAATAATGGTGCCTGCAATAAAACAGTAGAGCTTTAAAAACCAGTCTTTTTCACATTTGAGTAGATATTTTTTAAGTGTAGAAGCATTTTAAAAAGTACGTTTTGTGAAAGATTAATCTAGGAGCCAAATAAGCTAACAGTGTATTATACTCCTATAAGTGGATTAAAGGAAGAGAGGCCATGCATTGAAATCCACATAGGAGCACAGTTTATATAAGAGTATTTCATTGTCCCTTTTGCAACCCTTAGGCAACCAAAGCAAGACAGCAAAGGATTCTTCCAGCCTGGATTGCCACCTTAAGCCCTAATCACCCCAGTCTTCTTCCTGCTGCTCCTACAGGGAATAGCGGACAAGGAAGGCAGTGTTTTCTGGGCTATGAAGCAATTGAATACCCAGAGGAAAATGAAATTTGGCCACAGGGCTCACTAAAGAGGAACCCTTAGTTTGAATCCCAGTACACCCATTTAGTTCTATCCGATTTCATTAAGGGTTTTCCAAAAGTCAGCATATAGCAACAAGAATTATCTGTGCAAATTTTCTATTTGCTTTAAAAATAGTCCTTTAAAATTAATATCTAATGAAAAGAATGAATTTA
>NW_016107333.1:14635898-14736687 GCF_001604975.1 Cebus imitator | reverse complement strand
TTTGTGACGGAGTCCCTCTGTCACCCAGGCTGGAATACAGTGGTGCAATCTCTGCTCACTGCAACCTCTGCCTCCTGGATTCAAGTGATTCTCCAGCCTCAGCCACCAGTGTAGCTGGGATTGCAGGTGTGTGCCACCAGGCAGAGCTAATTTTTGTTGAGACTATTCAAAACACTTCTACTCTTTTATAATTTGAATATTCAGTTGATTCTCAGTCTGAAGCCAGTTTTTATACTTATGATGCCCAAAGTCATTTTTCCTTCTCCTAATGTCATCCACTGTGCTGATCAAGATCTCCTAATCTAGAAAGGAAAGAGAAGAAGAGACCCACGAAAGAATAAAGCCAAACACTTTGGTTCCAAAGGCCACTGGCTAGAAGTTACTGTTTGATTTCACCTTTTATTTTTTATTTTATTATTATTATTATTTTTGAGATAGGGTCTCTTTCTGTCAACCAGGTGGGCTCCAGCAGTCCTCCCACTTCAGCCAACCAAGTAGCTGGGACCATCCAGGCACACACCATCACACCCGGCTAATTTTTTATTATTATTATTTGTAGAGACTGGGTTTTGCTATGTTTGTCCAGGTTAATCTCAAATTCCTGGACTCAAAGGATCCTCTCACTTCTTCCTCCCAAAGTGTTGGAATTACAGGCATGAGCCACTGCACCCAGCCTTTACTTCATATCTAATGGTCTTTGTCTTAGTAAGTTTGGGCTGCTATAACACATTACCACAGGCTGGGTAGCTAAGCCAGCAAATATTTATTTCTAATAGTTCCAGGGGCCACAAGTCCAAGATCAAGGTGGCAGCACAGTTGGGTTGTGACTGCAACTTCTTCTTGTATCCTCACATCACGGAAAGAGTTAGCTAGCTTTCTGGCTTTTTATGAGGACACTAATCCCTCAATGAGGGCTTCATCCTTCAAATACCATCAAATTGGGATCAGGGTATCAACACAGGAATTCTGAGGGACCCATAAAGCCCAATGAAGCCTTAGTGTAGTCTGCCATTGGCTGGGTAGTGGAATATATACATTAAATATCAGACTCAATTCTAGAACTTGGATGACTTAAAAACAGGAAGTAAATCAGAGAATAATTTATAGAAAATAGTACTGCTAATAAATCCCTCCCTGTATGCTATTTGCAAATATAGCATTTGTATGAATATCCTTTCTTCCCCAAATGATGTTCCCATTCCCTCTTTCCCAGGCTTCCTTGTTCACCTGTGAAATATGCAATCTGCCCGTGACTAACAGGGTGTGCTGCTGGCTGGTACAAGATGTTGCATTGCCCCAAATTCTCCTTATCACTATCCTGTCCCTTCCTCAGAAGGATCATGAATATGATATACTGGTCCATTTTTTCACTCTTCACCTTTTTATAGCTCAGTTAATTTTATCTCAGGAACCACTTCTTAGCAATACATATCATCTACAACTCCTTTTCTTGCCTACTTTTTTCTAATGCCAATTGCTTCAAGAAAGTTTCTAGGGAAAAGTTCAAACGTATTATGTGATTAAATAAAAACAATTTTTAATAACCTGCTCTGAATGTTAAATATTTAAAATTTAGAAGTTTTTGAGAGAACAGAAGATTCATATTTTCAAAATATTTGCCAAAAATAAAAAAGATCTAAAGTGGAAAATACAGGGGCCAGGCAGTGTGGCTCACGCCTGTAATCCCAGCAGTTTGAGCGGTCAAGGTGGGCAGATCACAAGGCCAGGAGTTCAAGACCAGCGTGGCCAAAATGGTGAAATCCCACCTCTACTAAAAATTAGCAGAGCTTGGTGGTATGTACCTGTAATCCCAGCTACTCAGGAGGCTGAGGCAGGAGAATTGCTTGAACGGGGGAGGCGGAGGTTGCAGTGAGCTGAGATTGTACCATTGTACTCCACTCTGGGCAACAGAGCAAGACTCTGTCTCAAAAAAAAAAAAAAAAAAAAAGCAGCTCCTAAAGTGGAAAATACAAATCACTAAAAAAGGGGTCTTTAAGAAACCATCCTTATTACTTACATTGTTTGAAGTAGAGTCCAGGAGGAGATTGGGGTGAGGAAAGAGCACGGTATCAAATAGACAAGAGAATCTTCAGTGACAGATAATGTGAAGTCCTTTGTTAATGACCAACCAAAGAAAGCCAGCACAAACCATATGACAAAAATAATAATTTTAATTACATTTAATTAAATTTAATATTTTCCTTAAGGAAAATAAAATACATGTAGAGAGCAAGGCTAGAAGCTCATGAAGAAGGGCTATTTTCTCTTTATTTTGAGGAGTAGTGGAAAGAAGTAACTACCTGGGATTTACTGAGCCCAGGACCTCTGGGTGTAGTTGAGCAAGTTGTTAACTTCACAAAGGCTCTCAACAAAGGTGTTTAATGGGGCTGAACCCAACCTGTGTTTCCTGGTGTGGGGCTCCATTTGTTTAGGGTAAAGTTTAGTTTTTTCTTCACTAAAGGGATGTGTCCACCTAGAGGGGACATGTTTTCCTAACTAGCATGTGGCAGTCTTTTTAAATGGCTCCGAAATTTGCCATTATTCCTCCCACTAAGCAATGAGGTTTAGGGTCTACCTACTTTGAATTTGAGCTTTTAACTGGTGAATCAATGGAAAACAGTGAAAGTGACAATGTGGCAGCTGTCCTTTCCTGCCCTTTGGGACATTCACTTTTAGAAGCTAATCACCATGCTATGAGGAAGCCCAGACAACAAAGAGAGTCTGCATCCAGGTGTTCTTCCGACAGTCCCAGCTAAGGCGCTGTCCAACAGCCAGCATCAGCCAGCAAGCATGCATGTGAAGACACCTCCAGGTGATATGTAGCTGCTGGCTGACTTACAGTCTTCTAGTCTCTCCACTTGATGCCCCAGACATTGTGGAACAGAGACAAGCCATGCCTGCTGGGGCCCGTCTGAATTTCTGATCTACAGATTTCATGAGCATTAAAAAACAAACAAACAAAAAGGCTTCTCTGTGCCATTAGGCTTTGCAGTGGTTGGTTATGCAGCAATAGGTAACTAAAACATCATCCACCCAGGACCTATTCCTAACTCACAATGAGGCTCTGTGTAAGCTAGCAGCAGCCCTGAGTTACTCTGTGCCAGGCTCTGGTGACTGAATTAAACCCTCAGGCGTACACCATCATTATCTCATTTCATAAAGCCAGCTCTCCTTATTCTCTGAAGCTCAGTCTAAATTTCTTATCTTGGCATACAAGGCCCTTGGCTCATCTCTCCTGTCTGTCTCACCTCCTTCCACTCCCCCAGATCACACACTGTGTTATTTTCTGCCTCTGGGTCTTTGCACATGCCGGTGCCTCTACCTGAAATGTCTTTTCTCCCTTCCCACCTTCCATCTCCATCACTGCATTCTCACCTTCTAATTTGGTTTTCTAATGACAAAATTATCAGTAATGCCAGAGATTTTTGTATTCTTTAATCCTGAACTGACTATAATTCTGGAAACTTCTTCAACAGTACATCATTCTCAATGATTTTCCCTAGAGCTTCCAGACGCACATTCTTCTCCACGAGAAGTGCCCTCCAATGGTAGTAAGGAAAGAAATATAGCTACAAGCCACATTCCTGAATCAACCACCTTAATATATGTTGCCATGTACTGGACTCAGACAAAAAGTGTGGAAACTCATTCCCACAAAGGAATTATGTAAATTCAAGAAGCTGCCAAATCAATTCTACCCTTTTTAAGCAAGGGCATGCATCACAAAGGAATTGGGATCCTTTAAACCTCTTGCTGACTAGAACCTTACCATAAGCAAAAGTGGAAAATAGCCAAGAAACCACGTTTAGCTTTCATTTCATTTGGCCTGAGAAAAGCTGTTACAAGATTCTGTTGAACCAGCAGCAACAGGACAACCCGTAGCCTAAGCTGGCTGCAGTGAGCATTTGAGATGACTGAGCTCAGAATTAAGCCTCTGGAGGTCTAATAAGAACAGATTAAAAGCTGTGAGCAGGAAACAATTCATTTCTTCCCTATGAGTTTTTGCACTCTTAGTTTCTTTTATAATTAATATAATAATCCTCACCATGAAACAATGAGGACAAAACCAAAAAGGATTGGATTTGAAAAAAATGATAGATACAATTTGAAAAAAATGTACACATAATGAAATAAATTCTGTTCTCAAACATAATCTTTCAGGTATTGTGAAATGAGACAGCCCTAATCTCTCCAATAACAAAGATTAGGCAAAAATGATAGAATGTGAATGTCAAAGAGACTCACCGGAATAACTAGAAAATTGATAGATACCTTGGGTTTTCAAAATACTTCTTAAAAACCTGAACACATTCTTGACACAATACATATCCGTGGGTACTCCATGGGAAAATAAATATTTATTTCAAATATAAGCCTTGAAATTTATAAATAAAAGCAGATGGGCTCTTTTTCCCAGTGCGGAAGGTGCTGACATAGTAACAAGCATTTCAATTTTTTTTAAAAAAATTGTGTATCTCTCTAAATTAAAGAAAGTGATGCCTGTCTCTCTTCCCTATCTGTCTTTACCTTTTTTTGTCTGTCATCTCTGTCCACCTCTCCTTTTTCTCCCCTTCATTTTCCTTCTTGCTGTAACTCCCTTTTCAATCAGATAACCTAGTCTTTGTTGCCCTACTCTGTGCAAGTCAAGGTGCTGGGCCTTAGGACAAATATGAAAACAAAGCAGGGCTTTGGTAGCCTGGAAAGTACAATGGAGTTGAGGAGAGAAGACAAGAACCCAGAGAGCTGCCATCCAAGGTAGTGTCTGACCAGAAATGCCAAGGTGTTTCAGAGGGTGTTGGCTGCTGGGTTCAAAGGAGACAGCATCAGAGCTGGGCCTTGGAAGATGGGCCTGAAGAATGTTCCAGAGAGGGACATCGTGAGCAAAGATACAGGATAGTAAGCACAATGTTTGCAGCTGAGGTCAGTACAGTGGACTGTTTTGTCTTTAGTACAGGGTTCACATATGGAGGTGGTAAGTGATCAGACTGCTAAAGCAGATGAGACCTAATTGTAGGTGACTTTGAATGCCAGCAAAGGAATTTAGACTCTACTGTCCACCATGAATAGCAAATAGTGTTTTCCTGACGGGACTTATTTTAAGATCTACCTTTGAGAATTCTCCTGTCCTCTTCCTCTCATTCTGCCAGCTCTCCTCTTGCTATTTGTCAAATTCACAGAACAAAATGCTATATTCTTTATTATCTAAGTGCAAATAAACTAAGTATTTTATACTTATCTTTTTAAAGTCGCATACATTGCTTTGGTATTTGTGCATGAGTTATCAACATTTCTGCCCCCAGAAGAAGAAAATACTCAGTTCTGTTTATATAGAAATATAAGATTTTCAAGATTATCTTTCAGATAAAAAGAAGAAAGATGAGATAAATCCAAGTCCACTATAAAATCCAAGGAATAAATCACTTGGGATATAAGATCTATTCCATAGAGATCTTCTGGAATTATAGCTAAATACTTCTGATTTAAATAGAGCCTGGCCGGCAACCCTTGAAATGGCCTTTCCCAATTCCTTGCTAAAATACCTATAAAGTCATAGAAAAATATGAAACTCTCACAACCAGCAAAATAGTAAGAATGACAGACAACTTATTACTAGACGCTGAGAAGTATTTCAACCAAATATATGGCTCACAAACATGGATTAAACTTATGCTTGCAGAGCCTCAGAGACCCTGATCTGAAAGACCATAAACCTGGGCAGCCAGAGGCTGTTTACTCTCCTCGCTCTCCCCTCCCTCCCCTAACCCACCCATCTTTCTCTCTTTAGACTGAAACTCCCAGAAAATAGCAAGGCAAGAACTAAACAGTGAATGATGCATTATTTTCTTTTCTAGTGCTGGACACCGCAGAAAAACCTCTTCCCTTCCCCAAGGGAAGGCCCTTTACTTAGAGGAATCAGAAAGAATTCTAAGAATTAGTTTGGCAGCCTCAATTGAGTACTGTGCAAGAGAATGTACCTTTCATGATACTCAAAGAGAAAGGCTTTAGGAAAGAAAAGAGTCAAGAATAAAAGACAACAGGATGAGTTTTGGAAACAGTAAACTGAATACAAAAGTTTCTGAGTGAAACAAAACAAGGAAGAATTTCAAGAATGTGAAAATTGCAATAATAGAATTGAAACTCACATTGAAGCTCATAAGAGTGGAACTCATATTGCAAGAAATAAAATCAGAAATAGGGTGGGAAAGAACATGAGAACTCAGTTCTTTGTGAACACCGGGTAAGAAGGCAAGACCAATAACAGAATGCGCTTAGTATGGCATTGGTTGTGATAACAGATGCAGACAAAGGCATGAGAGAAGATCAGCAAATTCCATCTTATGAATGGTGTGGCTCTTCATGAAGATTCTGCAGATGAATGAGAATTCAACCAGGCAGCAAAGAGGTTAAGAAGAGAGTTAGCTGCAACCTTAATAGGCAGATTGCAAAACTAAAAGCATAACTTGAACTTAAGTCACTGCCCTCTAAAGGCTTGGACTGTGGTCTCTTTTGATCTCAGCTATAGTAGAAAAATAACATTCTGCAGTGAGTAAGCACAAAGACAGTGCTAGGGCTGTAATCCTGGATACATCACTATGTGACCTTTTATTTCTTTTTTTGCCTAAAAAATTAAAATCATAATGCAATCATAAGGTAGGAAAAAAATCGTAGCATCTTTATCATAGGACTATGATAATTAAAAGAATTATGTTATACAAAGCATAATCTGTCACATAGAAAACGCACAGTAAATCAGTTGTTGTGTGCTATTTTTATTGTTGTTATTCAAACCAGAAGAAAGAATTTACATACATGGCTCTAGAGATGAAGAGAAATACAGTCAAATAAAGATATTGAAGAAATGCAAACTCAAAAAAAGCAGTTTTGGAATTAGTTGCAATATTTAGCAGGCTGTATAATTTGAACCAACAGGCACTAACCTATCCACAGGTAATAGATTAGGAATTTTCCTGTTGTCTTAACAGCAATACTATGCGGCCAACCTAGCACCCATGCACTGTGGTCAAAAATCTCTAGGCAATATGCATTCTCAGCCAATTGATGAAACACTGAATGATACCATTCTCCCTGAATGGTAGCTCCATCCTCCAGAATTGTAGCTCCAATTTCGGTAGAATAGCTACCCCGATTTATTTTTTGATAGTTAAATTTAGTAGGTATATGTCTTTGCACTATAAAAATATTTGTTTAAATATAGACATGATAAAGTAAATAAAATCTATGAACTAATACTTTGTGTTACTTTTGGAAATAAGGTTCTAATCATGGAGCAATATAAAGAGGTTCAATGTCTAACAGCATATGGCATATCAGTGAATGTGACAGATTAGCCTTGGGATTTCAATTTAATGGTGTATCGAGTAATAGAATTTAGACTTTTACCTTTAAGTGGAAAGATTTAGAGAATTTAATCAAGTTTAAAAATATTGGAATGGTTAAGAGAACATGTGATTCATTACTTAATTTATTAGATTTACTGGAGTTGTTAAGGGTTGGCTGGTAGGTCAGACATTTGAAAAGCTTAAAAAGAAAACTGAATGTGTTAAATTTATAAATGGAGTTTAAATACTTAGGGGAATTTTATTAACAAAGTTGTAAAGGGACCTGCTTGGGAGTTCAATGTGTTCAACTTAAATTGATCAAACCTTATTCAAAATCTCCCTTGAAAGCAATTGCTAAAATTTACTAGATTCATGATTCAAGTAATAAAATGTGTAAGGTGAACTTAAGGGTTTGAAAAATGCTGGAGTTTTTTAAAAAATATACCTTTAATAAGTGAATACTTTTAATAAGTGCATATTAAATTAAAACCTTGGATAACAGCATAGATTTTTTTTTCTCCAAACAAAAGCAGCCCTCACAATTGACATGGAGATTCCATCTAAGAATCATGAATATTTTTAAACTCTGTACAAGTGAAACAGAAGCAACAAGACTGAAAATTACATTCCAAACTGGAAAAAAACGACTGGAGCATGCACACCAAATGGGCTTACTTTGGTCTAGGCAAAATTAAGAACTAAGATTATATCCTAGGGAAAAAAGTGAATTACAATGATAAAAGGAAAAAAATCATATTAGACTTCAGATAGAAAAAAAGATTGTGATCCACAAAGGAAAAATAAATCAGGCTAGTCTCAGACTTTTCCTTATAGTAGAGACCAGAGGAAAACAGATCAACAGCTACAGTGTTTGAAAGGAAAAGATTACTATCTAAATATTTTATACTTCACAATTTGTTATTCATGTATGAAGTGAAGACAAAGACATTCTCACATATGTAATGAATCTAAAAATATACTTGAAAATACATTTCCATGAACAAAGATGAATTTTTAAAAGGAGCTAAGAAATCAAGCAGTCACATCTCTAAGAGTTTGGAGATGAGCATCAGCATGAGTTAAAAAGGTAAGCTAAACTCATTGCAAGTATTTCTTTCAGGCCAAATGCATTAAGCTCAGCCATTTAATTTCTTCCCTCCCATTTTCCCAATGAACTGAAGAGGAATCTTGTAGCAGTATGCCCTGGAAGGGAAGGATAGCATCCATGTGCCAAAACGCTCAAAACTTTCTCATCACTGAAGATAAAGCCAAATTAAGAGAAGACTTAGATGTGTTCCATTCACATGGCACCTTCCTAAGAAACAGCAGTAAATCCAGGATGAAATGAAGTAATTCCTGGCTCCACCTTCTTGATATTCCTAAGCTGGAGACTTGGGCTAGATTTAGGGCAACCAGGGATCACTTGCACTCTGTTTCACCCCTGATGATTATCACTGACATTGGAAAGAAGGTGGCCCTAGGATCCACTGGGCAAAGCAAAAAGCTGGCCTGATGCTGGGAATACACTGGGCTGTGTTGCAGAAGGAGACCAGATACTAAATACAAGTACCAAGCCACAGCTTGATCCAGACATGGTGCATAAAGAAAACTGGTCTGCACTTCAGAGGTTTCACCAAACCCAGAGGAAAAAGAATCTTCCACTGATATTTATTTATTCTTCCATTCAATAAATATTGAGTGTCAACAAGGTAGTTAATAAAATAGGTATGATCTTTGTGCTCTGTCTATGGGAGACATGAGACAAATAAATAGGTAAAGGAAATTATATGCCCAATCGTAGGTGACATATGTGGAGGTAGCAGACTGTCCAGAGGCTGCCAGCTCAGGTGTGGGCATCTGGGAAAGATTTGTTAAAGGGAATCATTATTTGTATGTGAAAATCAAGTTGTAGTTGGAGAAAGGTTTTACAGTTAGACAAGTGGGTAAGCACGTAATAGAAGACTTCAAGCAAAGAGAGCAGTAAGGGTTAAGGCCAAGAGCCAAGAGGACAGAACCCGAAACAGAGGCAGCATGGGGCTAGGTCACAGAGAATTTTGTGAGTCGTGTTTAGAACTTTGAACTTTACCCCATGAACAATTTAGGAGTGCTAAAGGGTTTCAAGCAGTGGAGTATGATCCAATTTTCATTTTGAAAGGTGATTCTGCAAAGAATAAACTGGGGTTGGAGGCCATAAGACAAATGGCAGAGTGATGGTTTAGAAGGCAGCTGTAACAATTCAGGGGATGCATGATCATGCCTGATTCATCTGGTTGTATGCATGGAAAACACATGAGATTTGAGAGATGTCAAAAAAGCTGAAATAACCAAACTTGAGAATTAGTTTTATATTAGTTATTTATTGCTGCAGAGCAAATTACCATTAACTTGGCACAAATACATTTTCTATCTCACAGTTTTTTTTAGGAGTCAGCATGGCTTAGCTGGGTCCTCTGCTTCACGGTCTCACCCAAGGCTGCAATCAAAGGGATGGCCAGGGCTGGGGTCTCATCTGAAGGCACAGCTGGAGAAATATCTGCTTCAAAGTTCAAGTGGTTTTTAACAGGATTCAACTTCCTGCGGTAGTTAGATCAAGGGCTTCAGTTTCTTGCTATATGGCCCTCTCCAACATAGCAGCTGGCTTTAGCAAAGCCAGACAAGTATAGAGTCTAGTAACCAGGCAGAAGTTACAATCTTACGTAACCTAATCATGCAAGTGATATGCCCATGCCATCTATTGGTTACATTGGTTACAAGCAAGTTGCTAGGCTAGCCTACACTCAAGGGGAAGGGATTCCACAAGGGCAGGAATACCAGAAGGTGGGAATCATTGAGGGCCATCTTTAAGTCTGCATGGCTATGTGGGGATGAATGGGAGGGTGGGTGGCCATATTCTAGAGAACACTGAAAGAGGGATTAGTTTTTGCCAGAAGGTAATGAGTTTTGGAGATACTGAGTTTGGGGGTCTAGGAGTATACCCATGTAGAGTTGAGGAATGCATGCTGGGATACAGGGTTCTAACACTTAGTATAGTCACCTGGGCTAGGGTAGGAATTATAAGTCCCTCAATTGTAAAGCATTTATTGAAGCTTTGACACTAGATGAGATGACCCAGGGAGGGCAAGTGGATGAGCAAAACCCTAAAATATGGGAAATGCGGGCCAATTAAATACAATGGAAGAAAGTGTTTTAAGAAAAGACCTACTGAATATGAATCTCCAGAGATGAGGTCTGGTCATCTGTACTTTTTTAAGCACCACAGGTGATTGTGATGTGCAGCCAAGCTTGAAAACTGCTGAAATTTACTCATTAAAAAAAAAAAGATTAAACATATATACACATAAGCTTCTATGGTGGTTATCTCCAGGAGATAGGATTATAGGTAATCTTTATTTTCTCCTCTATGCTTGCCTGTACCTTCCACCTTAAATATATTTCTTTTATAAAAAGGAAATCAACTTGTTATTTTTAAAAACACTTCTAGCACAAATGGTATTTATCAAAGGAGTGCAATAAAAGAAATATTAATATATCATATTAATAGAGTAAAAAGCATTTGAAAAACTCAGGATATACCCATTTTTCACATGTACTAAGATTTTAATCTTAGTGATAATATATGGTTTGGGTCTGTGCCCCTGGCCAAATCTCATGTCAAATTGTTATCCCAATGTTGGAGGTGGGGCCTGGTGGGAAGTGACTGGATCATGGGGGTGGAATTTCCTTTAGTGCTGTTCTCGTGATAGTGAGTGAGTTATCATGAGATCTGGTTGTTTAAAAGTGTGTAGCACCTCCCCTATCTCTCTCTTCCTCCTGATCTGGCCATGTAAAATGTGGCTGCTTCCCCTTCATCTTCAGCCATGATGGAAAGTTTCCTGAGGGCTCCCCAGCCATGTTTCCTGTACAGCCTGCAGAACCATGAGTCAATTAAACATCTCCTCTTTATTAATTGCCCAGTCTAAGGTATTTCTTTATATCAATGTGAGAATAAGCTAATACATGATAACACTCAAAGCTCACAATGCTATCACTGAGGTAGGAAGTACTATATATTATGGGTTGGAACACAAATTAGTACACCCTTCCCAGAAGGCAATTTGACAGTGGGTCTCAAGATCTGTAATATTATTTATACTCTTGGATTTAATTATACTTCCAGGAATTTATCTCAAGCAAATAATCAGACATACAGACAACAAAGATATTTTTAAAAGCTCATCGTCATTGGTCATTAGAGAAATACAAATTAAAACCAAAATGAGATACCATTTCATGCTAGTTAGAATGGTGATCATTAAAATGTCAGGAAACAACAGATGCTGGAGAGGATGTGGAGAAATCGAAACACTTTTACACCTTTTGTGGGAGTGTAAATTAGTTCAACCATTGTGGAAGACAATGCAGCAATTCCTCAAGTATCTAGAACCAGAAGTGCCATTTGATCCAGCAATCCCATTACCGAGTATATACCCAAAGGATTGTAAATCATTCTACTATAAAGACACATGCACACGTATGTTTATTGACACACTGTTCACAATAGCAAAGACTTGGAACCAACCCAAATGCCCATCATGATAGACTGGATAAAGAAAATGTAGCACACATACACTGTGGAATACTATGCAGCCATAAAAAAGGATGAGTTCATGTCCTTTGCAGGAACATGGATGAAGCTGGAAATTACCATTCTCAGAAAACTAACACAGGAACAGAAAACCAAACACTGCATGTTCTCACTCATAAGTGGGAGTTGAACGATGAGAACACACGGACACAGGAAGGGGAACATCATAGACTGGGGCCTGTCAGGGGGTGGGGGGCTAGGGGAGGGATAGCATTAGGAGAAATACCTAATGTAAATGATTAGTTGATGGGTGCAGTAAACCACCATGACACATGTATACCTACATAACAAACCTGCACGTTCTGCACATGTATCCCAGAATTTAAAGTATTTTATATATATGCAAGGAATTCACAGTCATAGTATTGATAAGAGTGAAAAATTAGAATGAGCTGTTACATAATCAGACATGTTGAAACAAATGGTTCATAACTATGCCACCCTAACATCCTTTGACTTCATCCAAGTATATATAAATGCGTCATGTTCTTATGATATTATATATATTTACTGTAGTATTATAACATGAGATACTATAATACTATATGCTATAATAGTATATACTTTAAGACTATATATGTTGTATATACAGACATTGCTTAATGATAGAGATTCAAATGTGTTGTTAGGCAATTTTGTCATTGTTTGAACATTGTAGAGTATACTTACACAAACCTAGATGGTGTCATCTACTGCACATGTACGCTATACGGCATAGCCTGCTGCTTCTAGGCTACAAATCTGTTTACAATACTGTAGGCAACTATAACAAGATGGTAAGTATTTGTGTATCCAAACATTCCAAACATATAAAGGTATAGTAAAACACAACATAGAATAAAAGATAAAAAATGGTACACCTGCATAGGGCTCTTACCATGAATTGAGCTTGCAGGACTAGAACTTGCTCTGGGTAAGTGGTGAGTTGATAAACACTGTACACTTAGGCTGCACTCAATTTATTTTCAAAAATTCTTTCTTCAATAATAAATTAATCTTAGCTTACTGCAACTTTATAAACATTTTATTTTTTAACTTTTTGACTCATAATAACACTAAGCTTAAAATAAACACATTATACAGCTGTACAAAAATATTTTCTTTCTTGTCCTATAAGCCTTTTACTATTTGAAATTTTAACTTTTTCAACTTTTTTATTGAAAACTAAGACACATACACACATTAGCCTAAGCCTACACAGAGGACCATTAATATCACTGCCTTCCCCCTCCACATCTTATCCCACTGGAAGATCTTCAGGGGCAATAAATGCATGGAGCTGTTGTCTCCTACGACAACAATGCCTTCTGCTGGAATACCTCCTGAAGGACCTGCCTGAAACTGCTTTACAGTTAACTTTTCTTTTTTATAAGTAGAAGAAGTACACTCTAAAATAATGATTAAAACTGTAGCATAGTAAATACGTAAACCAGTAACATAACTGTTTATTATCATTACCAAGTATTACGCACTATACACAATAGTGTGTGCTATACTTTTATACAACTGGCAGTGCCATATGTATGTTTACACCAACATCATCATAAGCACATGAGTAATGTGTGGTGCTATGATATTTCAATGGTTGCTGTGCATCTAGACAATAGGAATTCTTTAGCTCATAATATAGTTTGGATATTTGCCCCCACCCAAATCTGAAATGTAATCCCCAATGTTGGAGGTGGGGCCTGGTGGGAGGTGATTGGGTCATACGGGTAGATTTCTCATGGGTTGGTGCTATCCTTGCGATAGGGAGTGAGTTCTCAAGAGATCTGATTGTTTATAAGCGTGTGGCACCCTCTACCCTCTCCTGCTTTCACCGTGTGACATTCCGCATCCCGCTTCACCTTCCACCACGATTAAAAGCTTCCTGAGTCTTCCACAGAAGTCAAGCAGATGCTGGTGCCATGCTTGTACAGCTTGCAGAACCAATTAAACCTCTTTTCCTTATCAATTACCCAGTCTCAGGTATTTCTTTATAGCAATACAAGAACAGCCTAATGCAACTCCATTATAATCTTATGGGACCACAATGGTATATGCAGTCTGTCATTGACTGAAATATGATGCAGCACATGACTGTACTATCACATATTTACTGTAATACTAAGCTATACAGTCTCATTGCCTTGATTATCAGTAAGAGATAATTTCTAGGAGACTTTCTAGGAATGCCTCCCTTAGTGATCCCCTCTTTGATTCTGGGTGTAGGGAAGATGAGAGTGGGGAGGAAGGTGGCCATAGAACTAAGCTCCCCAGCCCCTCTGCTCTTCACCTAGCTGTCGTTATGCCCACAACACCTCTCCCTTGACTGTCATCACCTCTGTGGGCCTCCTCAGAAGGGCCATCACCAGGTGTTCATCTCTGGCCAAGAAAACAGGTCCTTCCACTTCCTATAAAAAGCTGCCTTCAGGGCTTTCCCACAGCAGAATTCATGGGTCCTCAGAGACATGATTCTTTCCTAGATTCAAGAACACAAGGCTCTCCAGAGGCTTGGGTTAGGTACAAGGTATTGTACCCAGAACCATCACTCTCTGAGCAGTGATCCAAGTCAGTGCACTCTGGCCAAACTCCAGATGTCTCCCTGGTGTGATTTCACTCTGAGTCCCTCATGTGCCCCCCTTGTGTGGTTCCCTCAAAGAACCCCAGTTCCTTCCACAACATAACTTCATGGATGGGCCTGCTTCTGGTTTCTCCCAGAAGCAACTCAAGGATGTGACTGAGAATCCTTTTTAATGTCTCCAATTGTCTATGACAATTTAGAAGCCCCCCTCCCACATTTGACAGTGATGGAATCTGATCTTCTCAGAGCACACGGAGAACCTCTACCAACAAAACTCTTTCTATCACAGCCAGCCACATCATCCCCCACTGCTTTGTTTTTTAAAATTGTAATTGTTTATTTTTTAACTGAAAAATACAAATTGTATATATGTATACAAAACTCTATGACTATTGAAATTTGTATATATGTATGGTATACAACACAATGTTTTGAAATATGTACACATTGCGGAATGGCTAAGTCAAGCTAATTAACATATGTATTATCTCACATGCTTATTTCTCACTGATTTTTAAATTAGATCTTCAATGCTGTGCTTTTCTATTTCACCATTCACACTGATATGTGTATATCTCTAAGTAATCAAATAATTTTTTATTGTAAAAAGCTTCTCTTGGATATATAACAACCCCAACTTTTATTATATTGTACTCCATTAAAAACAAAGAACCAAGAAAATACTTATTTATCTATTTAAAAAATACTACTTTTTACTTACAATGTAGATACTGCAAGGACCACTAAAATGAGTGAAAGTTTGGTCTCTGCTCTCAAAAACAGGAGAAAGAGGTGAACAAAACTAATAGTGACACAATATAAATTAAGTGTGACGATAGTGGTATGAATAATAAAATATGATTATTCACCAAGGGAAAAAATAATTTCAAAAGAATAACTTTATTTTTTTTAATTTTTTTTAATTTTTTATTTTTTTGATAAAGGGGAGTTCCCCCCCACATGCTCTTGCCTTGCCTGCCACCATGTGAGATGTGTCTTGCTTTCCTTTTGCCCTCCACCATGATTGTGAGGCCTTCCCAGCCATGTGGAACTGTAAGTCAGTTAAGCCTCTTTCCTTTATAAATTTTTTAAAAAATAATAATTTTAAAAAGCTTTATAGAAGCAGTATTAAAATAAGGATAAATAGTAACATTTCAAGAGTAACCCGTTGGGTTTTAACTTGCTTTTTTAAAAAAGTAATCTGAAAATTTATGTATTATAGTTTGTAAAAATTTAGTTTAGTTTTGGGTTTTATTTGTTAGAATTCTTGGTTGCAGTTCTTAGAAATCCACCTTGAACTTTTTGGCTTAGGAAATAAAAGGAATTTATTGATTTGGAGGAGAAGAATATTGGAGACATCTCAGAAAGGGTTACAGACAGAGCTGTATTATGAATGGCCCAGTTTATATCAAGTAACCATTCCTAAACCAATCAAATAAAGCTGTGAGCATGGACATGTTTTATAAAAATGGCAGCTCCTAAGAACCCAAAACGTTGAAATAAAGGAAGTACAGTTTGCATGGAAAAGATAAAGTCATAAAGTCCTGCACATTTAATTGTATACAATTTTGGTCCTTTATACTGCAAGAAAGACCCTTCCCTGAAGATTTTTCAATATCACATAAATATAGTTTGGCAGCCATCGCCCTCTTTGTGTCTGAGGCTCATATACATTATAAAAAGCAACAGAACAACATGTTCTCTAAGCCAGATGAGGTAGAACACCTCTAGGCATTCCTGATAATCTTCATACCAGAAGTACAGAGAAATTTCAGGTACAAATTTCTCAGGAATCACCAGAAACATAGGCTTTGGTGTGATCTATTTCACACAACAACATTTAAAACAAAATGATACATCTTATAAAATTGCTCCAGTTCTATAACTGGGACGTAAAAAATGCAAATTTTACACTGGCCTCTTCCCTGGATATCTGAACAAGTTAAACAAAACTTTATTTAACATCCATTTTACCTGGTTAAATGTAAAGACAACTGCCCCAGCTCCTAGAATTTCATTGTTCCCAGGATACGACCTCATATAACTAAGATGCTCTGGGAGAAACACTGATTATCAGGGGTTTTCAGACCCCTACGAAACTCTATGACTATTGAAATTCACTTTTATAGAGTAAGAGAGCCATTAAAATGTATACCTATTAGAGAGCAGCAGGCTTTGCTCGGATGAATAGCAGCACATTGTATAGGAATATTCATGGTCATCACTAGCACTCTCCTGAGCTTTCCTGAAATAATGGAAAAGTTCTGTGGCCCAGCACACAGCACTGAAAACAACTCTCAGATTGTTCTCTGAGCCTTCCAAATAGATCTGCCAGGTTTAGCAAATAAATGTACAAAACATCCAGTTAAATTTGAATGTTTAGTAGAAGTATGTCCCATACAATACTTGAGATATACTTCACTAAAATTTAATTGTTTTTCTGAATTCAACTTTAGCTAACTCTTTTGTATTTTATCTGGCAACCCTATCACCCCAGGTCTTTTTGATATTGCCTTTCATTATTTTCCCTAAAAGTCTGCAGTTTAAACAGCTTCTCAGAATTAATATTCACCATGCTTGGTTTTTTGTTGTTGTTGTTTGTTTGTTTTTGTAAGTCCAATAAGCTGGTAACTTCTATTCTCTGGTCCTGAGACTCTGAATCCAGAGAATAGCCAAAAGATAATAAAAAAAAGAGAGAAAACAGGAAATAATTATAATTATTTTTGCTTTTAAATAATTTCTTCCCACCCCCTATACCACTATACTCCCAAAATAAAGTACTAACAGTGCTGCCAGTGATTCCTTGGGTTAAGCCTATTCTAGAGTCATTCCATTTTTACTTCCTAAAATCCCTTACAGGACATGCTGGTAACACCAATATGTCCTTGCCAGGATACATGAGGGCCAACGTAGAGAAATGCTACTGCCATTCCATTTTCCTGTCCATAGATCACAAGCATGTGCACATCCTTGCAACAGGCTTGCCGCAAGGGAAGGAGGAGGTCATATATCACCTCTCAACATCTAGAATTTATGTTTAAACCTACCCTTACAATGTCAGGTCTGGGAGGTCCTTGTATTAAACACAAATCACAAAATACTTGAAGAATGAACACAAAAACCATAACTCTTCCTTCAACTCAATGTCTCTACTGTCACTTCTGCTTGAGAATTTTTACTAGTTTCTAGTTGGAGGCAGAAAGTGTATGAGAAAGTAAGGGGGCTGCACATAGCCAAGGAATTAATGTTATTCTAGACAGGGGGACAACAGCATTTCACCAATGACCTTAACAAATTGTTTAAAAACAACTGCCTCATTACATGTTAGGTGGTCACCAATCTAGTTGCTGGGGCCCCAGCAGAGGACTTTTAAGGCTGATAAATGAGGAGTAGATCAGGCATTTATCTTGCCCTCCATGTACTTTGCGGTGACACTTCCTGTGTTTTAGGGTAATCAAATCATTGATGAGGGAAATTCTTCTTTATGAAAAAATTCCCACTAATAAATGCAGGAGTGATAGAACTAGAAACATCACCTTTTGCAAGCCCCTAAACGAAATAATGGATCTAGGCAACAATCATCAAAGGAATGGAAGCTTGATAATAGAGGGAAGAGGCTGACACACCTGAACCCACTCATTGATCTTAGCATCACTTAAAATGGGCCAACCAGACCTTTGGCCTCATGACATGAAGCAACAAGGACTGCAAAACACTGCTCAGAAAACAGTTGTGCCTCAAAAATTGAACTTGAGTCTAATTGAACCTCTAGATCATTATATCATCCTCTCTACTTTTGTGTATGTTTGAAAATTTTCATGTAAAAAAAATCAAGTTTTTAAAAAGTATATTCAGAATGTTCTTGAACCCTTTGTTTCAGCTCTTGTTTTATGTCCTTCTAAAATGCATTATTTCATCCCATTCCAGCCTATATACGTTCATCACCGTGAACGCAGCTGTGTCTTTCTTTGATGACTGAGGTCGTTTCAAGCTAATTATAACAAACTTCAAGTAGAAGTTTCCATAGCTGCTGATTTAAACCACGTAAAATAGATAGAACTGACTCTACACTAATCCCAGAATATTCATTCATTGATCATAAATAGTTTTCAGGATCTTTCATGTACACAATACTACCCCCATCTATGTTCCTGATATTTGACCATCTTCTGGTAAGACTTTACAAAATTTTCAAAAATACAATGAGTAGTGGTATACAGTGGGACTATTAAAACATACTGGTTCATTGGGTTCTGCTTAGAGAAGGTTTACCTTTTATACAAAAGAACCTAGAGCAGACAATGGGGAAGTTTGGTTAGGGCAACATTTTGTAAGAGGTAAGTCTTGCAATTCTAGTTGCCAGAATCTTGGCTGAAATAGGATCAGCTGCCTGAATACAATAAAACCAAATGAGCTTAATTTGAGACATTGTGAAGATAACAAGTGCAATGAGAATGAACTAAAGTTTACTCACATACAAATATAAAGAAAAGAGAGATGAGTAAGGTTCTAAAAGAAACATGTTGTTCTTTTTTACGCAGTACTTGCTGGAAACGCTTAGCCACTGGGGTAGGGGGTTGTACTTCTGGTAGTACCTGAATTGCTCCTTTTTCTCCATCTTTACCATCTTATTCTTATTCCCCTCTGGTCCACAGTGGAGTAGCTGCAGTTCTCATCAGTGCCTTTTTGTTATGTCTGTCTTAATGTACTTTGGAGTTCACTTTCTCCACCTTAATTATCAATCACATTGCTGAGGGCTCTTTGTTTTCTTCCAATATCCTCTGTAACATGCTTGCTGCCTACCTTCTGTGCTAAGTCCCAAAATACATTTTTTACTTCTCAGTTCATGATGTTTGGGACTTCCTGCCTGCCTATTCTCTGAGCGCTCTGTGAGCTGTTCTGTATTTTCTGTCTGCCTGTGACAAAGGGAAGAGAAGGTTTTGGTTGGTTGATTGCTGTTTGTTTTTATTTTGTATTTGTAGGAAGGTTAACTTCCTAGTTGGAGCCCTGCTGAAAGCTGACTTTCTTCTGCTTTAGTTTGTTTCTGATCCAAGGACGCTGGTCTTGGATCAGAAATACACTCCTTCTCCCCTCTGGCTGCCTCTGAGGAGAGGGGTATGTTTTTTATCATGCCAGGCCCAGTACCAAATAGGTTCCAGTAGCAAACTTCCTGAGGTTGGTTTTGCCTTTTCAAATTCCACAGACAAATTACTGAAACTTTGCTTATGGGTAGAAGGAGAGATCAAGGCTCTAAGAAAGAAAAGGGAATTCTACAAAACTCAGAACAGAGTTTAATAGAAAAAAATCCCTGTCTCTGTGACTCTTGCCCTTTTCTGATAAGAGTAAAATGAAGATCCCTTGCCTCTTTCTTCTTTAAATACTCCTTTTCTCCCTTGATCCAACCCTATTTCCTAGACACAATAAAACTTGAAGATTAAGCCCACCAAGCATCTGCTACTCAGGAAGCACAATAGGTAGAAGTCTCAAGTTAAAGGCCTGTGAAAAACTGCAGTTGCCTAAAAAGGACATGGTAAATTCAGAGGGCAGAGATGGAAGTGCTAATAGGTGCCTAAGGAGAAATGAGGGCAAAGAACAAGAAAGAGTCCAGGAGAATAACTGAAGACTTGATAAGAAAGAAAATAATTATCGTTCAGAAAGAAGAGGACCAGAATCTATAATAAAATGAAAGAGCCAGGAAACAAGAAAAAGGAGCCAAAGCTAGGGATTCTCAGCAACCAACTGACTACTGAGGGAAAGAGGTAAGAATAGGGAGACTGGGAAAGTGAATGGAAAATCACCCTATACAGATCCAGAGGGAGTTACTTCCCCTAATGATCCGGGTTTCAGGCCAGAGGAAGAAAGGAGCTTCCGAAGAAATTGGATAGACCATTCTCTTCCAGATGACAGAAAGAAAGGCTAAAGATAGAAAAGTGCTAAACTTGGGATTTCAGGGTAGAAGCCAGGTGTATTAACCAGCATTCATAATTGAAGGGGACAGAACCCAAAGAAGAGGCTGAAGCCTGAAAAAGAGATAAATCTATGCCATTACTGGCACAGCAGGGTTGGGATTTAATGTTTCGAACTTGAGTGGGGTGAACTGAATTAAGACGGCTGTATCTGTGGGAGGCTTCCAGGCCTTCTCACTCCAGGAGTCTTCACCCTGGAAGCTGACAGCTTCTGCACCCAAGCTGTCAGCATTGCTGAGCTATAGTGAGTGGATGGGAGGTACCACTGGGGTAGAGGGAAAAGGAAAAAGGTGACTTCAGGAGATCAATTTTGAATGAAAGAAATATCTTCTTCTTGCCTTCCTAAAGAGAAGGACTCTAAGGTTATCCAATGCTACCATCTGTTTAAACTTAGACCTATGCCAACAATCCTTTAACAAATAGTTACTGATCACCTATCATTTAATGCACCAGCTATCAAAGTAGGCATCAAAAGAAAATAATCAAGAAGGTGACATTGAAAGGTAAGGACCAAAAGAGGAATTCATTTCCAAGTTGGAATATTAGTAGTCTGAAACATAAACAACATCAGACTACTGACTATCATCTGCTCTAAATACAGACTCCATTCCTCCATGCATCTATACAAGTATCCAACAGACAGGCATGCCAAACATTTACTCTATGCCAGGATTTGTACCAGATGGTGGAAATAGAAAGATGCCAGATATGATGCCTGACCATGAATAACTCTGCCTTGTAGGGAAGGAGGGGAAAAAGACAAAACAAAAAATTACCGTTTAACATAAGCACAAATTAAATAGAGGCCCAAGGTACTATGAAAGTTCAGGGATGATAATATTTTACCACCAAATGGTAAAAACGGAGGGAAGCACTCTAGTCAAAGGTAACAATGTGTGAAGATAAGGACAAGCAATGTAGTATGGCCTGATCATAGAGGGGCAAATAGTTGCCTGTATTGAAGTCCAGGTTGCACAGGAGAAAGGAGCAGATCACATAAGAGCAGGGCTTCTCAACTTCAGCACTAGTGACATTCTGGACCACGTCATTCTTTGTTGTGAGGGTTGTCTTGTGCATTATAGAAGCTTCAGCAGCATCCCTGGCCTCAACCCACTAGATGCTGGTAACATACACACACATTCCAGAGTGATCATCAAAAATACCTGCAGACATTGTCAAATGTCATCTGGACAGTAAAATTGACCCTGCTTGAGAATTACTACATTTGAGAGGGAGACATGGATCCGTTTATGACTGGCTTTGCATGGAGTTTGGATTTTATCTTCTAAGCAAAGAAAATCATAGAGTGTGGAGTGTGGGATATTAGATATTGGAAACTCTGAATGGTGGAATGTGGGAGGTGGGTGAGGGTTGAGATTACTTAATGTGTAAAATGTGACTATTTGGGTGATGGTTACACTAAAAGCCCAGACTTCACCACTAGGCAATATATTCATATAACAAAACTGTACTTGTACCTCCTAAATTTATACAAATTTTTAAATAGAAGAAGAAAAAAGAAAATCATGGAAGGAATTGATGTGATCAGCTGTGTCCCTCACACCTTCCATGTTCATATAGAGCATCTGCAGAGGGTGAAATTTGGAGTAAGGAGTCCACTTGGGAAGAGGTTACTTGCAATGATCCAAGCAAGGAAGGATGCAAGCTTGAACTGGGGTAATGGCATTGGGAGCAGAGAAAGGAGGGCGGAAGGTAGGAAAGAGATGTGAACATGATGTCATGCTCTCCTCCTTGCCCTCACAGTCAAAATAATAACCAAAGAGCAAACAAGCTAAACCTTAAAATGATTATAACTAGCAAATAGATTTACAGTGTTGTGATAGAAAAATGAATACTTCATGAAGCTTTCCTGAGGAAACGTCACTGCATTTTCAAAAAATCATTTCACATTAAAATTTATACATTCATTTACTTAACAACAACACTATTAACTTCTAGAGCTACCAGAAAATAGGAGAAACTATGTGTAAACATATGTTGGATTACGTGTATAAAATGAAACCGTAAGACTTGCTGGGTTGGAGGCCTGTGAATTCTGAAGAGACTTCCAACTCTTTCTCTTTCTGCTGCCTCAAACTTACCCTATTCCAAGGGTGAGAAAAAAATAAAACTTCTAGTGAGCAACACTGCTTTTCGAGGAGATGTTCTTTCTTGCATATACGCAAGCACCTTCTGTTCTTGAACTTATATATTTGTCCAATAACCACAAAGTGTCAAGGCATTTCAGAAGTCAATTAATTGTGTTTCCCCTGAGAGCATTTTTAGATGAGAAAATTAAAATATTTTTGCTAGAATGGCTCTCAGATTCTGACATACAGATCTACCACTTCCCATTACCTAGATTCCCACTGACACCTTCAAAAGCAAAGACAGAGTGAGGCTAGACCACAGTATAGCACTGTATTACACACACTGGTCTGCCCAATCAGACAGCCCACCTGCTCATGCTTCTAACACCATCTCCTGCCTCTGCTGCACCAAGCCTAGATCTCACATCCACCATCTTCTCCATATCAGCTCTGCATAACCAAAACACAACACCCTGTGTTTGTGCTGCCATCACGCAAATCGAAATGAGGGGAACATCGCAGGCAGTGGGTCAGCCAGCCTTGAATAGCACTCTGGTAGGAGAAGCACTGAATTGGCTAAATTAACATTTTTCTCCTTCTAAGTCTTTTTGATTCCCCTACCTTTTCTATTTCATTTTCAACACTCAGGTAACTGACTTATTAACCAATCTCTCTGGAGACGGCTGGTCTTTCTAAGGAGACTGTTGCAGAAAAATCTCATTCTGCCCAAACTTACCATTACTGGAACACCTCAGGAGACATAACATTTATAAACTTCCTGTCACCCAATGTGCTGTTCAGAAGCCATTCATTTTAACTTAATTTGCAGGACTGAAAGTGTCAAGCTCACTGGCTATATAAAAAGTGACTTTTTTCGCTATTACCCATTATCATTTTGCCTCCTGCCAATGGTACAAAGTTAAAGAGCACTGCAGAGCTGGAAACCCTTTGTTTGTAGTTAAACAATGACCTCCAAGACAGTTCTTACCTAGAAGGCGACCTTTCTCCCCGCTCAGAATCTAATAATAATGTCAATATAGCAAGCTAGTACTTTTCTTAGGGTGCTGAGGCTGGTAATTTACTACTTCCGTGTCAATGAGTACTTCATGGCAATCTTTGAAAAATGTGGTTTAAGGATCATTTTTCCTACCGCCTTGTTTCTTCTAATATTTATCTAAGTTTACTTATTTATGTGAAGAAAACAAAATGCTTACCCCCCACCAGAAAATTCTCTAACTGCCTATAGAATAAATTATGGGCCATTTTATGGTATAATGGATAAAAGAATCAAATAACACACATGTCCTCCTAGTAGAGATTGCCAACTTACAGCTAAATAGAATCTATATCATTAAGATCCATAATGACATGTAACCTACATTCCTGGAAAATAAATTGATCATCTGAACAACCTTGGCCCAGCTTATTTCTGGTCTGAGGTCATCACTGCCACTCACCTGGAACCAGAAGGGACAATTAATGCATAGTAGGTAGTTTTTGACTAAGGGTAGAGGCTATAAAGTCACTATCCGTTAAACTATAGATGAGTTGGGATTATATGCTGGTAATGAGATACAGGATTCTTTTCTACTAACTTTAAACCATTGAGCCAATCTTCTTAAACCAATCAAATATAATCATGTCATGTGGAGATTTATATTGTATCCATTCTATTGCTCCCCTGAAATTAATTTTGGCAAGATCACCACCAATGGCATCATTTTTGCTAAATCCATCCAATGGACACTGAAATCTTCATCTTTTTTTTTATTATTTCAGTGATTTTGGGGATGCAAGTGGTTTGGGGTTACATGGACAAGTTCTTTAATGGTGATTTCTGATATGTTGGTGCACCCATCACCCAAGCAGTGTACACGGTAACTAATATGTAGTCTTTATCCCTCACTCCCACCCTTCCCCGCGAGTCCCTAAAGTCCATTATATCATTCTTATGCCTTTACCTCCTCACAGCTTAGCCATGAGCCATAAGAACTATCCTATATTCTTAGGCATAAGAACGTAGACGTGTGTTCTAAAGCACAAGGCATGTCCTAAGGCATGAGAACACAGGGTATTTGGTTTGCTAGTCCTGAGTTAATTCACACAGAATAATGGCCTCCAGCTCCATCCAAGTTGCTTCGGAAGCCATTATTTCATTCCATTTTATGGCTGAGCAGTATTCCATCATGTATATATACCACCTTTCCATTATCCACTTGTTGGTTGCTGGGCATTTACATTCGTTGCATATTTCTGTAATTGCGAATTGTGCTGCTATAAACGTGCGTGCCTGTGTCTTCTTCATTTAAAATCCTCATCTTAATTGACCTGTATGTTTTATCTCCTCTTACCCTCTCCTGTTGCACTGTTTTTGAGAGGTTTCCTCAACTTTTTCTCCCAATCATTCCAGCGAATGTTTTATTTGAGTCCATCTCTCTAATTTCCAAGTGTTCTTCCTTGTTCTTTGTATTTTTCATTTTTCATAGCATTTAGTTCTCCCCTTATGGAGGCAATAGCTTCCAGTGTCTTCTTAAATTTCAGATAACAGTAGAGTTGTCATCATTTTAAAACTATCTTCAGTTCTCTGAATTTTGTTTCTTCAGAGGTCAGTTTTTTACGATTATCTTTTACTTTATCTTCCAGTAGGTAAACATCCTTAAATATAAGGCTGACTAGGAGCAGAATTTATCAACTGGCAAGCTTCCCTTTAGGGTAACAGGGTGAGAAAGTGGGAGCCAGCTTTACTGAAGGCTATCTAGATGATAGAATGTGAAGAGCTTTACTCCAGGGCAATAACACCCACACTAATGGCCCTAGTTCTTCCCAAATATTTGTTCAATTTCTCTAAAAAAGAACACTCTGGGCTTTTGTTTTGTTGCTGTTGCTGTCTTTGCCTGAAGGGAAATATTGGGTTGCTGGGCTTTCTGAAGGAGGAAGTGGAATATGTGTCCTTATATAAAAGGGTCTTTAAATATAACCTTCGATTCTCTGCTTTCTCACTCCCCCTCTCTCAGCTGCTGTCCCTGAGCTTGAAGTCTGGAGACTTTTTGGAATATCCTAGACAGGCTTCCTCCTTTCTCAACTGCCACCTCATGTGCAAATATTATAGCAGGGCATCCTTCACTTGGCTCCACCAATCTTCAATCTTCTTTTAGAAGTGGAAACAGTCCATTTGTCATTTCTTCCTATGTAAGCTGAGCATTGTCTTTCCCTTAACTATTTGCCAGTCTTCATACTGTTAATCCAATATGAAACTCAATAATTATTATCAAATTTATTGTAGTGTGTGTTTTCTCATTCCAGAAGCCATTAGCAGACTTAACTTCAATTTTTTTCTAGACATGATACATATGTGACAGTCTCTCTGAACACTCATACATATGAAAATATTCTTTTGTTGCTTTCACACATTAATAAAAACTTGGATGACTTCTTAAATCACAACTTTTTTTCCCCAAAACCCACTACTATCTAGTGCTTCATGTTATGGAGATTATCTGATGTTTAATAAAGTAGAAATGAAGTCTGAATTTAGCTTGGTTTTTTTTTTTAAAAAAACGTTGAGGACTTGGGGTTTTGAATCAGTGCTTTTGTGTGTCTATGAGGCTCAAATGTTTTCTGCCAGGATGAGTCTCCATGCAGGTCTTAACTCTTTATTTTCTCTGGGTGCTATAAAGTACTGTCAAATGCTGACTCAATCTTTCTTCCATTTGGGAATGTTTTCTTCTTTATATCTTTTATTATTACTTTGATACCATGTTTGCTGGCTTCATCTTCAGAAGCCCCTGATACCCATGATTTCACTGTCTATTCTCTGGCTTCCATATTGATTAATTTTGCTGTTATCATGCTTATTTCTTTAATGACTCCTTCTGCATTCTAAAGGAGACTCTCAACTTTCTAGTCATGGGAACTGATTACTTTCTGAAGCTTCTGTTATGTTCTTTCAGCATTCTAGAGAAGATTGCAAAAACTTTCTTCTGTTTCCTTTAGTAGATCATTTTTCAAATACATTCCATCTGTATCTCCAAGGCGATGGTCCCCTACTCTCAAGTTGCAGACATTTTTCAAAGGCCTCATGTTGATTTTTAATGGCTAGCTTGCTTTACCAAAGAGAGTTTTTTATTCAGGCCCTCTCTTCTGTTGAGTAAATATTGATTTTAATCCCCTGCCCACATTACATCCCCTAGTATGCATAGCCTGTACTCCCTGATACCAGGATGCCAATAGAATTCCTCCCTCAGATCCTAACATGGCAAAACAGGTGATTATTTATACACACAGACACATACATATACATCCTTGTGGTAGACTGTATTTCATTTTCCAACATGGCCATGACAAAATCCACTCTCCCACATGCGCCTCTGTAACATAATCTCACCATTTCTCCATCAAGGAGAATGTAGTACCCTTCCCTTGAATATAGTCTGAACTTAGTGTTCCCTTATGCAAAAAAAAAAAAAATGAAGAAAAAGTGACTACTTTATGATTTCTGAAACTAGGCTGCATGGATGTATCTGCTTCATCTCTGGACACTCCTCTTGGCACCCAGACAGTGTGCTGTGAAAAGCCCAAGCCACACAGAGCCATGTGTATGTGCCCTGGTTGACATTTTCCATTGAGCCAAGGCTTCATTTAAGTCATCCCAGCCAGATATGTGAGTGAAAAGCCTCCAGAGGATTCCAGCCCTCAGCCACTTGGAGGCCCCATTTACTGTGGAGGAGGGATTAACCATCCAAGTTACTGGCTCATAGTCTCTATAAGCATAATTCAATGCTTGTTACCTTAAGCCACTAAGTTTTGCAGTAGTTCTTTGCACTGCCATAGATAACCAGAACAAGCTTCTAATCAAATTTCTTAATCAGCCATTTCTATAGTGCCATTTTGATAGGCTGAGAAGGAATCCACTCTTAGTCCCACTGTTTGGTGAACTATTAGTGGAATTACTTTATTTCTGGATATATTTCACTGGAATCTGAGCAAAAGTTTAAAAGAAGCTAACAACCATTGCATTTACATCTTTTCTCATCTCCGTCTCTTTCTATGGCTGACTTCACCTCCTAGGTACAAGGTTCCACTGTCTGTCTACTTCAAAGGTCAGCCCTTTGCAAAACTGAGGAGGGATGCAAAGGTAGAAAGGCCACACCTGCCCCAGAAAGGAGTTCCCATGGGTGGCACCAAGGATAATGATGTGGCTTTCTCACTAGTATGGGCCTCATGGGGTACATGACAGCACTGGTAGACGTCCCTTCCTGTCCTTCCACCCTGCCCCGCCCCGACCCTAGTAAGCTGGTTAGAAGTTACATAATGCATCCATCATTGCGGTTTTTTCAATCCCACCCCAGCCTTGCTGTGTTCATGAAAACAGCTCCCAGCAACTGACATGCCTCAGGCCTTCCAGAAGGGGTAGAGAGTTTTCTTAAAGCAAGACATCCTTACAGACTGAGGAAATTGTGTCCATTATTTAAATTTTTTTCCCATTTATTTATTTTATTGCATTTTAGGTTTTGGGGTACATGTGAAGAACATGCAAAATTGTTGCATAGGAACACACGTGGCAGTGTGATTTGCTGCCTTCCTCCCCATCACCTACATCTGGCATTTCTCCCCTTGCTATCTCTCCCCAGCTTCCCACCCCCCACCGTCCCTCCCCTATTTCCCCCCAACTGACCCCAGTGTGTAGTGCTCCCCTCCCTGTGTCCATGTGTTCTCATTGTTCAACACCCACCTATGAGTGAGAACATGCGGTGTTTGATCTTCTGCTCTTCTGTCAGTTTGCTGAGAATGATGGTTTCCAGGTTCATCCATGTCCCTACAAAGGACCCAAACTCATCGTTTTTGATGGCTGCATAATATTCCATGGTGTATATGTGCCACATTTTCCCTATCCAGTCTATCGTCGATGGGATTTGGGTTGGTTCCAGGTCTTTGCTATTGTAAACAGTGCTGCAATGAACATTCGTGTGCACGTGTCCTTATAGAACAATTTGTAATCCTTTGGATATATACCCAATAATGGGATTGCTGGGTCAAATGGAATTTCTATTTCTAGGTCCTTGAGGAATCGCCACACTGTCTTCCACAATGGTTGAACTAATTTACACTCCCACCAACAGTGCAAAAGTGTTCCTATTTCTCCACATCCTCTCCAGCATCTGTTGTCTCCAGATTTTTTAATGATCGCCATTCTAACTGGCGTGAGATGGTATCTCAATGTAGTTTTGATTTGCATTTCTCTAATGACCAGTGATGATGAGCATTTTTTCATATGTTTGTTGGCCTCATGTATGTCTTCTTTTGTAAAGTGTCTTTGAGGCCTTTGGCAGAATACAGTGTATCCTACTTAAGGACATAAGTTTTGTCATATTAGATCACCTGCAGAGTAAGCACAGCTTAGCATTCTGTCTTTGACATGGTACTGATCCAAACATTAAATTTCACAGAGGTACCACAGGACAGTGTAATTCACCCTCTAAAAGCCACTGTGCCTCTACGGCTCATAAACACATTACACTTACTTTGTTCTTTTATTCTTTTCAACCCAGACCATGTCTTGGGAGTGATTTGCTCCAAATGTTTATGACTCACTGTGTAAACTAATGGGTTTTTTTTTCTATTTTTTTCTAAATTTCTCTTCTTTCAGGCTTCAAAGAGTCCTTCCTGCTCCTTCTCATACTTTGGAATTTGGTGAACACAAACATATTGATGCCCTTTGTGGCTTCGTTTGTCTTTGATCATCTCCCCATGCAGCCTTCATCTCTGTGGGCTGAAAGTCTTAATCTTCTTAGTTTGACCTCATGTTTTTAGCCCACATATTCCCTCTATTCTTCCATCTGCCCTTCACTGGCCTTTCTAAGAATCATATTTCTTTGTTAAAGGGGACTAACCATACACACTCTTTCAAGAGCAGGTGTTTCCAGCCTTGCCTTTAACCCTCTCCAGTGGGCTATTCAATCAAGCATGCTTATATGTTTGCAGTGGGAGGGGGCAAACAGGAAGGGAGAAATATTTCAAAGTCAATGTCAGAGCACAGTTTGGAAATATTTTGTCGCCCAAATGATGCAAGGAGAAATTACTCCCTGGGCTCCTTCAGTATCTATTCCAACTTGAATGGCATGATTTCTAAAGCATGTGGGAGCTTCAGGGTAGGCAGTGTAGAAAAACAAAGAGCCTATTTTTACACACAATGTTCAAAGGTGGGAGGGGGGTGAGAAATAAAAACCAGAAAAACAACCCTAAATTTTATACACAGGGAAATAATAAAAACAGGATGGCAGCTTCATTTTGATATTTTGGTTCTTAGACGCTGTTGTTTTTATAGGAATGGGAGAAAAATAAACAAATGGAACAGAAGGTGTTATACGCAGGAGGAATATAAACACAGACTTGGGGTATGTTAGTGCTGGAAGAGAATGCCAAAGTTCCTTCACATTAGCAGTTTCCAAAAACCAGTGTGTAGACCAGAGATGGGCTGTGCCTGTGAGGTCCACGTAGGGAGCTTGTTATAAAGGCCCCTGGAAACCCTTTTCCTGGAAATACTGATTCCACAAGTCAAGAGCAAGGTCTAGGGAACCTGAGTTGCTTTCTCTCTCTTTTTTAAATTCTTTGGGGTAATTTGATGTAAAAATAGGTTTGGGAGACACTAGTCTAGATCAGTGTTTTCCAAACTTTTACTTGTTTGAGTTTTCATTGCTTTTTATTTCAGCAGCAAAACCCTCCTCTGAAATGAAATCATACACAGAACCTAAACATACAAAATCCATATGAGTGGCTGCCCTGATTGAACTGGGGATGGCAGGACCAGGACCCCCATTTTCAACTCCACCCTCTCCCTCCCTAAGTGACCCAACAGAACCACCAGGGAACTGTAAAGGTGACACAGACACAGGCTGATGATGAATGCTCCTGTCTCATCTTTTAATTTTACTGATAATGGTACTGGTGCCCAGAGAGATGGTGTCTGCCAACTTCACCCAGAATTTAGTGGGTGAGTCAAGGATAGACTCCAGAACAAAATCCCAGGCTGTGTGTGTAGCTGCCATCGTCAGCATCAGCACGAGGTCCATGGTCAGCTCCTTCCAACACTAGACTAGGAGCCCCTCATCTTTTGGTGGCTCCAGGAATCCTCCCTCCCAGAAGGTGAGGCTGGTCTATTGCCTTATGGCTGCCCTTCAACAAGTACGAGAGGACTATATGCCCTTACCTTCCCATGAAGGCTACCTCGGTGATGACTCCAGGGGTTTCCTGTAGCCTCCTAGAAGGAGCCCCTCCTAAATCAAGAAGAAAGCAACGCCCACCTATTTCATCTCTGATACACCATCCTTCTGTTACCTATTTGCTTCTGTTTGAGCAACCTACCATCAGGCTCAAGTACAATGGCATGATCTCAGCTCATTGCAACCTCCAATTCCTGGGTTCAAGAGATTCTCATGCCTCAGCCTCTGAGTGGTTGGAATTATATGCATGTATCATGATGCCCAGCTAATTTTTCGTATTTTTAGTAAAGACAGGATTTCGCCATGTTGGCCAGGCTGGTCTCTAACTCCTGGCCTCAAGTGATCCACCTGCTTTGGCCCCATCAATTCTATTTTTAATAACATCTGTATATTCAAGGAATATTAAGGTAGAAAGCATAATAAAACAAATTCCCATGAACCTCCCACCCAACTTAAGAAACAGAACATTTCCAAAATGAGTTTCTACATGTCCCTCCCCAAAGTCATATTCGAGCCCTCACCCCTCTACCGCCACAATTATAATCCTAACCTTGATCCTTTATCCTTCCCTTGTACTTATACATACAGTTGTCACACAGGCTCTGTACCTAATTATTCTGTTACTTAGTTTTACTTGATTTTGAACTTTAAAAAGTGGCACCATGCCACAGATATTCTTTGGCCTTCCATGTTTGCACTCATGTTTCTGACATTCATCCCTGTTGGTGCATGTAGCTGTAATTCATTTGCTTTCACTGCTGTCAGGTGCACCACATAATGGGACTATGTAAATATACTATATTCAGTGCTAAAAGAATAGTGGAGAGCTTATTTGAATGTTTACAGGGCATGGTTCTAGGTGCTGGAATGTAGCAGTGAACAAAACAGACAGAATCTGTCCCCTCCTAGTGCTTAAATTTCTCTGAGAAGCATGCACAACACAATTTTTTATTCTGTCTCCTGTGGGCATTTGGAGTTTCCTACCCCCACCCCAACCCCCAATTTTTTGCTATTACAAACAGTACTACCTGGACATGTTGTAGTCATTCATACTCACGTGTTGAAATGTCTCTAAGACACTGAGGCAATATTAGAACCACTTGGGAAGCTAATCTATCACATCTGCTAATGATAACAGATTAAGAGCTTAGAACCCTCGAGTTGCAATTTGCCACAGCCACAAATGCAAAAATCACCTCAGGAGCCAACATAGTTTCTAGCTTCACTGGAGGCTAATAACTTTTCAAGACATCAGAAAGCTAATTATTGATCATTTTACTCCCAAGGAAGTGAAAGAGAGCCTGGTGTAGTAAAAAGAAGACAGGCTTAGAAATAAGAAAAACTCATTTAGCTTCTGATACTACACAAATAAATAAATCAGCTATCCTTTTTGGGTTTCACTTTACAAGTTCATGAAATGAGAATATTTATAACTCATAGCTTATTAGGTTTCTAGTAATAACTGAACAACGTTGCCAGTGATGGTTGCCACTGTCTGTGTTTACCACATGCCAGGCACCATGCTGAAGCCTCCTGAATTGTCATCTCCCTGAATCTCACATGGTAAATGTCATCTCCGTGATAGGACCAGTTAATTGCCATGCCTAAGTTCCCACAATTAGGGGATCCAGAATTCGAGTCCACATCCATCTGATGCCAAATTTTGTTTCCCTAATTCTTAGAAGTGTGACCCCCAGCAAGTTCCTTTGGCTTTCTGAGCCTGGGATTCCTCCTCTGTAAAATGCACATATTAATAGTAACTAGCACATTGCATTGTTGCCAGTGTTAAATGAGGTAATTGATGCACAGCCCGGAATTTACTAAGCGCAAAAAGCCTTCTTACCTCTTACGACTACTGCCACTGCTGCCCTCATTTTGTTTTGTTTTGTTTTGTGCCCTATCTCATGAAGGACATCACCATCTGCCCAGCTGTCCAAGCTAAAAGCATGTAAATAATTCTAGATAACAGCATTTAAACTTCACAGCCACTCCACAAGGCCCATCCGTTCTCCACCTCTTCCCCTATCTCTGCCACCCCACTACATTGCAGAAAGCCCGCTGTCATTTCTCACCTGTGCTATGTTCACAGCTCCTCTACTGATCTCCCTAACTGCATCCCCACATCCTCCCCTATGCAACCTCCACACACCAACAAGTTGGATTTTTAAGTCAAAACCTGATTACCAAATTCTCCTTCCCAAAGCTCCTGCCTGACAGCTGCACACATCCTCCAAGACGAAGCACACGAAGTGAGGCCCCACCCAATCTGGCCTGACTTCCCTTTCTGGGCTCTCCCGTCCTACCTCTCACTACTTTGGCAGACTTAAAAATGCCAAAAATTGTTTTCAATTTTAAACAATTTCCCTTGGGTAGAAGAGCCATTCCATTGACACAATTACTCTCATTACTAGTTTCACTACATATATTACTCCTTTAACCCTCATAGCCCAGGCTAGGACCTTTCAGGACCTCAAAAGACAAATGTATTTTAGATTTGCTTTACTTTATCAAGGGCCTAAAGAGTTAATAGGATTTACAGGAGAATCCCAGCCCTGACCCCACACAGGCCAAGTTCAGCAGAGAAGGGAATCCTCGACTCCTAAAGTATCTGTCTTCCTCAAAGCTCTAGGGCCAGAACTAAATGCTTAGTGTCGCTAAATATGTGGCAGTTTCTGAGGGAAGAGTAGATGAAGAATACCTGGGTCTCAGCCTTGGCAGGATATCAGCCAATACATGCCAGGTGTCCAGAACATGTGGCCTGGGACCTTCAACTTGTTTAGGAAAAACTGCCCATCGGTTGAGTAGTCACAACAGTTTGCTGACCATATCTAGTGGAAAACTCCCACTAGACAAATCATGTCCTCTCTCAAAGCAAATGGTATTGACTTCTCTTTTTTTCTTTTTTTGCTTTTTTGCTTCAGTGTTTTTATTTTTTTCTTTCTCTCTCTTTTATATACTTTAAGTTCTGAGATACATGTGCAGAACGTGCAGGTTTGTTACATAGGTATACCTGTGCCATGGTGGTTTGCTGCACCCAGCAATCCATCATCTACATTAGGTGTTCCTCCTAATGCTATCCCTCTCCTAGCCCCCCAAAACTTGACAGGTCCCAGTGTATGATGTTCCCCTTCCTGTGTCCATGTGCTCTCATTATTCAACTCCCACTGAGTGAGAACATGTGGTGTTTGGTTTTCTGTTCTTGTGTTAGTTTGCTGAGAATGATGGTTTCCAGCTTCATCCGTGTACCCACAAAGGACATGAACTCATTCTTTTTTATGGCTGCATAGTATTCCATGGTGTTTATGTGCCACATTTTCTTTATCCAGTCTATCATTGATGGGCATTTGGGTTGGTTCCAAGTCTTTTCTATTGTGAATAATGCTGCAGTAGATGTACGTGTGCATATGTCTTTATAGTAGAATGATTTATAATCCTTGGGTATATAACCAGTAATGGGATTACTGGGTCAAATGTTATTTCTAGCTCTAGATCCTTGAGGAATTGCCACACTGTCTTCCACAATGGTTGAACTAACTTACACTTCCACCAACGGTGTAAGAGTGTTCCTGTTTCTTCACATTCTCTTCAGCATCTGTTGTTTCCTGACTTTTTAATGATCGCCATTCTAACTGGCATGAGATGGTATCTCATTGTGATTTTGATTTGCATTTCTCTAATGACCAGTGATGATGAACATTTTTTCATATGTTTGTTGGCTGCATAAATGTCTTCTTTTGAGAAGTGTCTGTTCATATCCTTTGCCCACTTTTTGATGAAGTTGTTTTATTTTTCTTGGAAAATTGTTTTAGTTCTTTGTAGATTCTGGATATTAGCCCTCTGTCAGATGGATAGATTGCAAAAATTTTCTCCCATTCTGTAGGTTGCTTGTTCACTCTGATGATATTTTCTTTTGCTGTGCAGAAGCTCTTTAGTTTAGTTAGATCTCATTTGTCAATTTTGGCTTTTGTTGCCATTGCTTTTGGTGTTTTAGTCATGAAGTCTTTGCCCATGCCTATGTCCTGAATGGTATTGCCTAGGTTTTCTTCAAAGGGCTTTATGGTTTTAAGGTCTTACCTTTAAGTCTTTAATTCCATCTTAATTTTTGTATAAGGTATAAGGAAGGGGTCCAGTTTCAGTTTTCTGCATATGGCTAGCCAGTTTTCCCAACACTATTTATTCAATAGGGACTCCTTTCCACATTGCTTGTTTTTGTCAAGCTTGTCAAAGATCAGATAGTATTAGATGTATGGCATTATTTCTGAGGCTTCTGTTCTGTTCCATGGGTCTATATATCTGTTTTGGTAACAGTACCATGCTGTTTTGGTTACTGTATCCTTGTAGTATAGTTTGAAGTTGGGTAGCATGATACCTCCAGCTTTGTTTTTTTTTATTTTTTTTCCACTTGCCTGATGCTAGCCAAAGCTCTCCCATATGAGGTGTCTCCCAGTCAGGAGTCATTGGGGTCAGGGATCCACTTGAGGAGACAGTCTTTTCTTTAGCAGAGCCTGAACACTGTGCTGGGAGATCCACTGCTCTCTCCAGAGCCAGCAGGAAGGGACATTTAAGTCTGCTGAACCTGCACCCACAGCTGCCCCTTCCCCCACGTGCTCTGTTCCAGGGAGATGGACATTTTATCTATAAGTCCCTGACTGGGACTGCTGCCATTTTTTCAGAGATGCCCTGCTCAGAGAGGAGGAATCTATAAAGACAGTCTGGTTACAGAAGCTTTGCAGAGCTACAGTGGGCTCTGCCCAGTTTAAACTTCCTGGTGGCTTTGTTTACATTGTGAGAGGAAAACCACCTACTCAAGATTCAGTAGTGACAGACGCCCCTTCCCCAACTAAGCTTGAGAGTCTCAGATCAACTTCAGACTGCTGTGCTGGCAGTGAGAATTTCAAACCAGTGGATTTTAGCTTGCTGGGCTCCATGAGCGTGGGATATGCTGAGCTAGACCAGCTGGCTCCCTAGCTTCAGCCCTCTTTCCAGGGGAGTGAACAGTTCTGTCTTGCTGACATTCCAGGCACCACTGGAGTATGAAAAAAACTCCTTCAGCTAGCCCGGTTTCTGCCCAAATGCCCAGGTAGTTTTGTGCTTGAAACCCAGGGCCCCAGTGCTATAGGCACCAAGGGAATCTCCTGGTCTGAGGGTTGTGAAGACCATGGAAAAGCATACTGTTCCGGCCAGAGTGCACCATTACTCATGACACAGTCCCTCATGGCTTCCCTTGGCTAGGGGACAGAGTTCCTGACCCCTTTTGCGTCCCAGGTGAGGCAACACCCCACCCTGCTTCAGCTCACCCTCCATGGGCTGCACCCACTGTCTAACCAGTTCCTATGAGATGAGCCAGATACCTCAGTTGGAAATGCAGAAATGACCTGCCTTCTGCGTTGATCTTGCTGGGAGCTGCAGACCAGAGCTGTTCCTATTCAGCCATCTTGCCAGCCCACCTGACTTCTAAAGTTGAAAAATGTACCTCTTTCCCACCCAATATATTTGAAACATCCTAAAACCCATTTCCTTTCTAGTTCCATGTGGCCCAATGGGCTCTGTCTGGTGGCACAGCCCCCACTCCTCCCCTATTTTCCCAGAGAAGACAGCTCTGTCCTGGGTTCTGGGGCTGTACTGAAATAGTAAAGAATGCCTCTTGGGGAGCTTCCTTCTTAATGTACATTTGCTTCAGCCACAAAATCACTCTCAGCAGATTCTTGAACTGAACCTCAAACCTTCTGAGGTTTGAGTCCCTGGCAGCCTGGTGATGGCCAATGCCTTTGCCACAGGCTCTCCAGGACAGTCTTTTCTAAGCTTTGAACGTTCCAGACCACGTAGCAGTTACACATGCAACATCTTCTGTAGCAGGAAGGCATGCCTCTAGAGCCTTATTTCCCTGCACTGCCTTTTAATGCCATTCAAGAAGGCTAAGTGGAGTTTGTAATAGCTTTAATCTCTTCAATTGGCCCCTTTTGTCCCTAATAAAGAAGCTGAATGTCTCTTTCCTTATACTGTCCCTTTGTTTTCTGGTCAAGGCATCTGTTTTCCTAACATGCTCTTCTAACAATTCTTGTGGGGTCTCCCCATAGTGAGGGAGAGCTGTCAGGTCCATGAGTTCTGAGTCTGCCAGTGGGTTTCTTTGTTCAACAAAAGCTGCTTATTTTTTCTATCTTTGCTTTCCTTAGTGGAATAATAGCAACCAGTATGTTCCTATCAGACCAACATCTAACCCAGATTCAGAGTCATCTATTTACATCCAAGCTTGTTCCTCCATTAATATATTTCCTCTTTCTTGTGTCATCTTTACAGCAAATCCTATACATCTCTTGGGCTTATGACCCCGCCATCACCATGCTATGATTTGAATGTTTGCATCCCTCCAAAAGGTATGTGTTGGAACTTAAACCCCCATGTGATAGAATTAAAAGGTGAGGCCTTTAGGAGGTGATTAAGGTAGTAGTTAAGTCATGAGAGAAGTCCCACACCAGGAAGGGGAAGTGGCTGAGCTCAGTGTGCCCAGGTCTTCTCCAGAACTCATTACCAATGGAGTCCCCTCTCCTTCTGTGGGAGGAGTGATGATGGAGCACGTGGAGGAAACATCAGTAATGGTGTTTTCACCTACTCCACATGAAAATAAAGGGGTAAATAGAGTCCACACCCCTGCCCACTGAATATTTCTATACTCCCTATGTTTATTTATTTCTTTTTTAAAAAGCATTTTATTATTTATGTATTTATTTTGAGACAGAGTTTCACTCTGTCATCCAGGCTGGAGTATAATGGTACAATCATAGCTCACTGCTATATTATATGCATGAACCTCCATGCCCAGCCTCATTTATTTCCTTACACATGTAATTATTATTTTAGTACTGGCATTCTACATGAAACCATTAATGACATCCTTGTCCATTTGAGTCACCACCATAATTCTTGAGCCTAGCACAGTGCCTAGCACAATAAGGCAACTTCATTAATATTTGTTAAAAGAACAGTTCAGATCAGATACATGTCACGCCATCAAAAAGAAAATCACTTATTTGTGACATTTACAAATGACTGTGTCTGCAGTACACTGTTTCATTGTTATTTTGTTTTTTGGAGGCTTCAGTTAGCCCAATACTTGTAGGGCCTCCTTCACTTTGTATCTGGAGACAGCAGCACAGGCTGTGAAACGGCAGGTGTTACAGTTAATAAAAGACACCACTGAGTCCATGAGGCATCTGAGTGTTTTCTCACTGAATGCTGTATTTTTTCCGAATATTCCTATCTAAGATTCACTCATGCAAGGAAAAACCATATTTACAATTATCCCAAATATACCTCCCATGGAGCATCAACCATTTCTTCAAAATAAAATTAAAGCTCCATTCCATTTTTCCATGAAGCTTTGACTTACTGAAAGTCTTCCCCTGCCAGCCTACTGCAGTGTACCAACAAAGTCCTCAGTTCTTAAAACCACCAATCTAACCTGAGGCATCCCAGCAACATCTTCCCTCATTCCTCTCCCTGTTGTCTTCCTGTCAGTCTGACCTTTCTTCTCGGTGATCCTCACAAATGTCTTTGGGGCTTCCATGCTTCGAGCCTTAGCCCTTTCTCTTCTCACTTTACCATCCTGCCTTATACAACTCCACCTCCTCAATCCTTAGGAGTCCCAAACCTCTTCCTTAGCCAGAATTTGACACCTCCTATTAGACACAGGCACCCCAAGTTTAGCAGGAGACAAACTGAATTCACTGTCATCCTCAAGCCTGTTCTTCCTCCTGGAGTCCTCATATCCAAAGACAGATGTCTCTGTCTGCAATATCAGATCCACGTTTTCTTTTTTCTTTTTTTTGAGGCTGAGTCTCATTCTATTGCTCAGGCTGGAGTGCAGGGGCACAATCTTGGCTCACTGCAACCTCTGCCTCCCAGGTTCAAGTGATTCTCCTGCCTCAGCCTCCTAAGTAGCTAGCTGGGATTCCAGGCACCCACGACCATGCCTGTTTTGTATTTTTAGTAGAGTTGGAATTTTACCATCTTGGCCAGGCTGGTCTCGAACTCCTGACCTCAGGTGATCTGCCTGCCTTGGTCTCTCAAAGTGCTGGGATTACAGGCTCAACCCACCATGCCCGGCCCCACATTTTCTAAATATGTCTCCACTCCACTGAGCCTTCTTTATTCCTGCCATCAACATCTTCATCTGGGACCCTATTCTTTCCCATTAGAACTGTCACAACAGTCTTTAACTGATCACTTTTCCTCTCTAGGCTTGACAATTTTATGTCTATGCTCCTGCTGCCAACAATGTTATTAAGGATCTAAATCGAATTATGTTGTTCCTGCTTAAAATTTCTTCTCTAGCTCCTCAGCATCTGCAGAATAAAGGCCAAGGTCACTAGAAGGGCACTTAAAGTCCATCCAGATTTGATCCTTGCTCACCTTTCACCATTACTTGCCACCTATCCTCACCTCAGAACTATCTTTCAGCAATTTATAGCAGCTTAGAGTTCCCTAAGCTCATGTAACCAGTAAGAATGTTCTTCATGAGACACTTGAGAAACATCACATTTATTTTTCTAGATCAAATTAAAACTGTCTCAGCCTTTTTTTTTTAGCCATGTTGGTGAGAAATTCAATCCCAGTCACCTCTCAGTGCCGTAAGAATCCCAATTCTATAAAGGCTCACACAGAAAAGAGACCTTCTCTCCAGTCCATGTGGTGAGCTTTATTGTGACTGTTCTCCTTACATAATGCGTATGTCAAGGCTCTCTGCAGGGCATGTGCAAATGCTTTTTCCAAAAGGTAATAGTAACAATGGCATATACTTCTATAGCAGTGCTTACTACATGCTAGCTCCTGTTCTAAGCAATTTGCATGTATTAGCTTACATATTCCACATAGCAATTCTAGGAGATAGGGTAGCAGAATATTCTGCCCCCAAAATTTGCCACTTTGGCATGGGTATTATTTTGAGCCAAAGACAATAGAGAAAAAGCAGATGTAAGACAATCTTTCTGTCTCCTTTCTGTTGCCTAAAAGCAGGACATGAATTGTGTCCAAAGAGGACAAAAAGTTAATCACCAGACAGACATGACTTAAGACCCTTATCCTGGAGCTGGCACTAGAAGAATCTATGTAATGAACTTCACTATTAGCCTTGACTTGCCACTAGTTTCCCATATTATTTGCCCTCCCTCAATTGGCTACCTTGGAGACTCAAGCTTCCCTTTACTTTGTCTTGTCACTTCTCTAAAAAGGTATTGTTTTGTGCAGAAGATGCTGTGTTAGCCAAAGTTCTAAATCACCTCTTTGAAGTACCCATTTCTGGGCAGTCTCAGATGTTACATGCATAATGCAACATGTTAATAAACGTGTTTGTTTTCCTCTTGTACCATTCCCACTGTATGTTGCCTCTTGTTAATCTGTCTTTTGTTACAGAGACCTCAGTCGTGAACTTAGAAGGATAAGGGGAAAATTATCTTTCCTTCCCTGCTACTATTCCCACCAGCCCCATTTTGAATGTGGGGAAGCCAAGGCACAGAGATTTAAGTCCAAGGGTGCTAGTAAGTCCGGGATTTGACATATCAGCCTGACCCCAGAGTCCCTGCTCTTAACCACTGCACTCTACAGCCTCTTGTGAGTGATGTCGCTTTGCACTGGTTGCAGGGTTGTCCACAGAGGAACTTGCCCATTGCTCCAAGACCACTGGACTTGTCCACCACCTCCACACAAGCAACCATGTACCATTCCCACCGTATGATGCCTTCTTATCCTGTACTTAAGGAAGTCCCCGTCAAGCTCTTGGAAGTTTGAATCCCTATCAAATGCTAAGAAGCTACCACACCGCCCCCTCTCAGGTCACTTTCCTTTTCAATCCAAAGTATCAAGATTGCTCTTCCTCTCCCACATCCTTCAACTCCAGATGACTCCCTTGATGGCCCCCAGGCTCTTCCCATGGCTCCAGGGCATTTGACTGGCTGTCTTCCTCTTCTCCTTTCTTGGCAGTCCATTCCTCTAGCCTCCTGTTGTCTCTTCACACACAAAACAAGTGTATACTTTAGGATCTTTTTACTTAGCTGTCCGTGCCACCTAGAACTCATTCCCTAAGACAAACCTTAAACCGCAAGCTCTGTCAGAGTGTTCTTGGGGCACAAGGCAAGAATTTGAAGTTTCTTGTTTCAATACTTTGAACCTACTGCACCACTAAGAATGAAACAGAAATGGACAACTCAATCGCTTATATTGCCCTCCAAATCTTGCTTTTCCTGTTACCAGAAGGAAAAAACTCTGGAAAGCTTATTTCTTTTTCAAAACACAGCTTTGCACAGAAGCCCTTTCTGCCTTCTTTTTTGGTTCTGCATCTGCACCTTGAATGTATTCTATTGTTGTGCTTGCCAAAACACATTGTAATGTTCTTAATATTTTTTATAGTTGTCTCTTACATAAGATTGAGCTCCTCGGGGGTAGAAATGGACTCTTATGTAACTCTGTATCCCGGGTCCTTAGCAAGATGCCTAGAAAATACAGGTTGAGTATCCCTTATCCAAAATGCTTAGCATCAGGGGTGTTTCAGACTTCACATTTTTTAGGATTTTGGAATATTTGCATTATAGACTTACTGGTTCAGCATCCCTTATCTGATAATCCAAAATGCTCCAAAATCAAAACTTTGAACCCTGACATGACGCTCAAAGGAAATGCTCACTGAGCATTTCTTATTTTAAATTTTCAGATTAGGGATACTCAGCCTGTAATAAATACTTAAAATTGTTTGATCATTGAAGTGAACTAGACCAAGGTCAGTGTTGTAATTACCATTATCTTACCACCTCTCCACCTTCACTGCTACCCCCAGGCCACAAGCTTCTGTCATTCTGTTCCTAGATTAGCGCAGTGACCCCCTGTCTGCCACAGTGCTTTCTACTCTTTTCCCTTTACCCATTTCAGTTTATTTTCAGCCCAACAGCCAGGATAATCCTCTTAAAATCTAAAACAGATAAAGTAGCTCAAAACTTCCCAATGGTTCCCACTTCAATCAGAAAGCCCTTCATGGCCTACACCGTTGTCTATGATCTGCGCCCCCTCCCTCATACTTATCTGATCTCACCTTCTGCTATTCTGCTCATCACTCCAGCCACACCAGCTCCCTGTCATTCCTCAAATACACCCAGCATCGCCCAACAGTCCCAGGGCCTTTATTATACTTCCTATCCTCTCAGCCTGAAATGTTCTCCCCCATATATCATCATGGCTCACTCCCTTCCCTCTTTTTTTGTGTAAATACCACCTTCTCATTGAAACCTTCCCTGATCACCCCATTGTAATTGCCTTGCTTTACTTTTCTTCATAGCATTTTTTTCACTTTGTATATAATATGATATGATGTAACATATTTATAATACACTGCATAATTTCCTCGTTCATCTTTATGTCTGTATCCTTCACATGGAATGTAACCTGCATGAAGACGTGGCATCTAGGAGGCTCTCAATAAATCTGTGTTGAGTGACTGATTCTTAGACAGAAGGAGCCAATGTCTACTCTCATCTCTGCCACTGATGGAGCAAGTCATATAACCTAACTGTCCTCAGCTGCTTCAGCTCTGAAATAGGGTTGAGCTAGAAAATCCCTTAATAGGAGATTTATAATGGTACCCAAAGGAAAATCTAAGATTTTTTCCTATCCACTTTTTGTCTCTTGTGCTCCTTAACAAAAAAAGTGGCAGTCAGCATCACAATGTCAAAACATCTATTGATCCTTACACATAAGAATTAGCCTCTGGGAAAAATCCAATCCCTTGCTCCAATAGTGGCCTAATTCTTGATAAAGAGCTACATGCACACAACTCCACATAACAACACATTGTGCACCCTCACACACATACAAAAGTGAGAAAGCATCACAAATGCTCTTCACCAGAACTCCTATCTCCAGACTTTGGAATCTTTCCTAAGTTTCTGCAAACATCTATTCAGCCCTATTCTCCAGGTGACCTCAACCTCAAATGTATTCAGGGACTTGCCCCACATCCAGAAGTTTCCGGATTGGATCCTCCTCCCCTTTCCTGGGCTTCCTAGGAAGGGCTCTGCTACTATGTTTCCATTTTTGACTCACTTCCAGGTGCCTCTGAGAAGTTGCTTTTGCCCTGTTTCCTACACTTTCTATGCTCCTGTCCCAAGCCCTTTGCTGATTCACCTCCTAGGCTCTACAATGGCCATAGCAAATCTTCTCCAATTATGCAGATTTCCTGCTGGGACACCAGTCTGTGTCTTTTATACATGCAGGGAATCAGCTAGACCCTGGGTGAGATATTATAATGAATAAGACATTACCCTTGCCCTCCAGGTGCTTACAGGCTAATAATACCTATGGAACTAATTAACTTCGAAGGAAATAAGAGGAACCATCCTCAGTTGTCCCATTTTTGCTAACATTCAGGTTACACAAAGCCATACGACTTGCTTCCAAGTCTTTGTAAATAAATACCAAGGAGAAACCACTGCCAAATCAATACATTTTAATTGGAAGTGTTTATGAAACCCAGGAGAGTTTCCTAAATGTATTAATTGCTTCCCAAGGAAATATAAAATTCACAATTACTAAAACCATGAAAATTAATACAATGACAGCTCTAAAAGATTGCTTTGTAAACTGTTGCTAAATACATGAAAATAAACCAATTGACCTTTTAAAAAGTTAAAAAAAAAAAAAAGCTCCGATGATCAGTATACAAGAATTGTTTGCCTTGAGAATAACCAACTCACTTAGGACAGCACTGCACTTCATTTAAGAGATTTCATCAACTGTATCACTAGTTTTAAAAAAGTTATTTCAACAAAGAAGGTAGCCAAAAGGTTAGATGTGAATTATCCTCCCCTTCCTTGCACCCCTACCATACATTAGTGCAGGTAAAAAATTCTCTATTAATTCTGAATTTAGACTTTAAAAAGCAGTTTGAAGTAAAAAATAGCAATTATCTTTCTGTATCCTAAGATTCTTTTTTTCATTTAAAGTTTCCATTGAATTGCATCAGATGATAGGATGAAGGGCCTGTTCTCCATAAAATACCAGATTTGCAAAGCTTTAAAAACCTGAAATTTTCCCCTGGAAAAGAACCTTCTCATTTGCATTTGGATGGTCAATCTTTCAATAAACATTTCTGAGCAGTCTCTATGTGGCTATTGCTGTGTGAGGCATAGCAGAATAGACAGAAAGACCCAGTCCTTGGCCTCAGAAGTGCACAGTCTTAGGAGAACCGGGGTATTAGCTTCATTAATGAGAGCCCAAGAGAAGCAACACTTAAGTCTGCCCACCAAGGACCAAACACTTCACCTGAGAATTGAAGGATGAATAAGAGTTTGCCAGGCAGTCAAGATGGGTAAGGACATTCCAACAGAAAGACTAGCATAGACAAAAGACACAAAGACCTGAGAAAATGGGTCAAGGTCAAAGAGCAAGTAGCTGAGACTAGACCCTACAGTATGGGGGATTCCATGGAACATGGGGCTAGATAAGTGAGCAGAAGACAAATAAAAATCATGATTCATCATTGAGCACTTATAAGGTACCAGGTACAATGACTGGTGTTTTACATAGATTATTTGATCCCCCAAAAACCCTTTAAAATAAGTACCATTATTGTCACCCCAATTTCACAGATGAGGAATGTGAGGCACAAAGAGGTTAAGTTACTAGTTGAAAGTTTCATAGCTACTCAATGGCTTTGAAGCAATATCTTCATCTCTGGAGTCCACAAGTTTAACCACCTTTCAAATTAGGAAAGATCTTGCAGACCAAGCATAGGAGTTGAAAAGTATCTTTTAGGCAATGGGAAGCTACTGATGAATACTGGGCATGGATACTGAGTATCCTCATTTGATATGTACAATCAAATGATCACTGTGGTGCTCTAAAAGATAGATATTTCCGTCATACTTGTTTGTGTATTGGGGCAGGGGCAGCAGGAGGAGGGCAGAGCACAGAGGCCAGAATCCCTATAATGAAGAGAATGCAATTCTTAGTAAAAGAGAAAGCAAAGGCCTGACTTGCGCAGTAGCAGTGTAGACAGAGCAAAAGGGGTAGATGTACAGATTTTTAGGAAGTAGAAAAAGGAAGACTTGGATATTGGATGTGGAACAGGTGTAAGACAGGTAAGTGAGAAGCATCAACTATTGAGAAGGGAACATCTCTTTCCCACTCCAGATGTTTCCCTAAATTTCAAAGGACATCAATTAATACAAACTTTCTGGCTTATCTCTGCCCTCTTAATTCCATGCCCTTCCAACTATAGCATTTTATATGATGGTGAATTTGGCAGAAAAAAAAAAAGACATTCCTGTTCCTTCTCTCTTGGTGGCAAGTTGTCCTCAGAAAGCACGTTTTCTACTGTGCATTTCAACAGAGTAAGGAGCCTTACAGTTATAGAAAATAAACTCAATGCCTTCTCCCTCAACCACTACAACTGATGCATGAACCAGGAATATTGAGAAATGAGACAAAATGTTGACAATTAAGGATGCATAAGTCCTAAGCCTTTGGTGATGTCCATGATTTGAGGCTGTTTGGTGAGTAAAGACGCTTAGATCTTCCATGTGGCAGGTTTTGACAGTTAGGCAGTTGGTTTTTAGCTGCCTAGCAGGACAAGAGGCCATATGCAGTTTTCCCCTTGGTTGATCTTTGCTTCTTGTGGCTTATTCCACAATCAAGAGGCAGAATGCCCTCTACAGAACCTTAATTGCATTTAAGGTCACAGACTGTATTATGTTTGTGTATTATTATGTAATATGTTTCAGTGTCTTGTAGGCAGGCAGTACAAAAGGGGAAAAGAACTTAAAAAGTTTCAAATGCATGGGATAACAAAGAGAAAAAAATACAGCTCTATTAAGATCCAATGATAGGAGCTTCCTCATTGGACACTGTTATTCTTTCTCGGGGTCACCAATGTCTCAAACAGTGTGTCAAAGGGAGGAGACCGGTGTATAGGAAATGTTTTCTCTCAGGTATGCTAAGGTCCCAGTGCCCAAATTAGATGACCTCTTGCTGGAATATTGCTCTCATAGCAATTGCATTTAAGGTCACAGGTCGTGTGTTTTGGACAACTGATATCAACTGACTGGCCTCCTGGTACAGCTGAACTCTTCCTCTTTTGGGACTCCATGTGGTGACCATTGTATTTCTAGCTTGTGACAATTCTCAAGTAAAATACTGTGTTCTGGGAAAACAATTTTACCAGGGATAGGGAGCAACAGTTCAAAGGCTAAGGGATGATTTATTTTCTAACCAATGATCTTGAATGTCCTATCCACTCAAGATTCTTTACAAAAGGTACTCATGGAGACTTGGAATTCTATCAAGACAACTGCTGAGGTACAGAAGAACTCCCCAATTCTGCTTAGATTCTACCTGGGCTACAGTCTCTGGAAAATTCCCAATCTATTCAGAATCCAGAGCATCTCTCGCTAAAACTAATCAAAATAACAAACTGAGGAGGATGAAATATTGATTTTAATTTCCTTGGACTTTCAAATCACGGTAGCAAGAAAATACGATTTTGGTCTTGAATTCATCTGGATTTATTAAGGCTTTAGATTTTCATTTCTCCCTAGACATCTCACAGGGAATTGATATTCACTTTGAATGCATCTTTATAATGTTGGTATTTTGGTTTTGAAGTATGGTAATGCTGTCCTTTAATCCCACAGCAGGACATGGGCTATGTGCCATCATCATCTGTGATAGAAAATAGAGCAAGGGCGAATAGGTGGCCTTGAAAACCAAGTGGCCTAGAAGTTAATTCTACGGAACTTGTCTGATCCACGTTAGAGCCTTCTCAGAGCAAAATCTTCATTCCCACCTGTGGCTCCAGGATGATCTCCCAAGAAGCAAGGGAAGCAGGAGGTGGGAGCGGGCTGATCCAACAGGCTGCTGCTTTGCCTCTCAGCACTGGGAGAGCCCCACTCTAGCTTAATGAACCAAATAGTTCATTAAGATCAATAAAATGAAAATATGGTAACTAATGTAAAAGGAATGACTCTTCCCCACTGTTAATGTTCCACTTTAAGTGAAGGACCAACAGTTAGAATAACATACCTGGCCTTGTTCTACCTCTTGACTTTTTTAGCCTAATCCCACTCTACACCTAGCAGCAAAATCTTCTGGGGCTGGGGTCCAGGCACCAGTATGTTTTAAAAGCTCTCTGAAATTTTAATGTGTAGGGAGAGCTAAGAACCAATGAACAAAATAATCTTTAAAGATACTTTCTAACTCTTTTTTTAAAAAAATGCTGTGACACTACCAGCAGTTAGAGAAAATGACTTCAAGGCCCTTGGGACACCCTTTTCTAGCAGCCCTGAGGCTCCAGTGCATAGTGTGCAATCAGCCTTCTAATGGGAGAAAAACAATGCGAGGCTTCACATGTTGGTCCCAAAGCTTGCCTCTTCTGGCCACCCCACCATGGCACTGCCATACAATCAATGGAAAAACTGTAACTTGAGAGGGAGATAATCAGGAACAATCCAGCTACACCACAGCCTAATCACAATGACTGATATTTCTAGGGCTGCATTAATTAAGCCTTCAAGTAGATAGACACTTAATGGTCAGACCAATTCTAGAAAGATTCTGCCTTGGCGGTGGAAATCTTTTATAAACGGAAACTCTCCATTCAGCCTTCCTTCTCTCCTAAGTGCAAAATCCCTCCTAATGCTAGCATCTGTTGTCTGCAGCAAGCAGAGTTGATTACAGATGCTCTGAAAGGAATTTAAGTCTTTTCTCTTGCTACTCAGGAGGTGACTGTGTGATGGGAAACAGTAACTCTTTTTAGAAAATAAAAAAATCTTTGGCTAAACAGTGACTACAATAATAAGGTAAAAGACACATCGTTGTATAAAATATTAATATATGTTAGATTTTTATCTCTTTCTTCAGTACTAAATACGGCCAATACCCATACATGCACTGTCTCTTATAGCTACGGAACAGGTGTGCAGGTAACTGGTTACCAAGCAACGTATTGGCTGGGGATTAGAGCACACACTTGCATGGGCATAACTCTGAATAATGCAAACCTTGTTAAGTGATACATTTTTCATTATCCTAGTATCACATCAAGTTCTATACCACCTTTTTTTTTTCTTCTTTAATCTAGGGAACATATTTCTATTAAGAACCTTGAAGAAACCTTACCATCAGATATTTCTTTTTTATTAAAAACAATGAAAAGAACAGATTTATTATATCTTATCCATCAAACGTGTTATCTACCTAAACATCTGTTCAGTTTTTGTTGTCGTGTTTAGAAAGAATAATTATCCAGCAGACCTTATAAGAAATGAATTCTGATGGAGGGAATGAACTTCACTAATGACTTGCATTTATAGCTCCTCAAGGAAAAAGTTACCTATTCTCATAATCCTGTTTGTTCTTTCAAATTAAAATGTCTTTGGTGGTTATTTTAAAACTTAGAGGGTTTTTTAAACAAGCACTTAAAAATCTCCTGATCCTTAATAAATATGATCAAAATATATCGATTTAAAATGCTTATAACTGCTCAGTCTGAGTATACAAAATGCCTCTGCTCTTTCCCTTTACCTTCCTAATTTAAATATCCTGAATGAAGAACTCTAAATAACAGCTAGAAAATTCTTAAATTTCTCTGATACTTGTGATGACATTATTTTTCTTTTTTTAATTATAAATAAATGTTGTGGAGGAAATTAGCAGAGGTTGGAAGGAGGGAGAGAAGGGAAGGAGGGAAATAAAAAAGAAAGTAAAAAATAAGAAGAGTATTTAAAAGGGGTCCTGATTCCTCCTTTCTTTGGAAATGTTAGACAGGTAGGAGATCTGTTTCTGTGACCCTTCTGTATATTTCATAGAATGGCTTGGTTTCTTAAAGCCTACTTTGCAATTGTTGCAGTGATTTGCCCACTCTAGAGAAGGTATATGAAGTAGAAATGGAATATGAAAAGACATTGGTACAAGGAAACAAGGTGTGTATTCCTATCCTTAATTTTAGAGTTACATATCTGGGACATTAATTTTATCACAAAAATGGACAAGTTCATTTTTCTAAACCTGGAAAGACGCCAGTGGGGTTCTGTCTTAATTATGAGGACAGAGGAAAAAAAAAAAAAAAAACATTTTACCCAGAGCTTGCTGGTAAGGCCTTAGTTATGAATATAGAGAAAAGACACATTTTACACAGCCTTTGGAGTTCATGCGAGGCTGCATACAATTGCTTGCCTCAGAGAATGGAACAGTGGGAACTTGCTTCTGACCTGGTGGCTCACTGAAGCTCAAACTGGCAATTTTAAAAAATTTCCAGCAGCTTTGTAACTGTGTCTATTATTTATGATTTAGCATCTTCAAATTTATCTACAGTATACTTAACTTGAGCTGAACACTAAAAAATGGCAAAGTTGGCAGCTTCATATTTTGCAGGGAACAAGCTATGAAAGCCATTCCTACTCCCTACATCTGCCCTTTATTTCAGGAAGGAAATACAATATTCTCCATTCTAGGGGTAGGATGGAGAGTCAACACATAATTCCTTGATGTGAAATGAACGTTTCTTTTATTTAAATTTAAAATTCATATGTTATGTTTGATACTATCCTTATATATATAAAATAAGTATCTAGAATTCATACCTCTACAAAAAAGCAAGGTGAAATAGCTTTTATTCAACATGCTCCCATAAGATACACACAGTTATGTTTACTCCATCACTGTTTTTCTCTGGTAATTTTTTTTCTCCTAGATCTTTCCTAATAGTATTGTTGTGTGAAAAGGTCTTTTGAATGCTAAGTCATCAGAGTTGTTTTAAGAAAAATGCAGGTAACTATAGGCTAGCAGATATGTGCGGCTTTAATTTTGTTCTAAGATCTTTCTGTTAAGTGAAAAAAATATATTGTTATCAATCTATCTTTACTATTTGGGGCATTTCAAATTCCGTATCTATATACAGAGTCTTCTTGTAAATTTAGCTGGTTTATATCAAAAAGATAATTCCTCAACAATATTATTTCAACCAAAAAGCATACTTAAAAGATACTCATTGCAAGGAACTGTATCTTCCTATCACAGATATTTGTGCTGACCCAATACACAGATAGATTTATGAACATATATCACTGACACCCCAATTCATACACTCGTAGAATCTTATAATAATTATGTAACAAAGAAATCACACAATCTAGGTAAAATTTTTAAAACTAAATTTTTCTAAAATCATTGTCTGTCTAATATATCTTGATTAGTAATATTCTTTACTCCAAAAACAAACTTTTTCTAAATTTGTTTGCCTAAATTTGTCTCCATTTCTCAGAATCAAAAAATAAATAAAAATGAGAAAAAATGGTCTATAAGCCTCTTTTCTTTTTAAATCTTTCCTACTGAAAACAATTATGTTACACTTCAGAATTGAGCCTTTAGATGTATAAATTAGCCAATATTGCCTAGCTTGTTGTTATTTAAAATGGCTATATAGACTTGCTGTTTTCTTTAAAATAAAAACATCCAAATTTTAGATTTGCAATATGCAAAAATAAATAACAATTTACATTTTATATCAATTTCAAAACAAACAAAAAAACACATTTGTGAGACCCAAAATGAATTAACAGCACCTGCTGTTAGTCTATCTCCTCTTATGAATCACCTTCCCTCCTCTTCCTGTGCCCCCGGAGCTGCTTGAGAGCCACAGCCAAACTAGTTGGCTTTGTTTAGCAAAGAATATGCTCAGTTTCACCTTGAAATCTGAATTTATTAAAAGGTATAGAACTTTCTACTTTAAACATTGTTATCCAACTCTTTTTCCCTGAAAAGTTGAAATGCAATCTAAATGCTATTCTCGGAGTGGACACCTATATAATTACATTTGCAGTTTATTGCATTTTCTTAGGTTGTTTGAATCTTTCTCAGAACTCACGTAGGCCAAATATGTTATTACTGAGAGAAAATTTATTAGAATGTCTACTATGCTCGTATTTAAAATGTCAGCATCATGATTCATTTCCTTTTGTCAATTCTCCTATATGCTTGAACATGTAATTAACAAAGTCTTTCTTTTTTATTTATTTATTTATTTTTTAAGATGGAGTCTCACTCTGTTGCCCAGGCTGGGATGCAGTGGTGCAATCTTGGCTCACTGCAACTTCTGCCTCCCGGATTCAAGCAATTCTCCTGCCTCAGCCTCCTGAGTAGCTGGGATTATAGGCACCTGCCACCATGCCTGTCTAATTTTTTTGTATTTTTAGTAGGGATGGGGTTTCACCATGTTGGCCAGGCTGGCTTCAAACTCCTAATCCCAAGTGCTCTGCCTGCCTCGGCCTCCCAAAGTCCAAGGATTACAGGCATGAGCCACAGTGCCTGGACATTAACAGAGTCTTTCTTAACAAAATCTGCTGGCAGGGAGGGCAAGGGTGTCTAGAAGGAAGAGATTTGAGGAATAGGAAGGACGCAGGTCTGTAAATAGGCCAGGGTAGGACTAAAGGAGGGGTCCCTGGGCCAGCCCTCAGACTAAGAACCCCTCAGATAGACAGGAACAATGCCCCATCACCCTTACCCCAAACACACCTAGAGGACCTGAGGGATGTCTTTCTCCTTGACAATTGAGGAAGGAGATCTAGTCCCCTGAGAAACAGATAAAAGACATCAGTACCCTGAGTTGCATCCTTAGGTTACCAGTACTATTTTATCACCTACTAGTTACTTCTCTGGTCTATAGAATGTGTCTTTTCCATTATCAGCTACAAGTTTAATTTCATATGTGGGTACTTACAAATACGTATTAAAGAGAATCAATGTTTATTAAGTACATTTTTGTACCTGGTCCTTTATTTGCATTTTCTTATGTATTCTCCTCTACGCCCATGTGTAGTTGTATTCTTACCCCATCTATTGTATGTGACAGAAGCAAAACTCAAAAAAGCCAAGTAGCACACTTATGCGAAGGAACACACTTGTGAAAAATTGGTCTGGCATTCAAATTTAGGTCAGATTCCAAAGCCCCTGACCTTTCTACAACATCTTGGAGGTTGGTGAAATATAGATTTCCTCACAAGCTGAGGAAATTGAATTTGGCATTGAATAGCGTCATCCAGATTCTTACCTCTGAAAATAGTTTTGGCAGCTCCTCAAGTAACTGCTTTGTATTTTGTTGCCTAACATTCATTTCTGTTTGATAACATTTCCAATATTTAACTACATTGAAGATTTTGTTGATCTGCTGACATTTAAATTAGTTTTTGCATCTTTCCTTCTGACAATTTTAGGTCATGGAATTTCAGAACAGAGTCATGAAAATAAAAAAAAGAGTTTCCCCCATGTGTAAAAAGATTATATTATACACAGGAAAAAAAAGGCCAAAGATGAAAGTTCTGAAACTATGTACTTCCAGAGGGGGATCCAACAAATACCTTTACTAAATCATGTTGGGAGATGGTTAAAATTCAGAATCTTGAACCCTACCCTAGAGATACAGATACATGGGACCCTATTACCTACATATTAAACACAGAAGTTCAGGAATCACTGCTATATAGACAATGCACTGTGAAAGAAGTTATGTTGTGAAGACCCAAATCTTGGAAGTTTTTATATCCTGAAAGTTCCAAAGAGTGCCACTATCAGTTCCAGAGGTCTTCGATTTTAAATGGATGTAGGTGGAACTGAACTTTTTCTGTGCAAATACACTAATTATTTCTTTGGGGAAATAAGAGTTTTGACCATATTATTATTGACATGAAGCATGGTAAATAAGATTAACCCATCCATATTTATCACAAATCAGCAAACTAGTACATGTATAAAATCTAAGGGGGGGTCCTGGGCCTTAGGCCACTGGCCCCACTGTCTTCCTCTCCTTCCTTTTCTCCCTGAATGAATCTTATTCCTCTGTGTCTGCTTTTTTTCCCCCACTTTTTCCTGTTTCATAGTGATTATACTTAAAACCTCATATGCCAACATAAACCTCATATCTATAGATTCATGTTTTTTCTCAAATTTAGGAAGTTTTTGGCCATCATTTCTTCAAATATTTTTTTCTGACCCCTCTCTCATTACTCCCTTTCTGGGACTTCCACTGCCTGTATATTGGTGGTTTGTTTGTTTGTTTGTTTGTTTGTTTTTGAGACAGAGACTCTGTCACCCAGGCTGGAGTACAGTGGTGAGATATCGGCTCACTGCAACCTCCACCTCCCAGGTTCAGGAAATTCTCCCGCTTCAGCCTCCCAAGCAGCTAGGAATACAGGTACACACTACCACACCTGACTAATTTTTGTATTTTTAGTAAAGGTGGGGTTTCACCATGTTGGTCAGGCTGGTCTCGAACTCCTAACCTCAAGTGATCCTCCTGCCTTGTCCTCCCAAAGCACCGGGATTACAGGTGTGAGCCACCACTCCTAGCCTATATTGTTATTTTTGATGTCCCACAGATCTCAGAGCCTCTTCAGTCTTTCTCAACATTTTTCTCTCTGATCTTTGGACTGAATAATTTCTACTGATCTATCTTCAAGTTCACTGATTCTTTCTTGTGCCATCTCAAATCTGTTCATTAGGCCTATTTAGTAAATCTTACACTTTGGTTGTTTTACTTAACTCTAAAATGTTTACCTTTTAAAAATAGTTTGTTTCTCTATTCAGATTCCCTATTTGTTGAAATATTTTTGTAATGTTTTCTTTTAATGCTTTGAATACACTTATAATAGCTACTTTGAAGTTATATAAGTTCAATATCTGGACCCATTCAGAGTCTATTCCTAAGGATAACTTTTTTCCTCTGGTGTATGCATCCATCACTCCATGCTTTTCTTGACTCATAATTATGTTGTTTTAAACTGACATTTTGGATAATATATTGTGGCAACTCTGGATTGTGAGGTATTTTTCTAAAGCCTTTTTTTTTTTAAAGTAACTTGTACTTAAACTGTGGATTCTATCCCCCTGTAGTATGAAGAAGTTCATTCTTAACTCAGTTTTTAAGCATTTATTTTTATTTGTCAGCCTGACTTCTAATGGTTCACCCTTTTACCTGCATACTTCAGTGGTGAGCCAATGATTTGGGTGGAGGTTGTGATCAAATACCTCATGTGTATAAAACTTCGACATTCAACCAATCTGTGTGTGTGTTGAGGAATGCATTCAAAGTTCAACAGGTTTTCAATTCTTCATTGGTTTCATTTTCCCCTGGCCTTCTCTTGGGTCTTCCTTTTGCATGTGCATAGTTTCCCAGTTAGCTAGAATGTGTGGAGAGCTTATCCTATCATCTCTGTGCTGTGTCATTTCCAAGTTTCTCCAGTTAAACATATGGATGGTCTATCGCTCACCCAGTCAGGACCACAACTTCAAGCTAGCAAAGCTACAGGTTTTCCCCATTTGCTTACAACTAAGTTGGCCACTTTTAACTGACAAAGCGTCAAGTTTTTGCCTTTAGTCCAAATCAAGTCTAACCCTCTGTTGGAAAAAAAATGATAAGTATTTTTCCAGCCCTCTACTGGTAAAATTATTATTCTTGCTAATCAAGCTAGGATGGAGAGAATGATAACCTTATAATTTTTTTCTTATAAACATGATAGTTAATGTTAAATTCACAACTAACTGAAACACAAGATCAGACTTTACAGGTGAACAGGTTAATAAACTAAGATGTCTTCATTTGGGGGGAAGAAAGAAAAGAAAAGGACAGGCTCTGATTATTTATCATTAGAAATATTTTAGTTTTTTATTATTATTTTGGCTATGAGGTATTTTTCCTCATTATTTCCTCTGTAATTTAGCATTTAGCCCATTTCTACCTGCCTAATTTTCTCCCACTGTACATACCTGGCCATTTATTCTGATCCAAATCTATTAATGATTTTACATATAACCGTCATATAGATGGTAAAAAACACTAGAAAAAAGGGAGTCAGGCAAACTGGATTCAAGTTTCTGGCTTAGTTGCTCACAAGGCTAAATCATCTCAGCCAAAGTAGACAAAACATAGAGGTTAGTTCACATCCTCTAGTTTTTTCATGCAAGGAACAGCCATTTGTTGGCTTTACTGAAAAGCCAAAGTGGGTAAAAGGAGGTGAGTAGCAGGAGTAAACCAAAAGTAAAGAAAGAAAATACTAGTACAAAATGGTAGTCATAAAAAAATAAAGAAAGAAAAAAGTCTTTTCCTTTCTGGCTTCCTTTAGATTCTCACTTTTTTCCAAAGGAATCAAACATCACAGGTAAGATAAATGCATACATAAATATAAGCCAACGTAGTCCATACAAAAATGTATCATGAACTAAGACAGTCAAGAGATTGCTTTTTGGGGTGGAGATGAAAGTTGAGAAGAGGGTATAATGGAGCTTAGGGACAGAAAAAAATGTAGTGGTGTTCAAATTGGAAATTAGTCTTTGTATTAAGGTAAAACTAGATACTCTAACAAATGTGGATAATGTCTTGGTTGGCTAACACAACATAAGCACTCATGTGAGAAACCAATCAGAAGGAGGAAGGAGACGTCAGAGTGACCTTTGCTTCACACAATCATTAACATTCAAAGATACAAACTGATGGAGGTATACAGCTTCCAAGATTTCTCTGGGAATCAGTATCTAGCCAATAGTCGGGGAAAGAGAGGAGTGTTTATAAGAGAGATTTATAGAACAGACTTTTACTCATATCCTATCTTTAAAAAATGAGTCATTTAGCTCCTCCTAGAGGGTGAGAGATGAAGGAAGAGGCCCGTTGCTAAATTTAGTTCATGGTAAGGCAACTGTTTCCTAGCAAGAATTCTTTCCTTTAAGAGAGGAGCCCAAATCACATGGACAGCTAACATTTCTGCCACAGCTTTAAATAACTAGTAGACTTTAGGTGATCAAAGGATTGGGGGAGCAAAGAGAGGCATGATTGCTATTTATGGTTTTGTCTGTATTTGATTTTGATTTTCCTTTATGCAAATAACCTTTACTCTTCCCAGTCCATATCATTTTCTTGGACTGATACCAAGGACAGGTATGGAAACCAAGCTTGACCAATCAATACATTCTACCACCAACCACTTTGCTTGATTCAAGGGTGAGTAGGGATGTAAACCAAGGAGATTCACATCCAAGACTTTCATAAAAGTTATCAAGAAGACATCTGAGAGGTGTTCTTCTTTCTTTGTTCGAACAGTTGCTAAACTGGTGGGATATGTTTGCAACTCCTGGGGCCTATATATTACCTTTCATGGAAAAGCCTACCTAGAAATAATAGTCATACAAAGGAAATCAGAAAAAAAGAGATAGAATAAAATGGCTTGCTTGATCCAGGCATGCCTGATACCAAGGACATTAAATTCCCCTTTTTCTTAAATAAATTGAAGTTGGATTTTTTTAAATTTGCGATTGAGAGCCTTTATTAATATAGGTGGAAAAAGGGCATTTTTTTAAAAAAGCAGTCTAATTTGTGTGAAATTAGGAAACATGGAGAAGAATAATAAGTGATAAGACTGAAAAGTCAGATTAGGTTTGAAGCATAGAATTCTTTAAAACTTAGGTTAGGAATTTGGAATTTAATGAAAGCCTGCTAAACTGAAGCAGAGAAAGGAAAATAACTGGCCTCAGTTCACAAAGCTATAAGGTAGTGAAGTTAGGATTCAGTGCATACCTCTGATTCTAGTACTGCATGTCTAATATAGTAGCTATTAGCCACAGGTGGCTATTAAATTATGTTTAATTTTAAATTCAGCTTTTTATTTACCATAGATATATTTCAAGTACTCAGTGGCCATATATAACTACTGGATATAGCAGCAGTCTCCAACCTTTTTGGCACCAAGGACCAGTTTCATGGAAGAATATTTTTCCAAAGGGTTGGAGTAGGGGCTAGTTTCTGGATGAAACTGCTGCACCTCAGATCATCAGCATTAGATTCTCATAAGGAACACACAGCCTAGATCCCTTGCATGCACAGTTCACAATAGAGTTTGCACTCCTATGAGAATCTAATGCTGCCGCTGATCTGACAGGAGGCAGAGCTCAGGCCGTAATGCTCTCTTGCATGCTGCTCATCTCCCGCTGTGTAGCCTGGTTCCTAACAGGCCAAGGATGGTACTTGTTTGTGGCCTGGGGGTTGGGGACCCTGGAGCTACAGTATTGGACACTACAGATAGAAAGCATTTTCATTACCAAAGAAAATTCTGTTGGATAGCTGTTTTCTAGAGCTTTGTCTCACTCTCTCTCTCTCTCTCTCTCTCTCTCTCTCTCTCTCTGTGTGTGTGTGTGTGTGTGTGTATGTGTGTGTGTGTGTATGTATGACTAAAAAGGAGGCCAGATTACCACTCATTTAAGTTATTGAACTATATTTGGGCTGAAATGTCTGTTTAGAAAACCTAATCCACAACCTAATATTTTCACTTCAGAAACTTATTTGTAAGCCTCCAAAAAACTTATAGTAATTATAAATATAAACAAAAAGAAACCTGGTTGATAAAGAAACTTATAACAAAATTTTGAGAGACTAAAAAAATGCTTTTTATACTGGCAACTATAGAATGATCCTATGACTTCAAACTGTAAAAAAATCAGTGTTGCCAAAGGTTTTCCTTTCTTTCTGATCCTTTCCTTAGTATGCTTTACCCCACACCTGTTGCCTTTATCAGCTTTTCCAAAATTTTCTCTCGGGAAATTTCCAAAGAAGCCGTATTGGATAACATTTCACCCTCATGAAGCAATGAGATAATTTATGTGAATGAAGTAATGCATAAAACAAAGTAGCTCCTATTACCATAAATTACATATCCAGTGAAATGAAATAAAATGCATAGTAAGTATACACATGCTAAAAAGTCTTTTTCATAATGAAGACTGACTCATTCTTTGAAAATAATTTCCTACCAACCATTTTTAATCTACTTAGATTTATAAAATAATCACATGCTTTGACCTTTATTTTCACCTAGCTCACCAAGGCTACCTTCATCCTCTCTAGAACCTATGTGGCACAGTTTCAAAAAAAACCCTTGGAGCCACATCTAAGATGCACATTTGAATTGATGGCCAAGATTTGAAAAGGGCAGCCCAGTATTACACTCATTCTGCCTCCACTTCTAGGAGAAAGGATGGGCAAGATTTATGTAGTACTCAACTCTGTTGCGAAGATTTTTTTATACAATAATTTACAGTTTCTTTCAGTTCCAAGTCTTAACAAAGTCAAATTCTCAAATAATTGGATTTAAGGTTATGCAAAACATAACATGTTCAGCTCTATTCCCTGTGCTTCTGCCCCATAATCTGGGTTTATGTCATAAGAATAACTGGCAGTAGAAACAAGGCTGATAACTGTACATGTTATCATGCCCCAGGTAAACAGACTTGCAGCTGATACATTCCAATGGATTTCTTTTATGTTGTCTGAGAACTTCAAAGCAGGTTTTAAGAGATTGGAAATAAAAAATTACCTGGCTCGATTGAACCTAATGATTGCACAGTTTGTTTAATTATTGTCTTATTCCCAAAGTGTGATGGAAGGTGAATTTCTGGTGTGGGAGGAAAAGGAACAAGATACTACTAAGAGAATATTATCATGTACTTACTGTTCTCACCTTTCCTCCCCTCCATAATCAGCTCTTGAGCCCAGAAGGACCTGCTGACCTATCAGAGAGGCACTCCAGAATCACTTTACTGTGACAGTTAATGAGGCTCATCTCCAGAGGACAAGCACAGCAGGCTGTTCTAGACTAACGAGGATGTTCTTACCCAATGCAAATGCAGAACAGTGCCACTTTATGAAAAATCACCCCAAGGCAAAGAATCCTTCTACAAAATAAAGTCAGATGCTGCAACCGATAAGCAGGGAAGCCCACCGATGATACCTGTTTTGTCTTTGATGGTCAGGTCCCCTGCTCCATTAAAGAACATAAGTAAAATTTATCTCTGCTACCTGTCCATCCTCAATGGTATCCTTGCCTCTTTATGTGTGACAGCCACCTACTCTTCCTGCCTATCTAGGAGGAGCCTCATTCTGGTGCCCCTGTTTTTCCATTCTTCACTTTGCAATAAAAAATTCTGTCCTTCTTCCTAGTCCATACAGGCCCTGGATGACAGGTCCACTCACTGAGCCAGGATACTGATAGCTAATAATTGCTTCGTGTGGCTTCCCCTTCCTAAGACACCTGTCTATTTTTAAAAGTCACTGCCAATATATTTACCCAAAGAAATAAGTAATGTAGAAACTCCTTATAACCCAGCATGATGTGTTTGACAGGAGAGCAGGAAGAGTGTCTATTCATGTCTCTCAAATCATCCCTTATATACTTGTACTATATAAGGGCCGCCCAAGCAATGGGACATCCCTGCCCTTTTCATATGCACCAAGGCCAAACTCATTTACTCACCCACCTTTGAGATTCTATGGGGCTAAGTTCCTAAAGTAAGGCAGAGTTTGCGCCAATCAGAGGCATAACAAAACTGGGTATTGGCAGCTAGCGTTACATGGCCTGTATGTGCCCCATTAAGTTCAATTAAGTGACACGACTTTGCTAGACTTTCTTACAAATTGTCACACAGCAAAACAGCACAATGCTATACCATTTCCTGGTATAGCAGGAAAATCAGATGATGATTATTTGGGTGAGTTCAGCCAGGCAAATATTAAGTCTGAACCCCAAGCTCCAGGTACATAGACTAGGAATGACAATATCCACCAACCAGGGCTGTTGGGAAGATTAAATGAGGTGGTCCTGGAAAAGCATCAGGCTCCTCCTGACACATAGAAGGAGCCCAATAAATGCTCTTCTTTCATCTTGATCTCCAGCTTCAGGATTAATTTCTTATCTAAAGCCCTTTTTATGTGGACTCGAATACCCCAAAAAGTGCCTATTTTTGTCTTCACCACAATCACTCACTCTCCTCCTTGCACTATTTGGCCAGTCTCTGGAGAGGGCCAATCCAATCTACTTCCCAGGGTTCTTTCATGCTAGCCATGGAAATAGATGTGAAAGACTTTATACAAACTCACACTAGGTCAAAAAGAATCTTCTGAGAACAGTCCCCAAGCCTTGCACAAGGTACTATGAGGGCTCCACCAGAGTAAAGACAAGGACAGTTTCCACTCAAAGCTTCCAGACCAGTTGAGAGAACAGGCTAAGGATATGAAAGACAGACATATCAGAAGACAGTGTGAGACTGTATATTATTTTCACTATGTGTTGTGGGTGTAGAATCTACCTAACAATAATAATAGCTAAAGTTTAATGAGTGCTAAGAGCAAACTAGGCACTATTGTAGTTACTTTACATATATGTACTGCTGTTATTTTTGTTTTATAGATAAGGAACTTGAAGCAGAGAAAGGTCAGGTAATTTACTCAAAATTATGCAGTAGAGGGGCTGCCATCATTATTCAATTCAATAGAGATGTACAGAACACTGCGCTGAGCACAGGGCTGAGCATGCTGGGTTAGTGTGAGATCAGGGCAGGAATCACATCTACCTGATCTTATTTCCATGGAAGACAGTTTGTTGATTAACTGACTCATGAATGAAAGAAGGCTTGTTGGAAGACACAGGGTAGACTATAGAAAAGCAAAGTAGAGGTTACTCATGGTAAGCCGAGCAGGAATCCCACATACCAGAGACAAGATTGAACACCATAGTAGACGGGAACCAAAAAACTGACCTTAATGAAGCCCCAGCCTTGTTTTGAGGATAATGATGGATACAGAGAGATGGATGAGATAGAAGGAAATAATAAGAATCCCTTCAAAACTAAGCAATTGATATAGACCATGGGCAATAGGAGATACCTACAAATTCTTCAGCAAGGACACAATTTGAGAAAAGTGCTATTTTAGAAAGAAGGGTCTGGCAAGAGTGAAAAATTGGAAGGGAGTAGAATAGTCCAGGTGTGAGGTCAGGATGGGATGAATATGATTTTGCCAAATGGTTGAATCGGAAGGAAGAGTTACAAGAGCCAAAGTAAGGAGAGATAAAATAATACAACAATTGATGAGTATCTTTATGTGCCTCAGCAACGGGGTAAGGATAAAAGAATAAGGAAAGCATAATCCTTGGTGACCAATCACTAAGAAGACAAAAACAAAGTTGAGAGACATCTGCCACGATGGTACTCAGGCATCAGACTGGGATGGTATTAGTGGTGCCATCTCAGACCTAAGATCAGAAGGATGAGACACCAGCATCAGGCATGCAAACTCATGGAGATACAACTCACAATTTTCTCTACACCCTCTATAAGTATTTATCTCTCTGATGAGATTTTAATCTTCTCAAAAAAAAAAAAGAGCTATATTAATCATCTTGTTCGAGATACCCAGGGCAATATTAAATATAAAGAAATTATACAATGAATATCTATCACCAATTTACTAAGTATCTTTAAATCCATCAGGAATTTCTTTCCAAAACTGTTACAATAACCTAGTCACCATTCTTTCATTATCATTTTACAGTGTCTCCTGCTCTTTCTCTATTCCCTCACCATTCTCCCTCTACTCCTGATGAGACAGGCCTCCTACAGCTCCTGCCATCTGGCACACTGAGCCCCAGACAATTTATCAACTTGTAAATATCATTTTTATTAAACTTTGAGAAAATTAACATAAAGAAAGAAAGAACTGTATGTGAAAACTGAGAAGTTGAGAAAACACTGCATGATAGGTGTTAGAAAGGTATATTAGGTTGGTATTGAAAAGCTTGGGAAGCCGGGGCTCACATTCCACTCTTGACTTTCTGTCTTATGCCTATATATTTATCTTCTTGGTGCCTAAATTATTCCATCTATAAGTAGAAGATACTCCTGTCTGACAAACTCTACAAAGAATAAGTCCAGGACTCAGCCCAGGTTCAGCACAGTGTTAGATTAATGGGAAAAGTCCAGGGTGGGTAGGAAATAAATATCCAGCACACCATCTCATAGATGATTATAAATTCAGCACAGGAAAGACAGGAGCTCTTAAAACAAAGCACTGCCTACTCAGTAATAATCTACAGATACATGAGGAATGATAAGATTCCAGTCAAATGGATGATGAAGTTCCTCAGAGCATTAATACCCAGTGCAATGACCCCAAAAACAAAAGAAATAGGGGTACAAACTCCTGAAGGGATGAAAAATAGGTTTCAATTCTCTTACAGACCCCAATTGATTGAACTAACTGCCTAGATCCTTGTGTTAGGGACTTGGGGACTGTTCCTGGGATCACTAAGAATATGGTGCTGTAACTGATGGGTAATACCTAGCAGAGGGAAGAGAGGGGTGATGAAGATATGTATGCAACCAGGATTGTCTGGTCCTGTCCAAACCCCACCTCCATCATCATCATAAGTATTCTAAAGGATTGAATAAAATTCAGAGAATGCCAGTGAACCTAATCTATGAGTGTTTCCTGAGTCATTACTAGACATAGGGCACCATACATTACAAAGAAAGCCTTATGGCAAAGGAAAAAGACTACAGAGGAGAAAATTTTAAAAATCTGCACGACTACTACAAAATACTTTTACAACCTTTAAGGAAGTCATTTTACCTCCCTGGATTTTCATATGCTCCTCTGAAAATGGAAGAAAGGGATGCACATGCACTTTCTGTTACAAAATCCTATTTTGTTGTTGTTGTCATTGTTTTAATTTCCAGTATTTACTACTTCTTTACCAAAAAATAATTTTTTAAATAAAACATTGTATCTCATCAAAATGCATGGATCATTTTTGGGCAAATAAGTCTACCTTGAAGATGAAAGTGAGAATGATCATAGTTTAACCACACTATCAACATATCTGACATCCCTAAATCTTAACTTTTATCTCTTTTCCATTCTTATAAAGCATACTGTATTTATCTTCCACAAATGCTAGACTTGAGAAATATAAGGAACGTTGGCAGTGGCTGGTGAATTATTGACACCTGAGTAGGGGCTGAAAGTGGTGACAGAGAAAGAGATAAATATTGGTTTCCAGGTTTCAACTTGTATAAATGAGAGAATGGTTAAAAAAAAAAAAAAAAGATAAAGAACTTGAAAAGAGCCCCTTAGTTTCAGATATTTTGATCTTGAGGTGCTTATGAGATACCTGAATGAAGCTGTCCAGGTTGATGTAAGTCTGAAGCTTGGAAGAAAAATCTGGGCCAGAGATAAGATTCAGGAGTCCTTGGTATATTGATGCTAATTGATATAATGAGAATGGATTAGGGCAGCCAGGCGAGAAAGTATACAGATTGGGAAAAGTAGTTTGCTTAGGATGAAAAGAATGCCAGAATTTAACTAGTAAGCAGTAGGGGTCCCCTGAAGAAAACCAAGAAGGAAGCGTCTCTGAGGTGTCATGACAACCAGCAGAGTGCGGCATTAAGAAAGCCAAGAGGACAGAGAGCTCAATAAAGTCGTGAAAAACAGCAGAAAAAGCCAGAAAGAAGGGGATTTTCTTAAAAGTTCAGCGGATTTGGTGATTCGAAGACATCAGGGCTGTTAGTAAGAACTATTTTAGCAGAATAGAGTGAGTGGCTACAAACCAAAGTGAAGAAAATAATATTTTACTTTTATTTAGAGTAGGATGCAGGGTTGTAGGTGTAGAGTCCAAAAGATGGAGAGAAAATAAATTCTATGTACTTGCTCTTTCCCGTTGCCTGCAACTGGATAAAGGTGAGCTATTTTTTTTATTTACTGGCATGAGTCTATCAAAGGTTAATTTCAACTGACTCATTGCTGGGAGAACTGACAGGCCACACTAAGAAGAAAATAACTTCACATCTCAGGAAGAGGAAGCCTTCTAAATCCCATTTCCTTGTCTGCCATGTTACATCTGTCAGATTTTAAAACAGTCGTTCAGCCTCTTTGTTGATCCATTTCCTTAGCTGTAGAATGGAAAATAATTCCCTTCTAATTGGATCCTAAAGTGCAAAAGGCCTTTCAGACTGCCCAAGACTGCAGTGTTTAGTGACAACGTCCTAGCACAGAAATTTCCCAGCTACATTGTTCTATTACTAAGAAAACCATTTCTTTCTTCACATGAAATAAACAACCCAAATGCTCAAGTTGTACCTTTTTGTGGGTTTACTTGGCTTTGGACCCTAAACTATCTCTTTGTGTCTACAGTATGTGTCTACAAAAGCAAAGCAGAGAACTGAGGAAACGATCCAGAGAAATCAGCTCCCAATTCAACGCTGCCTCAGTCTGTTCGTTTGTTCAACCAGAAAACTTTATAAAACTAAATTCCTCCTGCATAGGTTAGAGCCTCCAGTTTATTGGGTCTGTGCAGGTTCATTTGCATTCTCTGTTTCTTTCCTCTTGAATTTCGGCCTCTACCAATTTTGTATCCCCCAGGAGCTGTCGTTAGCAGCCATACATCCTCTCTTGTAAATAAACCCCAACTGTCTGCTGGAAATTTCCACTTGCATATCCAGCCACCTCACCAAATGCAACACACCTAAAATCAAACCCATCAATCTTTCCCTCCAACCTTGCTCCTTCTCAGGCACTCCTATTTTTGCCAATTGACATCATTCTCCTCATCACCCTGGCTCAGATCCTCATCATCTTTGTACCCTTGCCCTCCCTTGTCTTCTGTATCTATACCCCAAGTCCTAAAATTTTTCCATTGAAATCCTCAACCCATCTGTCTCTTCTAGCTTCCAGAGTTTTTATACGTCGCATGTGTCAGACACCATACTTGGTACTTTACATACCTCACCTCACTTAATTGTGATGACACCCCATTGCAGAGGTTAATGGAATTTCCCCCCATTATGCAGAAGGAAGAACTGTGCTTCAGAGGGCTATGAGAACTGTTACGGACTGAAGGTTTGCATCCCTCCAAAGTTTGTATATTGAAACCATAGCCCCCAGTGTGACTATGATTGGAGATAAGGTCTGTGAGGAGGTGATAAAGGTCAAATGAGGTCATGAGGGTGGGATTCTAATTCAACAGGGATGGTGTCCTTATAAGAAGAGGAAGAGATACCAGGGTTCACTCTCTCTGCCACGAGAGGGCATGGAAGGAAGGCAGCCATCTGCAAGCCATGAAGAGCATCCTCACCAAGAACCAAGTCAGCCGGCACCTGTATCTTGCACTTCCCAGCCTCCAGAATTGCAAGGAAATAAATTTCTGTTGTATGCGGAACCCAGGCTATGGTATTTTGTTATGGCAACACAAGCAGACTAAAACAGGGATTATGCCTGACTCACTGCTAAGGAAAAGAACTAGGATCCAAACCCAAGACCACTTCTCTCTAGAGAGTGTGCCCGAGCCAGCACACTGCACAGCCACCGTGGCTGCTATCTAGCACAGGCCCGCACTGCTGCACAGGGAAGTCTCAGGAATAGCTTCTTGTTGCCCACCTTGCTTCAACTCTTCCTTGGCCTCCTCCAGTTAACCTGTGCATGTCAGATTTGCTTTCTTCAAACACCGCTCAGATCACATCATTCCTCTGATCAAAGCTTTCAGTGGCTCCCCACTGGCTACAAGATCAAGTTTAATCTCTTTAGGCATCTAAGTTCCCTTTAGTCTAGCTCAAGCCTTCTTATCCAGCCTGACTCCCCTCACAGCCTATCCCAAAGGTTTGCTGTTGTGCTTATCCAAGTGCCATGAGTTATTTGTCTGTGAGTTGCAATGAGGGCGGGGGTCTTGTCAGTCCAATCTCTGCATGACTAGAGTCTGGCACATAGTAAGTGCTCAACCAACAGTTGTTGGGTGAGGGAGTGAATGAATCGGTGCATGCCATTCCTCTGGCTTGCTTGCTTGCTTGCCTAAAGCACCAGTCACTCCTCCCATCTACAACTTGCCAGGCGGCAGGACCAAGCTCAGATCCACCTCAACAGCAATGGCCTCTCCAGCCAACCCAGCCCACCATGATCTCCCCCTCCTCCAAGCCCTTCCTCAAGGAATTTCTATCCTAGTAACTCACTCAATATGTGTCACTTACTGATGTGAACCAGAATGGTTACCCATGCCCAAGAATGTTCATTTTTGCATTGTCTGTAATAGTAAACAACTGGCAATGATCTGCAGCAGAGATTGTCAGCTGCCTCCCAAAATCTCTATCCTTCTTCCTTCTTCCTTAAGATAAAAATACTGACCTTTAGCTAAGCCCATTGCTGCCCAGCTAAACACAACAAACAAACAAAATGAAACAAAAATCTACTTGTCCCATCTTTCATTGCTGCTACTTATGGCCACAAAATGTAGATTTTGGTCAATGAGATAGATGTAAGGAACCTTGTGTGTACAACATCTGGGAAGTGTCATTAGGGACACAGCTTTCTCTTCCCTATACTCTGTCCCATTGCCTGGAATTCAGATGTGACCTTGGAACTCAAACTACATTGGACCATGAGGACAAGGACATGAAAGGGCAGTGAGGTGAAAAGAGCTTGGGTATCTGCCAGCGTCTTGAGATGTTACAGCATCCCTATACCACCTGCCTCGGCACTTCTTTTCAGGAGAGAGAAATGAATGTCTATCTCATTTGCGCCACTGTGATCTAGGTTTCTCTATTTCATGCTGCCAAGCTGGCACACACTGCAAATGCCCATTAGGAGAGAAATGAAAAAATAAGATTAAGCAGATCAATATGAAGGTAGTTAAAAGAAAAGAAGTGAACCTATCTACCTACCTCTATATTTACCTATTTGAGAGAAAAACAGGCCATACGTGCACCACGATATTCTTAAGCAAAAGAATACATTTGGCTGGGCGTGGTGGCTCACACCTGTAACTTCAGCACTTTGGGAGCCCAAGGCAGGTGGATCACCTGAGGTCTGGAGTTTGAGACAAGCCTGGAGGACATGGAAAAACTCTGTCTCTACTAAAAATATATTTTTAAAAAATTAGCCAGGTATGGTGGCAGGTGCCTATAGTCCCAGGGGGCTGAGGCACGAGAATCGCTTGAACCCAGGAGGCAGAGGTTGCAGTGAGCCAGAATTGTGCCACTGCACTCCAGCCTGGATGACAGAGTAGGACTTTGTCTCAAAAAAAAAAAATAGATTTATTTATTACTTGTATAATAACAAATAACAAAAGCTTTCATTATAAAAATTGTTAATTATTTCTACTCTGTATGTACCTTGCCCACTCCACAATCTTATAGACTTCCCAGTGGCAGAGAAAAATAACTGACATTTTTTACGTGTCTGTTATTCTCCCTAGCACATAATAGATACTAATATTTGACTGGTGAAAACCTCTGGAAATTTGTCAAACATGACTGTCTACAGAAACACCAGCAGTAAATGGGGACTGGGAATGGGGACTTAAAAAATGAGATCTCTCATACTTAATAACTGTATGGTCTGAAAGATCATTCACTTTCTGTTACCAGTTCTAACATAGACGATATTATACTCCGTTGAATATTAAAATGTTTTGCTTGTCTTCCAGTCCTCTACTCTCCACCAAATTTAATTTCACCTTCCAGCTTAAAATAAATAAGTGTTTTGAATTCTCAAATGTTGGTGGTGAAGCTCAATGGTACGAAAGGCTGAGGGAAACCAAGGCATGAAAAGGAATAGCATAGCATTGTTTTACAATGTATGGTTTGAGAGAGAAAATTAAGACTCCTTATAGATCTGACAGATTCAAATCTACTCTTACTCTATGTATTTAGTGATTCTCTTCCAGAGACAAGATTTGCTTCTATCGGCTGTGAAAATCCATCTTAATTTTGTACTGTTCATCAGCAGACTTCATTTGGGACCCATTGAGAGGTAATAGGGCACAGCATAGAAGTTTATTGGAAAGACCACCTCTTGTTTATTTCATAATTATACATTTGACATTTGGAAATTCCTACTTGTTACTAGTCACTTAATTAGGTGCCCCAAAGTTCATAAAAAATCATAGGTTTAACTTCAACTTAAAATATCCTTTAACTCCTCTTGCTCTGAAATTCAATCTCATCCACTGTAAATGCAATTACATTCCTGACAAATGACTGCTGATGATAATAGACTTGATTTAAAGGAGAGAAATCTAAACATGCAATGATCTGATTTTTTAAAAAAAAATCTGTGTGTCCACGGAAAGAAGGTGTGGAACAGATAAATCAATTCAAAAAAAAAAAAAAAACCCTAATCATTGACTTAACATTCAGCAAATCATTAAATAAAGCTGGCATTAATGGAGATTTACATAAATAGTCTGAATGGTGGGTGACCTTCAGGAAAATTGCTGTTAAGACAAAGGTCTTTGCATATCTCTTCAAAGATGTTTGACAAGAGAATGACTCTCTGCTGCTTGTCTTCATTTATTATAGGCTTCATTTAGATCACCAGGAATTCTGCTGAATGATATCTCTTGTCTAAAGCCAAAAGTATCTGGTGATTTTGGGCAGTTTACAAACATACATACACACAATACCCAAAATAATTATTTCTAGAAGTGCAAATTAGGAAAAAAAAGGACTTTTTTTCTCATGAGCAGCCAGTGATTTCCAGAGAAAAATGAGGATGATCTTAATTATGAAAGCACTTTTGGTAACAAAGGGTACTATAAAAAGGTAGAATATTACTCTAAATTAGTATTTCAAAATGTATTACTAAAAACTTTGGTTTATCAATGTGCTTCACACAAAAAAAATTCTGTTGTCAAAAGAATATGAAATATGATGCTTAAGACCTCCTTTCAAAGATAGTCACATTAGCACATGACATTCTATAAGCATATTAAAGGCTCTGAAAAGCCCTGCAGTGAAGCAACCTATGTAAAGATAACCAGATATTCTTCCCCAAAATAACTTGTATCACTATGCCACTTTGAGAAAGTATGCTCTAAATTAAGAGTTTAAGGTTGGGTTTTCACTTTGCATCATAATCCTCAACTAAATGCTATTTGTTATGAAGGTTATTTACCAAATGCCTGCCATAATTAAAGCACCACAGGAAACAAGAGGTGAAAAAAGTAAGATCATGGCCAGGCTCCGTGGCTGATGCCTATAATCCCAGCACTTTGAGTGGATAAGGCAGGCGAATCACGAGGTCAGGAGTTCGAGACCAGCCTGGCCAACATGGTAAAACCCCATCTCTATTAAAAAATACAAAAAAATTAGCTAGGCATGGTGGCAGGCACCTGTAATCCCAGCTACATGGGAGGCCGAGGCAGGAGAATCACTTGATCCCAGGAGGCAGAGGTTGCAGTGAGACAAGATCATGTCACTGCACTCCAGTCTAGGTAATAGTGTGAGACTCCGTCTCTAAATAAATAAATACATACATAAATGTAAGATCATTAATTACCAGGAGCTTATGCTCAAGTAAAAAGCCTAACATGCAAACACCAAATTTAAATGTATCATGATAAATGCAGGCAACAATTGCCATACTTAAATTGAACAGGGGAGGTTTCAGAGTTGGTGGCATTTCAAGCTGAATCTTCAATAAATAATTGGATTTCATTTGGGAAGAGATTGGTGTTTGGAATTACAAGGCACAAGGATGAAGGGACAGAAAACTCAAGATGTTCTGGGAAATAATGAATGGACTAATTGGCTAGAGGAGAGATTTTGGGTAAAGGGCCTATAGACTAAATGCTGGAAAGCTCACCAGCAGTTTCAAAGAGAGGTCAGATTCTGAGGATGCTTGAATGAAAGGCTAAGGAGGGTGGACATTATTAGGTAGGCAATGTAGAACACAGAAGAGTTTTGAGGGCAATATGATTAAAGCCTTTGCAGAATAGTTTGTAATGCTGCTCTCGGTCTGGAAGTGCAGCCACCAGAGGCTTCTTAGCCTCCACTTGGATCACAGCAATATACAATTTGAGATCTTAAACAAATTTGTGTTATGAAGGTTCAAAGAGTGCACATTTTATCAGATATACTCAGAAGCAACCAAGAGACTAGAAAATTATAGTTAAGAAATACCAGAGAAGGATGATAATGCTGCTTTTTATAAATCTAATATGATGGCACCACAAATGAGTAAATCTGAAATATCACCTTCTGCAACTCCCACTGCCACTTGGGGCGGTAACCGTGGAATGTCCTGCAAAATGGCTGAGACCAATTTTGCTACTGCAACTTTTATTGGTTACAGGAAGTTACCTTTAGCCCTCAAAGCCACACACCATTCTAAGAGTCTACATGGAACAGAAGTACAGGTTGAGCATCCCTAATCTAAGAATCTGAAATCCAAAATGCTCCAAATTTGAAAATTTTTGAGCAATAATATGACACCACCAGTGGAAAATTCCACACCCTGATCTCATGTGACAGCTCACAGTCAAAATTTTGTTTTATTCACAAAATTATTTAAAATATTACATAAAATTAGCTCAGGTTATCTGTATAAGGTATACATGAAACATAAATGAACTTCACATTTAGACTTGGGTCTCATCCCAAGATCTCTCATTATATATATGCAAATATTCCAAAAATCTGAAAAACTCCAATATCCAAAACACTTCTGGTCCCAAGCATGTCAAAACACTTTTCAACCTATTTTTCATGCAAGGAATAAACTGGCAACTCCATATACTTAAAGACCAAAAATAGGAATTATACTATTTGATTTTTAAAACCCAGTGACATTTTGGGTTTTGCTTCAAAAACAGTTTCACTACCACAATTGCCTCACCTCTACCAGAGTACTGACTAGGAATTTGTAATTGTCTTTATAGGAGGGTGAAAAAGATTGAACTGAGACATGGACAATTCTTTCAAAATATCAATAAAACGTAGGCAGTCTGTTCATAATATCCAGAATGGATCTCTTCCTACAAGTGGTGTTTCACTGGGAAATGAAGCAGTTTTATCTAGGAAACACTCTATGGACTTTCAAAACAACTGATCACCCAACATATTCAAAGTCTTGATTAATTCAAATAATTGGTGTAAACAAGGGTTTGGGTTAATTTACTAAGTAACTAAAGATTACTGTTTTGTTCTCCTAGTCCTTTGTGCTAACATCTTCCTGAAATGAGTTAACTCGGATTGCTGCCTTATCCAGTGCATCATCTAGATCAGTGATTCCCAAACAAAAACGACACTGGACTGTCTATATCTGAACCATGAGCAGAGCTTCTGAGAAATGCAGATTTCAGGCCTGCATCTATCCCACGTCATGCCCATCCTGATTCTGTGTGGGTCTACTTGAAGTTTCAGAAATATTTTTTAATTATCCAGATTTTGGAAACTACTAATCTTGATGATAACTGGATTTTTCTTAGATGGTCCACAATATCAGAAGGGCCATAAGAACTCCAGAAGAACTCTAACAATACTGCTATGATAGAGATAGGGCTAGGTGGATACCAAACCCTATCCCTTTTTCTTCCTGGGTACAGAGCTAAGCTACATTTCCCAGCCTCCCTTGCAGTTAGGTGGGGTCATGTGACTGGCCCCTGGCTATTGCAATCTGGATAGAAAAGCTGTGTACCGCTTTCAACCCTGGCCCCAAATAACTTCCCAGAGAATCTTCCAGCTGGCTGCCTTCCTTTGTTTGCCAGTCAGGTTCCTCAGACTCAGGGGAGAACGGTGAGATCCTAGAGGAATATCAGAGCCACAGGACAGAAATAGTTCAGGTACCTGAATGAGTATGTGGAGCAGAGCAACCACCACCACCGACTCCCATTGGATTGTGGGTGAATGAGACATTAACTTTTATAGTTGAGCTACTGAAGTGCAGGGATTCTGTCACAGACATTAGCTTACCCTTACTAAAACAACCACATTAATGTTTTTTGCAGACTTTGCAATAGACCAAGCATTTCAAAATCATAAAGAAATATGCTCATATTTTAACATCTAACAAAAAGGCATTAGACCATAGGCCATATTTAACCTTTAGAAGAAACTCTGATATGAACTTATTTATTCTATGGTTTTCCTTTTTCTTTTGAAAGTGGAATATGGAAAAGGTGGGGGAAGTCTGGCTAATTGAGAGCTTTGGGTAATAAGATTTTAATGTAATAAATTTTTCTAACAGTTACAGGAACAAAAATGAAATAAAGTAACTAATAAATCTGAACTTTCAGGGACCAAATGGATACAGAATGAAAGACTGTGAAAATCTAAGAACTAACAGAATCACATAACCTGTAGTATTCAAAAGGTCACGATATTTACTTACTTTTGAAAAAGTCTGTAGGAAGAAATTCTACCACTGAGCTCATCATTGTCCTTATTTGGGTGGTAGTTTTACGTATAATGTAGAATTATGTATTAATGAAATGTACCATTTTCAACCCTGGCCCCAAATAACTTCCCAGAGAATCTTCCAAACTGGCTCCCTTCCTTTGTTTGCCAGAGAGGTTCCTTAGACTCAGGAGAGAACAGTGAGATCCTAGAGGAATACTGGAAAGGGACAGAAATAGTCCAAGTACCTGAATGAGTGTGTAAAACCCTCATTAAGAGGACAAGATGAGGAGTCAGACAGAGCTGGGTCTCAATCCCAGCACTTCTGCTTACAGGTTAGGAAATCATGAATAAACTCACTCCCAGCATCCACACAATGTTGAGGATATTAACTACTTTGCTGGATTGATATTAGGTTTAAATGGCCTCTAAGGCACATTGTAAATATTTAATATTTGCTTGTATTAATTTTAATGTAGTTGTTAGTTGCACTTGTGTTTTTTTTTGTTTTTTTTTTTTTTTTAGGAAAGTGAGTTATTGTCTACATACACAAGGAAGATCTTGAGAACTTAGGAGCCATCACCAGCTAGTATCTTTCCCAAAAGAAAGACAAGGGCCCGGGTAGTGGCAGTGCCTAGAATTCTATAGGTTAACACTGTGCTAGTAAAGCAACTAGTGTGCTAATGTCTATGCGTCTTTATCCTTTATCTGCCAATGGTGAAGACCAATAGGTCTTGGACAAGGATCCCTGGTGCTTAAAGCTCCTCTGAAAATGGTAAAACTCTCCCTGTCCTTAACGAGAAGGCTGTCTGCCTGTCATGGTCCTCCAATCTCAGCAGGCTTGAGCTCATCACGAAGCCCCTCTCAAACACACGTGATCCATGAGAGGGAGCCGAGATAACTTGACTGGGCTGCATCCACCTCCCTCTGCCTGGCCAGCTGGAGACAGCAGTGGGAGCTGCCACCTCATTTCTTTTGATAAGCTACTGAGGAGACACAGTGTCTTCCCCAGTTTTCTAAGTTTTAGTTTGAAAATTGAATTCGGGAACTTGTCAACTCTGACAGCAGAGCTTTAAAATTCAGTTCAAAGACAATCTGCTTGTACTTTATAAAATCCGTCTTCTGACTTCAGAGCAATAGGATTTTTCAGAATCTTCACTATGGAGGGAATGAAAAACTTCAGTTTTCCTTCTTTCCAATTAAACTTGGGTTTTTTATAAAAATCATTACAATTTTTTTCTCTTCCTACACCAGTTCTTCTCCTCTAAACTGCCTCTTTCAGCAAACAGAGATCAGCCCTACATTTCAAAAGCAAGGCTGAGACTTTTGTGCAATGCAGCCCTTTCTCATGGGCAAACACTGAGGACGAAAATAGATAATACACACGAGATTAATCACAAGCCAACACTGCACAAGTGACAGGATTCATGACACTTGAAGCTTTAAAAATAATAATAAGCAGTCTATGAAAGAACTCACTTCCTTCCTTAAAGTTATAAAAGTCATACTTGGCAGCAGAGACCTCCATCGGAGGCTATATTGAGAGGTAAAATTACCAGGACTCAAAGGGATAGGTCAAAACCCTAAACATGGCAGGGAACCAAAGGTAAAACCACGATCCAATGACAGACAGCAAAGGCCTGTTAATGCCTGGGAAATTACATGGTGAATTTCTTTTCTGACATTTCATTCACACAAGAATAACAGGACCCTGAAGTTAAACAATGACATTCCAAAAGGAAACACCTCCACGGATGACACTCCTTGCATAGTTCAGCCTCCAGGGCATACACCCAAACCAGAATTTCATATTACTCAGGCGTGTGTGGGAGGCAATGGGGGGAGGACAGAAGGGAAGGAGAAAATGGGGAGAGAGCAGAGAAAGTGGAAGCCAATATTTCCGCAGAAGGTGGAGGGAGGAGAAAGGTGACAGTCAGTTCATTTCTGTTCCTTCCCAAAGGACTTGAGCTTTCAGTTCATAGATTTTTTCTTAAGTGACATTTGAAAGGTGCTGCTATCATCCATTCATTTGGGTTCTGCTTGGCCTTTAAATGTAATATTTCAACTGAGAGTTCAAGCAGGTGGGGGCGGGGGGAGGGTTAAGATGTTTTCATGAAAAGCAACCAAGCCAGACAGTTCTATTATCAAGAAGACCCCACTGAAAGCAGGAATCATTAAAATTAGCCATTTCGGCTAATTTTACCCCTCGGGTCTAGGGGCACAAGCCCACTTGCCTGGCCTTCCAGACTGTTTCATTCTTCTGAGCAAGAAGGAATCAAAGGGAAGCACTACCGTGATCCAGAAAAATCCTGTGAATGTTGAGGAGGGAAGGATAGCTGTTTCCATTTAACCAACAAAGGCAATGGAGGAAAATATTTTTCAGTAATTGGGAACTCATGAAAAACAAAGCTCCATTAATTCCAAAGGCAACTCCTAAGTTTTAGTTGTTAATTTCGGTCACGTTGCCTTGGTTGGAATGATGATCATTAATTATTCCTTTATGAAGATTTACATTCAAATTTGTCTCAAAATGACTAGAACAATGGATTTTAACTGAGTATAACTAATATATTATGTTTGAAGTCAATTCCTAAAATAAATAACAGAACAGGTTTTGCATTGTACAGCATAACAAAACACATACACATGCACACACACATACACACACATGCACTTACACCTCCAAAAACGTCACATTTGTTTTCTTCTTCTTTAGATAATAAACAGAACTGCTTGTTCCAGGTGATACTGAATGGCCTATGCACCTCCCTTCACACCTGCATAGGCATAACCATTTCAAAAAGGTGATTATAAACAATATCTTATATTCTGGTGTTCCTTCCTCCTGAAACTTCAGACTAAAGAGATTGAGTTTCCCCAGTGAGTCTCAGAAACACAAAACAGGATGTTTAATTTGTTTAAGTTTCCAGAGCAATTTACCGGAGACAAAAATAAAATACCATGGCATTTTGCTGGCATCTTAAAAAAAAAAAAAAGAAACCTTGTCTTGGAAGCACAATGAACCTCATGAGATCTCAAACACGAATCCTCTATTTGTATGCTCACACATTTTTATGATTTTGTTCACTGAAGAACAGTTTAACATATTCCAACCCATGCACTTAGTGAAAGAAAAGCTGCCAAGGAAACAGGTCTTTTTATGAGGCAGCCCCCAAGGTCTCCAGCAGCTAAACGGACGTAAGTAGCCACATACAGTCCCTATTCCAGCCATGGTAAGCAAATGACTATGTTCACTGGATCATCTCAATTTGAAAAAAGGTTCTGCTGTTTAATCAAACAGAGCACCAAGCTCGGTGTCAGCACTGAGTTTAAAAATCTTTAAAGAAAATTTCTATGCCTGTGAGTAAGGTATTATTAACTATGCTTTCATTATTTTTAAATGAAGCTTAAAATGAGAAGAATGATTTTTTAAAAGCAAAAGAAATTCTTTATCTGTAGCCCCTGGCTTAGATATCGTGCAAAACAGCCCAAGGAGGTCAAAGGCAGACATAGTTTAAAAAATGGTGGGTCACTTTATTATTTTTTTTAATCTTACTCTTCAGGATATTCACTTGATCTGCAGCCATTGATGCCCTACCAGCCTGGAAAATGTTTTATTTCCTTGCTTTGCAGTGAATTCCCAGGCAATCATTTGCTGTATTGATTCTGCTCATCATTGCAGTGGTCGCTTGCCCTCGGTCCCGGGAGGTCAAGGCAAGAAACCTAATATGTATGGGGTTCCCTTCTCTACTGCTTCTGTTTGCTCTAACTAGACCCTCAACCACCAGAAAGCTACATAAGAACCATATTTAAGATTTGTAAGATACTGTCTACTTAGAAGGTGCCAGTTGACAGATGTATGTTAACAAACTGTCAGCTATTCCACATCACTTTAGAGTTCTTTGATTGCAAGCAACAGAAAATTTCCCTGGCTAATTAAAGGGAAAAAAGACTGTATCAAAGGGGGTAAAGTGGAGCTCACAGAACAGACCGAAAGGTGGAAGACCCCAGCACAGACAAAAGTAGGAATGAAGAAAGGTCTGAGGAGGCCTAGCTAGCAGGAACAACTTGACGGTCTTAACTAGGTGTTGCTACTCAAATAAGTAAGTTCAAGTCATTTTTTGAGTTTGTTGCTTATATCATATCACTGAAGTTTCTGAATGCCAGAAGAGAAGGTCCTGTTGACACTATTGACATTTTGGACCAGATAATTACTTGGCGTAGGTGGGGCTGTCCTGTGCCTTGTAGATTATTTAGTGGCACCCATATCCTCTACACACTAGATGCCAGTAGCACCCCTACCAGCTGAGACAGAATGTCTCTAGGCTTTGCCCAGTGTCCACTAGTATGCAAAATTACCCCTAGTTGAGAACCTCTGGCTTAGATTTAATAAAAACTGCCCACCTCATGGCTTACAAAAGGCCAGGTACCCTGATATACAATCCCATAAGACAAAGAAAAGAAGGATTTGTTTCCACAAAAGAAACTGGGATACTCCTTCCAAAAGATTGGGGAATTAATGCTTGCTGTCCATTTCAAAAACAGTAAGTTGAAAGCTGAAGATGATGTTTGTTTAGCCCATGTGTTCAGAGAACAGAAAAAAATTGAATTAAAAAATATTTGAAAACAAATCATAGAAAAAGTAATGCATCAGAATGTTGTATCAGTCCTTCACAAAGCTTTGGATGGTTAGAATTCATGTGCTGAAAAAAAGCACAATCCTGGTAAAATTGGTGTTCTTTTCTATTTTTATTCAAATTATCTGTTTCCCTATCTGCTTTTAAATCCTGCCAGATCTTTTTCCAACTCTTGGTATCTATGGACTTGTGGTAATTGACATGGCTAATTTAAGGGAAACTGATTCCAAATCCCAGAGAACACCCAATGCATCTCTGTATTAATTAGTCAGCTAACTCTGTTGGTTCCAACATGGTGCTAATGAGACCAAAAACATAAATCCAACCCTCATGCCATATGGGCTTGTTCAGCAGCCAGTCTGGAACCCCACTCTAACCAGCCAACTGATAAATGTGCATGGCTTTTGGTGGGGACAGAGTGGGAGAGAGCATGGATGTGTTCAGACAAATCCATCCCCATATCCATATCTCATGCAGCACACCCTCCCAGGGAAGGGGTTATTCTTTTATCCGTATAAAATACAGAGCCCGACACATGTTCATCATGGTATCTCTTTCCTAACACGTATGTTGCTGTATCTTTTCTCTTCCCCCTCCAGCTCATAACTACTCACATCAGAGGCCTTTGCTGCTTCCTTTTTCTTCTATTCATTAACATTTCTTAAAAATCAGAGACAGAACTTCACATCCAATCTGCCTTCACTCTAAATTCCCTGATCCTACCATCAGTAGCAAGATGGGCCTGTCTCTTCTCCCATTATTACTTCTGACAGCCTCAAAGAAATCATTTAATATTCATTTCAGTCTTCTTTTTCAGACAGTCTTAAAAATCAGTTTCAAAATTTGTCTTCTTGATCCTGTCATTTAGCACTGAAATGGCCCAAAGTGATGACTTGGGACGTTAGTGTTTCTCCCCTCTTCCTTTGGGGTGTCAGCTCTACTTTGTGAATCTGTTCTGGTCTGACTAAAGCTGCCTTTCATTTCAGGGTTGTTGTTTTTCACTGAGAAAAATGATTTTTTAAGAAAAACTGTATATGTAGAACAACTTTCAATTATCCTTTTCTTTAAAAAACCTGCAGTAAAAAAACTAGGCAAAACACTCTGGCTTAGAAAAAAAATCAGGTTCAATAGGTGAAAAAAGAAAAAGAAGAGACCTAAAATTGCAGTTATTCTAAAATCTTCAAGAGTGCCACTTTAAAACCTCTATTTTCAAATAGTACATTAGTAAGAGTAACATCACCTTGCTTATTGATTAAAAAAGAGAAGGTAAAATAGCCATTCGTGAAAAGATGCTAAAAGGTGCAAGGAAGCCAAGAACAGGAAGAAAAGGGTCTGAAAGAGCGGAAAGGTAATGGCAGCTTTTCTAAAGCAGAAAAAAAGTTCTTTGTCTTTGCTGCCATTCTGTGAACAGCCTAGAGAGCTCAGTTCATTGTCATTGTCGCTGCCCTTCTTCCTTGCATTGTTTTGCTTTTTCAGGTTGTCTTCAATTCTCCAAGTAACATTATTAAACTAGAGGGATCGAAAACCACCAGAAGGACCAAGGGATAAGGAGGGTACCTAACTAAATGAAATGCATCCAGCTCATTTTATTCCTTAGCCTGTGTGTCTCTTCTTAGCAAGCAGAAGAGGGTTTTAAAAGTAAAAAATGGAACAGACATGACATTAGAAGAGAGTTCTGGACCGTGCAAAACAGTACTCTAGCTCAATAGCCATAACCAGTTTTTGCTCTAAGAATCACTCTGCTATATTTGTAATCCCACCAGCTTGTTATTTATATATATATTATTACAGTGTCCTAATGGACCTCCCCCTTCCATGACTCTGACTTGCTTAAGAAAGAAAATACCTGCTAAAATGATGAGAGAACAAAAGCCATCTGCATGAACTGCCAGAGAGAAAAACAATCGGATTTTTCTTATAGGATCAAAGAGTCAGAAATCGTTCTTTCTGGAACTGTGGAAAATCAAACATGGGGACTTAAAAGTGTCACCTCAGGAATTAACACAAGAATGTGTGTGCCCAGCCCCAAACCACTTTCTGAGACCGAAGATAAATTGTAGGAACCCGTCCACATCACAGCAAATGTAATCAAATCGACTTCGAAAAGGCAGGATGTGACTTGGGGATCCTGGATCCTGGATCTTTTCTGCCTGCCAAATGTGTGGCCTTTCTACGCAAAAGAGGTGTCTTGCTAGTGCCACCAGGAGGCCACTCACATTAAACACAAGAGTATTGTCCCAGCTTCCTGGTTCTGATTGTATGAAGTCAGCCCAGGACTACATTGGGCTAAAATCACTGAATGTAACCAAGGGATGGTGATAGTACTATTGTTTGGATGTTTATTGAACATCAATAATGCATTACACTCCATCTGCAACACAGAATTAGATGCTGCCCCTGACTAGGAATTCATTAATCTACATGGATATACAGGCAACCAGGAGATGCCTTGACAACAAGAAGGGAAAAATAGGAACTGTTTAGATTACTGACTTTTTAAATAAATGAATTGTCTTTGGAGACTGTGGTTGTAGCTGGGCGAAGAAAAATTTTAAGACAGATCCTGAATTAAGTCAGACAGTGAGAACATGGGTTCTGTAGCCACACCAGAATTCCTGAAAGTTCTGCCAGACTTTAAGCAAAGCTAATAGAAGAACATCCAGCTTTTTAAAATTAGGTTATGATTCACTCTACCAAAGTTTCACTTATTTTGCTAAGAAATTTACTTCTAAATTCTTGCAAATAACATTAGCTCTTTGAATGCATTTCTAATTTAATTAGAATTATAAACACTGCAAACTAGACTCAACTGCCAGAGACAGAAAATTTCTACTACTCGTATAATTAACACACATCCTTAGGCTCACAGGCAGTACTGACCGAGAAATAAGACCCTGAATTGGGATAACCCACCTTTAATCTAATGATGCCATGCTTTTAGTTTGTTGGTCTTCATCTCACATTTCCTTATGATGCTTCAGAATTTGTAAAGCTGTCTTAGATTCTAATAAAATGAATCTAATGCAAGTTCGATGAACAATCACAAAACATATTGATTTACAGGTGACTTTAGATGTCACGTATAAAACCTTCCTCCATAGTTGGGAAGCACCCCAGACACATTCCTGATAACCTCTGCTTAAGCACATCCACTGACAGATGTCCACTTCTCAAGGCTCTCCTGGATCACTCACCTTCAATGGTATAGGATCTCATATGGAACAGGCAACATTTACAGATGAATAAGTAAAGTTCTAACATATATTAGTGGGGGAAGAGTAAGAGGGAGAGTATATGTTTATTTTAGTCGTCTCTGCTTTGCTGAAGCATTTGGTTTTCTGACCCTTCCATTTCAAATATTCTATGTAACTCCATCATCCTGTGAATTCTTTCCACTATACTACCTTCAAATTTATTCTCTAAATCAAAAGAACGATAGCACCAAAAGTCCCAAATGCTTATGATAATTCCTTGCAAATTACCCATCAGATTTCAGTCCATATCTAGTCACCTAAGAAAATGCATGCCATTAGCCTCATGGAGACAGGTGGAGAAAAGCACTTTGGATTTTCTACATGCCTTAAAATTTCAAGTCTGGCATTCTCTAAATGGGAATGGTCCTGATCAACAATTCCACAGGTGATCAGTGCATTTATACCTATTTATGGAAGATATTTTTGGTTAAACACAAGTCTACTTACTGATGGAATAGAGAAAAAAATATATATCAGATGTGTTTTTTTGTTAGGAATGATCTTCTACAGTCTTACTGACTAGACTAATACACAAGGAAACTAGAATAATATACAAGGCCACGGAATAAATCATTAAGCTAACATTTAGTTGTTAGAATTGAAATGGAAGAGGGATACATGCATGGATTTGCTAATTACACTTCTGCTCCATACAGACTAGCTCTGAATGACTCATCTATGGCTTAACTTGACTTCAGGGATATTTCTTCAAGCCCTCTCTCAATTCTTCTACGCATTTAGCAAACAATATTTCCAAAGCATGGTTTCCTACAGAACACACTCTGTTCCGGTGGCTGCTCTCTCTCCTTCCCATTTTGGAAGACACAAACACGAAAGTTAAACACTTTCAACACCTACCCTGTATTAGTTTCCACAATTTTCCATGCCAGTATGGAAATAAGCATCCAAAACCTAAAAAGCTTTTTAGATGGTAAACAGTTTTAAATACTTACAAACAGTCCCTTTCACACCTTGTTGCCAGCTTCTTTGCATATAGCATTAACCAGGGGGAAAAAAATAAATGACAGGAAAAGAAAAATAGCCCAAAGTGAGCAGCAAGTGGAAGCTGGAAAGAAAACATAGGAAAGAAATACATGTAAATCATTGTCTGAACCCTTCGTGCTTTCTCTTCTTAGATTTTAGCTTTACACAATTCAATTTCACACTAAACACAGCAGAGATGGCTGAGACAAAGGAGGAAGACAGTGAATTGTTTAATGTACATTCTGAAAGAAAATGATGCCATTCTTTTCTGAGCAAATTCATATCAGCTTTCCCACCTCTATAAATGAATAAAATCATTTTTTAATAAATATTCAACATAAATTTAGATGTTGCAAAAATAAATCCCCCAGACGTTTTGTATAGCTTCGAGAATAAAAAGCTGCCAAGGCATTTACTCTGAACATAATACCATACTCTACAAGTACAATACATTGAGCACCAAATACAACCAAATTCAAAATAATATTACACGGAAGATAGAGCACATTTTATACCTTTTAAGGAGACGTAAGACCTTGAGTGCAACCTCTTGGGAATATAAAGTCAAGTAAATAAACTTTTTAATACATTAAAAAAATAATGGATGCTGTTTGCTCGATTCTGGAGTTAAAACTGAAGAGAATCAGGGATTTTTAAGTCGGGGCAAATTAACAACATTGGGTTTCTGTTTTTATTTTTTTTTAATTAAAATATCATAAATGTTAAATAGTTGTTTGCAAATAATGGATTTCCATAACATCTAAATAAACATTAAATATATTACATAATAATATTTCCAGTTTTGATACCAGGAATCACAATTATAGACATTAGAGACCCCTTACTCAAGAGCTTGGACAAAACTATAGAAACTTAAAAAAAAAAAAAAAAACTGACAAATTTTTTTTGAGACAGTTGTGCCCTCTGGAGGTGGCACTTGGGAATTGAATAAATCGTCCCTAAACCAACAACAATGACTTTCCTAAAGAATTGAACACGCCCTTGGAAATGGAAAGAAGGCTTAGAAGGTTTCATTCATGTTCCTTTCTTTGTGTCAAACCAGTTTTCAATGAATACTAATTTAGAATTTCAATTTAAAAGTGTTCAAATGGGCGCAAAACATTTTAGTAGAAGGGATTAAAAGCTTGTGTTCAATATCTGGAATACAATGATTAGAAACTTGCCGAATATTATGTAAAGAAAGAACAGTGGTTTCAAATCAAATATCCTCAAAACTGTTTTCGGTGAACTGCATGGAGCCATGGACTGGCCTCTTCCTATCCCACTTCCCCCAACTCTCAGAGACAACTGAATTTTTTGTCCTATCTTTTTATATTAATTCACCACCTCTGCCTTTTCATCTGTCTTTTTATACTTGATTCCTAATAAATGGAGCTAAATTTCACCATCTAGGGAATACATTATTCCAATGAAAAAAGTGAGAGATAAATATTTCTTGATGGAGCTTTAGAGAGAGAAATTAATAAAGTTGGCTTTGTGTGCTCGGAATTTCAATAGGCCAAATAAAAGATAAATGACAGAAATAATTACGGGGTGGGGGATGCGAAAAACGTTCCCCAAAGTAGATTTTACTTGTTAAAAGGGGAACAAAGCTGCCACTTTTAAAGAAAGTAGAGATCTTCTTGATTCTAACTTTTGCCTTGGATGTGGGTGAATGTTGTGTTTTTAAAGAAACTAGAAGAATTAAGTAAGGCTGCCACACCAGGGTAGAGTCTTAAGTACGTTGGCGTGAGGAGAGTAACCCAAATGTCAGTGAGATGCTATTATCTTCAGCTAACAGGTTCCCTGAAGCTCTGGGAGTGTACGGCCTGCGCTGCCAGGCGGGACTGAAACAAAGAAGGTTCGGAGCGAAGGAAGCCAAGGTCCCTGCTTCTCATTCATTTGGGCCGCGCTTGCGCTGCAGGTTCTGGCCGTTGTCCCAAAGGCAACTTCACGTCCCAAGGCCACTTCCCCCCATCTTCCCCTGAGGGAAGCGATGGATCTAGAGTTCCTAAAAAGAGCCTCGCCCTTGTTGGCTTCCCGCTGCCTCTTGTTCCGGGGGCAATTCTTAACTCAAGTTCTCCTGCTCCTTCTCCCCAGTTACGCCCCCGACCCCCGGCTCCTTACAGAGGCCAAGAGGCCTCCGAGGTACAAGAGGTCTCAAGGACGACTGCCCTGAAACCCACAGGTGATATCCAGGTCCCACTGAAGGTGCGTGCTCAGCACCTCCAAATATGAAAGCAAACATGTAAGGACAGGCAGATAATTTGGGGCCGTCGTGGTCAGCCCGCGCCCCGCTCCCCGTCACCCAGGGCCACGCACCTGCTCGCACCCCTGCGCGGATCCGCTCACCTGCGCGTCGGCTGGTGGGGCCGCTGCGCCTCCACCCGAGCGCCGATAGAGGGCGCCCACGGCGAGCCTTGCCGTCCACAGCCCGCTCTGCTGTGGGCCTAGGTTTCAACTGGGGTGCCCCGTAGGGCCAGGGAGATGGCACTGTAGTCTAATAGGGAAGGAATCTGGGTTTCGGCTATCAGGGATAAATTATTTAACTGGTCCGAGGCCTCAGGCTCCTCATGAAAGGAAATTATCATAACATTAATATCTAAGCAGTTAACACTTATGATTGTATCATTCATTCATTCACAAGAAATACACCTTGAGGTCTCCACCGTGTTTCAAGCATTATGGAGACACAAGGGGTTCCCTAGCAATCAAATTACACCCAGCCTCTGCCGTTTTGGAAAGTACCTTTGAATGGGATTCACCTAGGGTAGCGTAAACAGGGCTTCGCATGTGGATCCTCTTCGCCCACCTCCTAGGACACGCTCAGCCCTCGCAAAATTTTAGGGCTTATTATTATGAAATGCTAGTGTCAACATCAAGCCCTTCCTCCTCCTGCAGTACAGGGGTTTAGTTCATTCCTGGTCCCCTAAAGCTGAGCACAGCCTTCTTTACCTTAATACCTCAATGAGAGTTTGATGAATGAATGATGTGATTGAATAGGCGCATACCTTGAATCCCTAGGGTAGAAGTAATGGAAAAGACGAAACCTTGCTACCTATAAGACAAATAACATTGGGGCGGGAGTGGAACCTTCAAGGTAACTTTCCTTCTGGAAGGGGCCTTGCATCTTTGAAAGACTGGCCACTTTCCCAAGAAAAATGGAAACTCTTTCAGCTAAGAGAGATGTGGACCTATTCAGAAGCCAACCTCCAACCCAGATCTTCCTTATTAAAAGCTTCCAATGACACTCACAGTGTTAGCTACTCCCTTTTTAGGTATGTTTAGGGGTTTCCAATGGTTTCAGGGACCAAAAGCTTTCCCTTGGAATTCTCCCTCAAAGGAATGGATCAGAGATGACAACTTAAACTACTGAAGGGAGTCTTATTTTTGTAAAAACAGATCCTGGAAAAATGGAATGTTCCTTTTAACTCATTACTAAGTGTTTTAAGGTTTCGACTTCTCAAGCAGCATCTGAAGAAAGGCAGAGTCTGTTTCCTTTTTCTATCTAGCCCAGCTGAGACTGATTTTTTCTTTAAAATAAATTTTAGAAAGATGTATTCATCTTCCATTGCTATGTAGCAAATTACCACAACTTTAGTTCAAAATACCACATACTCATTATCCCACAGTGTTTGTAGATCAGGTATCTGGGCACCAGGTTCATTCTTCAAGGTGTCTTGAGGCTGCACTAAAGGTATTAGCTAGCTGCAACGTCATCAGGAGGCTACACTAGGTAAATAGGCACTTCTGTGGTCCCTCAGGTTATTAGCAGAATTTATCTCCTTGACGGTTGTATGACTGAAGTCTCACTGTCTTGATAGCTGTTGGCCAAGGATTACTTTCAGCTCCAAGAGGCCACTCTGGTCCTTGCTATGAGGTCCCTTCTACAGACCCTCTCATACTCCCTTACCTTTCTCTCTCTCTCTGCTTTTAATGTTTTATTTTTTTATGTTCCAGGGTACATGTGCAGGGTGCACAGGTTTGTTACACAGGTAAACTTGTGCCGTGGTGGTTTGCTGCACCTATCAACCCATCACCTAGGTGTGAAGCCTGGCACTCATTAGATCTTTTCCTGCATGCTTTCCCAATCTCTCTTTTAAAACTGATTTGATCAGGTCTACCCAGATCATCTCCTTTTTAATTAGTTCAATCCAAAATCCACTGATGAGGGGCCTAATCATGGCAGTGGTATCCCAACCTGTTCACAGTGGATGGGATTATACAGGTGTCTTAGTTAGTTCAGGCTGCTATAACAAATTTCATTGACTGGGGGCAAAAGAAACCTTTCTTTCTCACAGTTCTGGAGGCTGGGAAGTCCAGGATCAAGGTTCCCTCGGGGCCAGCCAGTTGGGTTCCTGTTGAGGGCCTTCTTGCTTTGCAGAGGGACCTCTTGTCACTACATCCTCACATGACAGAGGGAGAGATTCTCTCTCTCCCATCTCTTCTTAGTCTCCTATCTCTTCTTAGCCCTAGTCCCATCATGAGGGCTTTACCCTCGTGGACTAATTGCCTCCAACAACTCTGCCTTCTAACACCATCATATTGCATATTAGGGCTTCAATATATGAATTTTGGGGTCACAAATATTCAGTCCATAGCAACAGAACAGGCATGCCAGGGGGAGGGAATCTTGCAAGTCATCTTAGAATTTTCTCTACCAAAGAAGAAAATAGAGAAAAATAACTCAAGAAAATAGAAAGTGCTAGGGATGTGCTCATTTACAGATGTCAGATTTCTACCTAAAATAACAAATGTCTGAAAGCCAGGGTGCCTGCAGGCCTGAACGCGCCCCCGCTTTCCACCTGCTCTCGAGCCCCCTTGGCACTCTCCAGCTTCCCATTCCCCTCCTCCAGGCCTGTGCATGACTGGGAGTAAGAGCCAACGCCGGAGCTCAGAGGAGAAAAGCATTTACTGGAGACTGGAGGGGAAAAAGGCCACGGATCTCCGTCCCATTGTGCCTCTGACTCCAAAGCACAGCAGCAACGAAAACTGGGGGGTGTCAGGAAGCCACACCTGGGCTCAGAGCCCAGCTCTGCCACTTATTCACCATGTAACTCTCAAGTTCTAATTTCTGAATCTTCATTTCTACATCGGCAAAATGAGAATAAGATTTCCCCCAGGGCTGTTGTCAGCTTTGGGTGATGTAATACACCATGCTTAACACAGCACCTATATGGTAAGAGTGAAATCATTGGGAAAAATTAAAACCCACTAAGGAAGCAGCTTAGAGAAGGAGGAGCTGCAGTTTCTCCTTGCATTGACTGAGTGCCCGAGACAGTGCTGGAAAGCATGAAGTTGGACCTTGAGACATATACGATCTAGTTGGAAAGGCAAGACAATTTACCCAGTGAACAGCTTTAACTTTCACAGAGAGACGGATTGTGAGTGCCAAGAGTTTTCCTTCTCAGGAAGGTCTTTTCACCCAGGATCTGGGTGTGCTAGGCCTCACCAGGTGTTCAAGCCAGGACTGTGAAGGCCTGCTCTGCCTCAGTAGCTTGCCTTGCCATGGCCAGAACCCACATGGTGATCAGACCTAAAGTCCTTGAATTCTCAGGACCCTCAGTGACACACAGCAGGCCAGAAGTGCTCAGCCAGCAGTTGGGGGATGGCTCCGTTCACCTCTGCTTGGTAAGAAGGCATCAAATCAGGCTGCCTTAGAAAATCTTTTGGGACCAGAGATGGCTAAGCATACTATATTGTTTTCTACTACCACTGTAACAAATTGCCCCAAATTCAGTGCTTTGAAACAACATAGATTTGTTATCTTACAGTTCTGAAGAGCAGAAGTCAGAAACCAGTTTCACTGGGTTAACATCAAGGCATCAGCTGGGCTGCATTCTTTCTGTAAGCTCCGTGGAAGGATCAGTTTCCTCGTCTTTTTCAGCGTTTAAAGGCTGTTTGCACTGCTTGGCTCTCAGCCCCACATTGTTGGGACATCGCTGGGACCTCTGCTTCCTTCATCACATCTCCTTCTCTGACTGTAACATTCCTGCCTCCTTCTTGCAAGGACCCCTGTGATTACATTGGGCCCACGAAGATAATCTAGGATATTCTATCTCTAGATCCTTCATTCAATCACATTGGCAAAGTCCCTTTTGCTGTAAGGTAACAGCCACAGGTTTCAGGGATATGGACATTGCTGGGACTCATTGTTTTGCTTAGCACAAGTGCCAATGTCCTTCTCTGAGTCAGATGCCTTCCTACACCCACCGCCAAATGATTCCCCAAAACATCCAACTCACCTCTAGCCATTTACCTGATCTACCCTACAAACAAGCAAATGGGGGATTCAATACATTTTCAAAGAAGTAGGTTTGTTGACGTTTTCAAGAGAAAAAGATGCTGTGCTGCTGACCATCACAAGGGAATAACTGATCATTGCAACCTGCTTCTAAATGCACCCGATAGAGCACCATTTAATACGATTTGAAAACTGAACCCGTATTTTAACAGCACACTAGCTTTCTTGACTTCACTGTTTGCAAACAAGTGTGATCATGGCTAGCACCTGTATTTCCCTACCCTGCTTTCTAACTATTCTCTAAATTGACTTGATACTGCACTTTTTTTGACAGTTCAGTGACAGGCACACATTAGTTCATTGTTACCATGGCAACAAAGGCACCTCAAAACAGAGGGGGAAAAATAAGATTACAATAAAAGGAGGATAATCCAAATCGGCATTCATGAGTCATTGTCCAAGAGTAATTGAGCACCAGCTGGCCACGCTTTGGGAGCTGTTCCAGTAAGCACCCTCTGAGTCAGTCAGTCAGCAGGGGAAGCCTCCCACGTGAACAGAATGCTTGTCTCCTGCAAGAAGCAATGGTTCAAAGTTTCTCGAACCTTCTACTCTCCCTTACTTATGCATCTCTGTTATTTGGATTGTCTCCTTTGTTTTTCATCTCCTCCTCCTCTTCCCCTTATGAACACATTAGTTACTATGGAAACATTGGTGTGAATGTCAGAAGGCTTGGCTCAGAAATGCTTCATAAAGTCAATTTATAGAATGGTCTGACATTTATCTCATGTTCGGGAAATTTAGAGAATTTGTGATATTCCTACCACAAGCAGGGGTGGGTGGTAAACACTGTGCTATATGTGGATTTTAAAATTTGTTTTATATACACTAAGAAAACATTAGGTTTTGTCTTTTAGGAAAAGAATAGCAACAAAAACAGGAGTCTGGTTTGGGATTTGAAATTGGACTCATTTTCTATCAGTTGAAGAAGGATTTCCACTTTCTAAGTTTGTAAGGCTGACTGGAATCTCTTGTGTCTAAATAAAGGCCTTTTCAAAAAAATATGGATAGTTTTTTTTTTTGTTGTTTTTTTTCTTTTACTTTAACTTGGCAATAAAACAAATGGAATTATCCATAGTAATACAGGGCAGCCGAATGCAGAAATGTTAATGTTCATGCTGTAGAAATTCTCATTTTACTAAGGTGAATTTTAGGGTTAGTTAGCAATAATTACAGCTGACAATTACAGCACATTTACTGTGTGTCAGGCTCCTAAGTAATTGATGTGTATTAATTCATGTTATCTCCATAATACACTGACGAGGCATGTGCTATTGTTATATTATTCTTACCCATGAGGGAACTGAGGCACAGAGAAGGGAAGTAATTCATCGAAGTAAGCAGTGGAAACAAGAGTCACACCAAGGCCCCCAGCTCCAGAGCCTGAGTGCTTCACCGTCGTGCACAATTGCTTCTCCATGAAAAAAGTAAAATAATTCTAACAACGTATCCAGACAGAGGGCTTTGAGTTACCAGTTCTGGAATAAAAAGACCATCTAGGCATGGGCTTTAAGTATTGCATCTCTGAAGCGATTCCCCAAAACCTTAAGGCGTGCCACATGGTAGCTGAAGATACGATGGGTTCCTAATGATGATGGTTTGATGATGAGTACAGTTTAGGTTCAATATGGTTTTAGGCTTGCAGGCTCTTATATATTTTGCTATATAAAAGAGTAAAAATAGTTTGCTACATGGACGCGGGGAAAGCTAGAAATAGGTGAAAATATATTGAGCTTAACCCCATTGTATTCCACCAGAAGAATTTTAAATACGAAGAAAATCCAGGGTCAATCTGTGGGGCAACATTTCCATTCTGTTGCCAGCCGGTGTTTCCCATTTCCTCTTGCGGCAGCTCCCAGATTGTCTGAGACAGCTCCACCTGCTCGGTTCTGCCTGACCTGCCTGGACCCAGGATAAATCAGGTGGCCCAAGCCTAACCCAATCAGAACATGGGATATCCCTGCCCTCAGTGATTGGTTCGAAGGGGGGCATGTGATGCAATCACAGCCAATAAAATGCCACAAGATGTTTGCTGGGACTGTTCAAACGAGAATTAAATTGAGGCAGGTCCCAGTGCAGTGGTGTTTACAGCTAATTAATCACAACCAGTTTCAGCTTGCCTTGTTTCTCCTGTCTAAAAAAAAGAAAAAAATTGAAATGTGAAATGAGCCACTTTAGCCATCTTTGCCACTGCAAGGGGGTAAACTTAACTCATACAGAGGCCATTGGACAGAGAGACTGAAACCTTGGGAACAAAAGGCATGTGAAAGGTTAGGAAAACCCCAGCCAAAAGTCATCACTGGAGCCCTACATACAATAGTATGTATGTAGTCATACATACATACTAATAGTCACTTCCACCTTTTTTTTATTTAAATCTGAACACAGTTGAGCTGGTTTATAACACATAAAAAAAGGCTGAATGGACACAATATGAAGCAACAGGTGAACTTTAGGAGCAGACACTACCTTGCTCACCTTGTTCACAAGCCAGCAAAGGTGTTCTTACCTGAGATTCCAAAATCCACACACTTCTGAAAACCAAAAGTTTTCTTGCAACTCATTTGATGATGAAACAGACATGACAAGCATAAATATGGGGAATCATTTTTTTTTTTTTTTTTTTTTTTTTTATTGATTTTTGCCGGAGTCTTGCTCTGTCGCCAGGCTGGAGTGCAGTGGCGCAATCTCTGCTCACTGCAACCTCCACCTCCTGGGTTTAAGAGATTCTCCAGCCTCAGCCTCCTGAATAGCTGGGACCACAGGCACATGCCACCACGCCCAGCTAATGTTTGTATTTTTAGTAGAGACGGGGTTTCTCCATGGCCAGGATGGTCTCGATTTCTTGACCTCCTGATCTGCCCGCCTCGGCCTCCCAAAGTGCTTGGATTACAGGCATGAGCCACTGCGCCCAGTCAAATATGGGGAATCTTTATCCCACTTAATGTCATGATTCCTATGTTTTGTTGCTGAACAATTAATGTTTCTGCTTACAGGATGCTGCACAGACCCATCAAAACTATCATGCTGCCAGCTGAGCATGGTGATTCACACCTGGAATCCCTGCACTTTGGGAGACCGAGGAAGGAACATTGCCTGAGCCCAGGAGTTCGAGACCAGCCTTAGCAAAATAGTAAGACCCCGTCTCTGAAAAAAAATTAAGAAATTAGCCGGGCATAGTAGCACATGTCTGTGATCCCAGCTACTTGGGAGGCTGAGTTGAAAGGATTACTCAAGCCAAGAAGGTCTAGGCTGCAGTGAGTTGTGTTTGGGCCACTGCACTCCAACCTGGGCCACAGAGGGTGACCCTGTTTCAAAAAAAAAAAAAGTTTAAAAAGTGTCATGCTATACAAGGTATATAAACTCTTATCTTTAAAAAAAATCTCGAAAAATTATAAATCTGAAGCTTCACAGGCTTCAGATAAAAAAACTGTGAACTTCTAGCCACATTATAAATTGAGTGAATTGATCAAATAATAAGTGCCTAATGGCTAAATAGGTTGAAACCTGAGTTAGCTAATGACATCATTGTGAACCACAAGATGAAGGCACCCATTATACCAAAACCATATTGAAAGTCAAATTATACTTTCATGCCAACGGACATACATCAGACCAAACATTAGTTTGATAAATACCAAGGCAAAGTGAAAATTCATGTGTTCAGGACAAAAGCAAAAGGAATCAAATGTCTCAAAGAATAGTATCAAGGAAGAGCTTTGAGAACAGATCATCTGGAAAAAGAAGAGAGCCCATTGCCACATCAAGTTACACCACGCTCTACTGACACTAAATCTAAAATGTAAAAGAATCATGGGTCCATCGCGGTGGCTCACGCCTGTAATTCCAACACTTTGGGAGGTTGAGGCGGGTGGATCACCTTTAGGTCAGGATTTTAAGACCAGCCTGGCCAACATGGTGAAACCTCGTCTCTACTAAAAATACAAAAAATTATCCGGGTGTGATGGCGGGCACCTGTAATCCCAGCTACTCAGGAGGCTAAGACAGGATAATTGCTTGAACCTGGGAGGCAGAGGTTGCAGTGAGCTGAGATTGTGCCATTGCACTCCAGCCTGGGTGACAAAGTGAGACTCCGTCCCCTCCAAGAAAAGAAAAAGAATGATGATGCTGAATGCATGTGCTTACAACATTAACTAAACCTTGAAATCCATATTCCATGTCCTTGTGGGGTTTATTCTAAGTCCTCCTGAGTTCTCATAAGTATAAAAAATGTTATTTGCTTTTTGTTTGTATCTGCAGCCAAGAAAACTATCATGCTATGTAATATCAAAAAGTACTGGAAATTAATTAAACATTAGGGTAATAACTCATGTGTTATTCAGCATCTAAACCAGTAGCTAGTACATAATGTGTATTTCATATGTGCTTTATGAATAAATGAAATAAATACTACATTCCGATACATTTGCCATCTGACAACATGGACAAATTGTCAGTGGGGCAATTGACAGAGGGAGGGAAAAAACTAAAGAAGAAAAGGCTCTCACGGGTGGTGACTTCACTAACACAGAAAGATCCTTTTGGGTCTTCCATTGTTGTAGAAAAAGACGAGTTTAGATCAATGATCTCTACGATTTCTTCTAACCCTATAATCACATAAATGTTTTGCATGAAAATCTAAAAGGGTACAGATGGAAGTCATGTAACTTACCTAAAACACTGACTAATAGAGTATGTCATAATCCCTAAATTTGGAAAAGACTCTTGAAATTTGCAAGAGAAATATGCACACACACAGACATACAAACACACACATACACACACACACATGATAGGTATCTATCACATATATCCATATATACTTATACATAAGGGAAAAATCTCACATTTGTTATCTTACTATAGCTAAGAAATGGTACAAGCCTGATAATTTGTCCAGCTCAAAATGGCCCACACGCTGGTTTGAGAAACATTGAATCCTTGGCTTCCTGTTAATGAAACTTCCAGTGACCAAACCTCCGAGCTGTTAGAGCCCATCCAGCTACAAGACCTCCTCTGCCTCCAGCTACCTTCAGCACACTGCCAAATTTTTCTACCTCCATGACATTGCTTCAATCTAATCTCTTTTCCATGGAATAGCCCTTAAGAGCCACACCCTACTCCAATCTTCCAGTCTTCCTTGCATATAATCTTTCCTCCAGTCTTCCTTGCACATGATTGCTAAATTGATTTTTCTAAGAAAAAGCTTTGATCCCACCACTTTGTTTCAAAACATCCAGTAGTTGCCCATGACCTCCACATTTTCCTGTTTTCTCTCTTACCTCTCCAGCTGCCCCTTTTCAATGTCCAGTACTGTAGCACTCTCCTCTACCTGTCCTTATATGGTTAGAATTCCTTAAACTCTGGTCATAGCTCCTCTTCTTATTCTATTCTGTTTCCCTAGGTGACCCCATCACAAGACCTTCATCAACATCTAGATGCAACTGAATCTCATTATCTCTTTTTTAAATTACAGTAAAATACACACAAAATTTACCATTTTAAAGTAAACTATTCACCAGCATTGAGTACATTCGCAGTGTTGTGGGACCATGATCAATATCTAGTTTCAAAATTTTGTCATCACCCCACATAGAAACCCCATATCCATTAAGCAGTCACTCCCTATTTCCCCCACCCTGCTAACCACTAATCTGCTTTCTGTCTCTGTAGAATTGCCTATTCTGGATATTCCAAAATGTAAATGGAATAATACAAGATATAACCTTTTGTGTCTTGTTTCTTTACTTAGTAGAATGTTTTCAAGGTTCATCATGTTGTAGCAGGTATCATCACTTTATCCTTTGTATGACTGGATAACATTCCATTGCATAGATATATCATTTTGTTCATTCAGTCTTCTGTTGATGGACATTTGGGTTGCTTTTACCTTTTAACTATTGTGAATAATGCTGCTACAAATATTAGTGTACAAGTTTTTGCTTGAATACCTGTTTTAAATTATTCAGGGTATGTATCTAGCAGTAGAATTGCTCAGTTACAATAGCATTTCTGTGTTTAACATACTGAGGAACTACCAAAATTGTTCTCCACAGTGGCTGCACCATTGTACATTCCTACAGGCAATATATGAAGATTCCAATTTCTTCACATCCTTGCCAACACTTGTTATTTTCTGCTTTTTAAATTATGGCCATTCCAGTGATGTGAATTGGTATCTTGTGGTTTTGATTTGCATTGCCTTAATGACTTAATAATGGTGAGCATCTTTTCATATGTTTGTTAACCATTTGTACATCTTTTTTGGAAAAAAATGTCTTTTTCAATCCTTTGCCCATTTTTAAATTGGGTTGGCTTTTTGTTGCTGAGTTGTAAGAGTTCTTTATACATTCTGGATACTAGACCCTTATTATATATACTATTTGAAAATATTTTCTCCCATTTGATAGCCTACCTTTTCACTCTCTTGATAGCGTCTTTTAATATACATGATTTTAACTTTGACAGAGTTCAAATTATGATTTTTTGTTGTTGTTGTTGTTACTTGTGTATTTGGTGTCATATATAAGAAACCATTGCCAAATCCAAGGTCATGAAGATTTGCCCCTATGTTTTCTTTCCAGCATTTTAAAATTACAGTTTCTAAATTTAGGTCTTTTGAATTTTCATTTCAATTTCACTTTTGTATATGATGTGAGGTAAGAGTTCAATTACATTTATTTGCATGTTAATATCCACTTGTCCCAAAACCAGGTGTTAAAGAGACTGTTCTTTCTCCCATTGAATGGTCTTGTCACCCTTGTCACAAGTCAGTTTACCATTGATGTATGGGAAATGTCATTTTCTCTCACACAGACTTCTCCTCTGAGCTTACAGCCCACATGTATATAGCAAGCCATTCAACCTTTACCACCAAAACCCTCCCCTCATCTCCAAATTTTCCAAACATGTCCATATTCATTGTTCTTTCAGAGCAACACCCTTCATCTATCTGGAAGCTAGAAACATTCCACTCACCTCTATAGTCCATAGCCAATTCCAGTCAACCTCATCTCCATAAGTGATCTTGAATCTGCCCAGTTATCTCAAGCTCCTCTGCCAACCATAGATCAAGTTACTGTAGTTTACCCCCTTGTACCATTAACATGATCTCCTAAGTAAAGTCAACTCTCTGGGTCCATTCTTGTGCTCTTTTAATCTATTCTCCAGAGACCCTTTTTTTAAAAAAAATAAAATAAAAACAAAAAGATAAACTATTTCTCTCTCTCAGTCTGTCTCTCTTCTCTCTCTCTCTCTCTCTCTCTCTCCCTCTCTTCCTCTACCCCTCTTTCTCTTATCCTTTCCCCAAGTCTACCTTGCTTAAACTTCTTCAATGTCCTTCCATTACTGTAGGATAAAGAACAAAATGTCAATAACAGTGTGAAAGGCTCCACAAGGCCTGATTCCGACCTTTGTCTTTAGCCTGATCATATACCATTCTTTACACTTCAACTTGGTAATTCCTACTCAATCTTCAAGTCTCTTCACCTCAGATGTTACTTATTCAGGTGACCACTGCTAAACCAGGGCCCTTGATAATTATTACTACAGCTTATGGAACATTTTCTTTACAGAGCTTTTCACAATTTGAAATTATGCATTTGTGGATTCTTTGCTTTATATCTGTTCCCCTCTGGATTCAGATCTTCATGAAGTCCACATTTTCTAGCCTGACAAGTTGAAAAGCCTTCATGATCTAACCTTTCTAGTCTTATTCACAGCTATTCTCCTTCGCATTCTCATCCTCAAATTTTGATAAACCCCTGTAAAATTCTGTCACCGTAGTCTATTCACTTTGTTGTTTACCTGTTTCCTCTCTCGTTTTTCCTATGATTATTTTGTTATCACTCCAGTCCATTCTCATTCTTCACTCCTTTAAATTTAATTTATGGAGTATCTACTCTGTACCAAGTCCTGTGCTGGCAATACAGGATTGGAGATAAGGAACAGGGTAAGCTTTGATTCTTGATACAAAGGAAGGGGGGAATCTGGCCTACAAACAAACAGCTTCAACCTCAGAGAAAAGCTGATATGAAAATGACTTCTGCAAATGATTATGAAAACAGAGACAGTAATAGCTATCTCTGCCTGAGAAAGTCAGCAAAGTTCCAATACAGAACGTATCATTTTCTCTAGGTCTTGAAAAATGAGTAAGAATGGGAAAGGGAAGATGTTCATGCATAAGCACTCAGGCAATAAGAAGTCATGATGTAAACCTGATGTGTTTGGGGAACCGCAAATGGTCCAAAGTGTCTGGCACAAAGAGCCTGGGCAGAGGCAGCCGGCCCAAACAAAATGCCCACGGCATTGTTCCTGGACACAACCTATAGGTCCATCGCCAACCAACTATTCTCTTCCCTCACGCTAAAAGGAAACGTGTAACTTTGTAATCAAACATTAATGCATTGTAAGATAAAACAAGAGAAGTGTCTTGTAAAGTAGAACTCTGGATGGATATATCCTAGGACGGCCCCTCTGAATCCTGCTCTCTGGTGTTCATGCCCTCCCTTGATTTTGGGTGGAATCTGTGACTTGACTTACTCCAATCCAAAACAATATGACAAAGGTGTAGGAATATTGCTGATGTAAATAAAACCAATTGATGTCATAAATCAGTTGGTTTTGACTTATTATAAGGGAGATTATCCTGGATGTAGGGGTTGATTTTTTCAGGTGTAAGTCTTCAAAAGAGGAACTGGACCCTCCCAAAGGCAAGAAACTCTCCTTACAAGGTTGATAACGTAGCCAGCCATATTGAAGAAGCAAAAACATCAAAAACTTCGGCCAGCCTCCAGCTGACAGCCGGCAAAAATCCAGGACCTCAGTCACGCAACCACAAGAGAATTAATTCTGCTAACAACCTGAATGACCTCAGAAATTAATTTCTCCCCAGTCAAGCATCCAGATAAGAATGCAGCCCTGGCCAACACCTTAACTGTGGCCCTGTGAGACCCTGGGTAGATCCTCAAGCCATCCTAGACTCTTGATCTAGAGAAATTGTGTGATAATCTATGTGAGTTGTTTGAAGCTTCTAAGTTTTGCTTGATTCATTATGCAAAAATAAAACATGAATACAGACTTTCAGTTAGATAAGATGTTTTTATTGTTGTTGCTGTCATGTGTTTTTTACAGTTTGCCAAAATGGCTTAAATAACTAACCCTTTAGCTATTTAACTGACAGAATACACTAGTTAGAACAAAATTTAAATGTGTTTCTAGCCAACCCCCAGATAATGTAAAGTGACAATATAATACTTCACCTTGATGTGCTTTACTTTACAGTAGGATATGTAACTTTTGGTTACTGCTGTTCAGACTCATTCTTAGCAGGTTTTTTTTCTTTATGTTGTTGTTGGATTTAAATGAACCAGTTGCTCTCAGATAAAGAAAAAAACAAATCAGAAACATAGCAGCTTTAGAGATCAAAACACAGCCTAACAAAACAAATAGGAGAGCATATTTACAGTACAACACACAATGGGACATAGTCAACGGCCTGTTCTTATTGCAGTGTGGTCCTTGCCTTTGCAATTTGAGTCAGTATCTTCCCATATGAATAATTTTATAATAGGGAATTGATGACCCAGTATCAAAGAAATCATTGCTATGACTAGTATGATCAATTTATATATATTAAGAGCAAAGAAGGGACTCAGAACCTCTATGACAATTTAAATGAAAATATTATGTTTCAGGTTATATTGCTCATCTTAATTACAAAATAAATTCACAAGTACATAATAACCACATATGTTTATGTATGTTTATTTTATAACATTATAAGTTTGTAGCATTCCTCATAACTTTATAACATCCTTTGCAGCTTTTATAATATTATAACATTCTTTTCAACTAATACTCTAGACTTGATAAACATTTATTATTTAAAATAATTTTGTTAGGAAGCTAAGACTCCCTGTACAAAAACCTGACAAGGGTAATTTGAAATCTAGATTGTTTACGAAAAATAGCATGGAACTCCGAAATAAAATACCAAAGAAAAAGATGCAGCAGTATAAAAGAAGGCTAATCCTCTCCAACCATGTTATAATTTAACCCCCAAACTAAAAGATGAGTCAGTAGTCAAAAATAAATCATAACAACTCACATCTATAGGTTCTTGAAGAAGGGGACAGTTCAATAGATTTTGGAGGCTGTTATTCCTGTACATATTTTTAATGCTTAAAACTCTGAAAACTAGAGCTAGTGGGAAAATTATTAAGCATAAAAGTGACTTCTCAAACCAATGGACCACCAGATGTTTAACAGGTAGTTTCTAGGTGCATTTCAGTTTATCTACTATTTTTATTCACTACATTTAATCAAGGTCTGCTTATTTTACCTTCTAAACATTGAGTCCATTCTTTTGCTGTCAGGCCCATTTCTTACCTGGACTACCGAACAGTCTCCTAAATGATGTCCCTGCCCTTGGTTTAATTCCTTTCAAATTCATTCTCCTCACTGTGGTCAGAATTATCTTTCCAAATTTGGTCATGTTACAACCTGCTTAAAACCTGGGATTGGTTCCTGTTTGCCCTCAGAAAGGAATCCTAGTGCCTTGGCCTGCTCCAAAGGCTGCCGGTGATCTGACAAGGTTCATCTCTGCAACCTATATCCTGCCCTCCTGTCTCTTGCAGATCCTGTGTGTAATATCTCCAACATCCTCTGGAAATAGCAGCCTCCTTCCTCTCCCTCTTCAACAGGCCTGTTTCTACTCATCTCTAATTCTCGGCTCAGGTCTTTTACCTTCTATTTTACCTCCTACTACCTCTATAAAGCCTTCTCAGATATCACTCTGCCTTTTCAGGTTGCATCTAATATCTCTCTCTGCTGCCTCCATGACACCCTGTGTGTATATTCATTCCCTGCTCCTAGCACGTTTTTATTGTATTTCTATATCTGTCTTCTCTATTCAATGGGGCATCATTTTCAGTATGATCCTCAGTGCTTAGCACATAGGCAGTGACTACAGTTCACTAAATGAATGAATGAATGATGAAAAATGTAGGTGAGGGAACATAAAAAAGAGCCCTGTCAGTTCAGACACATCTACTGAAGCATAGGCTGAAATAAAATCTGCTGCAGGCATTGCCCACACTGAGGGGAAATGCTTTTGACTATTATGTACCACTAACCTTGAGAGAAACTTCAACAAAGCTAACCTTACAAGTCTCAGATACAGTACTCACCTACCAAAATCATTTTATACCCATACTCAGAGGATATGCTATTTTCCCTTCAAACTTAAAAAGCTAAGCCTGATATACAAAATGAGTGTCAGCTACATTTATCTAACAAAGCTGAAGATAGCGGCCCTGTTTAAGAACCATCATTCTCAGCAAACTGACACAAGAACAGAAAGCCAAACACTGTATGTTCTCAGGTGGGTGTTGAACAACGAGAACACATGGACTCAGGGAGAAGAATATCACACACTGGGGGCAGTTAAGGGGGTAGGGGAGAGAGAGCGGGGGGTGGGGAGGGAGGGGAGGGATAACATGGGGAGAAATGCCAGATATAATATGCACCTAAAGTAAAATAAATAAATTTTTAAAAAAAGAATCTGCATATCTTTTAACAAGAAGAGTGAGGCTGAAGATAGCTGCTCTCCTCATGCTGTAATGTACAAGCAAATTTGCCTCTGCTTAGTAGATGAAGCCTAAACTTACCCATGTCATACAAAACTCATTCTGATCTGCTCACACCTATATCCCCCGTCTTCTTTTTTACAGGGTCCTTTGAGTGGTCCATGGTCCAGCAATTTTCTACTGTTAAATTTATACAACTTTGTTCTTTGTCAACTTTGTAAAACAGAGTTCAATCACTACAGCAATATTTAGACATTCTGATACTCTTCAGTCTCATTTTGGCAGATAAAGATTTAGTGTGATGATCATTTTTAAAATGAGAAATAAAATGTTTTCTCATTTTACTAGTATTCAAAAAATAGAGTAGGTGTCTTTTGACATAAGATGTGCTTCAAATCAATTTTGAAAAGTTCAATTTGTCTGAATGCAAAGTGAAGCATAATTGATTTTTGACACTTTAATTTTAAGTGTGCTGGTTGTCAGATTTCACTTGAATAGGACCCACGTATCTACATATCAAGGGCATGTCAACTATCTTCAAATATTGTTGTCATTTTTCTATGTTCATAATTTATTCTATTACTATAAATGCTATTATTTGATGCATAAAGGAAGGATTGTGATTAATCAAATTTCCAGTTTATCAGGAATACTATATACACCACACAGAAATCAATAATTTATAATCATCTTTACACGTGTTCAACATCATTCACTCATTGATAAAATTAGATCTATACGAGATAATATTGCACTTCAGCAGAGGTCAAAGCATCATACTAGACATTGTACATATAGAGAGAATTCAGAGACAGCCTCTACTCAGTGAGACAAATCATCCTGATTCTGTAAGAACTATCATAATAGTAGAAAATACATTTTGGGTACAAAGAAGACAGCATGATTGTCTTTAGGTCAAGGAAAAATGTCACATAAGAGGTGACATATAAGAAGTGTCCTGAAGGATTTGTAGAGTTTTCCAGGCAGAGAAATTAGTGAAGGTGATGGCTCAGAGGCAGCAATAACCATGGCATTCTCTGGAACCTGAGACGGGAATATGAGTGCAGGGCATGTGGAATAGCAAGAGATACATTTTCAAGGAAGGATCAGGCTCTTTCTTGTGGATAATTACATTTGCATTTGAAGAAGACAGCTCTAGTAGAGCGTACACAACAGACAAGAAGAAAAAGGGGAAAATAGAAAATCTAGTTAAGAGACTCTTGGAAAAATCTATGTAAGGTATGATGAAGCTCTAAGCCACAACACCTGGGATAGAGATGAGTATCAAGAAGTTTACCTATTTCTGCATAATAAAAAGGCGACAAACAAATCTCAGTGGCATATAATGGTGTGTTTATTCTTAGCTGAACTGCACTGGCTGGGTATGGCTTAGTACCTTGGCTGAGACTTCTCTACTTCACATGTTTCTCATTGTGTTTGTGAAACCAGCAGCTAGCCAAGGGAGCTTTGTGTGTATGTGTGTGATCTTTTAATGTTCCTGTCAGAAGTACAAGAGAGCAGGTAAAACATACAAGACCTCTTCAATTCTAGACTTGGAACTAGCATACCATCGTTTTCCCTTTCTTGGCCAAAGAAAGCCACGTGATCAAATGCAAAGTCACAGAGTGGAGAAAATATATTTCACCTCTTTAGTGGTAGAAATTATAAAGTCAAATGGCAAAGGACAGGAATACAGTAGGAATGAAAGACTGGAGATATTAACGCAACATAACACAGTCTGTCCCACAGGCAATGATTATTCGTGTTCCTCCCAAATGCAATATATGCCCACTCCCATCCATCAATTCTCAAAAGTCACACCTAATCACAGCATTAGGCTCAAAATTTAGGATGTTCTGAACTGTAATCTACATTAGGTCCAGAGGTCTCTTATCTTAATGAGAATGATTGCTCTTTGTTAAGAGAACAATGAACAAAGCATGAGCTACCTATTTGCTCCCCTATACACACGCACCCTACTACTGTGGTAAAGTGGGGACAGGATAACTAGAATAAACTCCTATTTAAAAATAGGAGGTTCAAAGCAGTCTTTGGCCGATAGCAGTTCTGAAATCTCACTGGGAAAGCGTTGAATGGAAGTTTTTCTTGGTTGGGTCTGTGTTCTGCTCCCTAGGAGTACATGTCCATTGTTCTCCATTGCTTTTAAAGAACTTACACAATCTCAGGCAATTCTTTTTTTTTTTTTTTTTTTTTTTTTT
>NW_016107333.1:14631367-14635678 GCF_001604975.1 Cebus imitator | reverse complement strand
AGGCACGCGCCACCATGCCCAGCTAATTTTTTGTATTTTTAGTAGAGACGGGGTTTCACCGTGTTGACCAGGATGGTCTCGATCTCTTGACCTCGTGATCCACCCGCCTCGGGCTCCCAAAGTGCTGGGATTACAGGCTTGAGCTACCGCGCCCGGCCCTCAGGCAATTCTTTACAGCAGCATGAGAATGGACTCATACAGGCCACAAAACAATGGAATAATATTTTTCAAAGTAATGAAACTAAATGATCTACAAATCTATATCCAGTGAAATCATTATTTAAAAATTAATTTAAAATAAAGGCATTTTCAGATAAAAGCAGTGCATTTACCATCAACAACTCTATATTAAAACCAAAAGAAAAATGTCCTGATGGAGGCTCAGGCATCTATGAAGAAATGACAACCTCTACAAAGGGTAAATGTCTTCAAATCTAAATGAATATGAACTGTGTACAACAAAAATAATGGGTAGCAGGGTACAATGTATAGAATTAAACTACTTGACAATACTAATATCTAAGTCAGAGACATATAATTAATGTTAAAGTTTTTTAAAGTCCTTGAATTGCCCAAGAAAAGAAATATACCATTTATATTAGACCTTAAAAGTTAGGTACACATCCTCTTCTCTCCAGAGTCACCAATGAATAGAGAGATTTATAACTGAACCTCAAAATGTTTATATTTATAAATAATATATATAATATACAATATATATATATAACTATAAACTTCTTATACAAACATATATATATAGTGTGTGTGTGTGTGTATATATATATACACATATACACACACACATATATATATATATATATATATATATACATACATATATTCTCTTAACAGTAGGGAACATGAAATAATAAAAATAATTTTTAAAAAACAAAAGAGAACAAGAATAGGTAGCAGAATTTCTGCTACTAAAAAGAATGAAGCTGCTTGCAGCAGACCAACACTAAGGAGAACCAGAGAAGTTGGTTTTTAAAAAATCCATCTGTTTAAAGGCATTAGATTGATCCATAACTAGTAAGGATTAAAGGAGATATGATTCTTGAGAAAACCATGAAGAACTAATGATCTACAGCTACTTTTTCACTGGGAAATTTTCTAATTCTAGGCATGGCCAAGAAGCTGAGAATCCCTGTTTTGCCAAAATAACAGAGAAACCAGCACAGCTTTTAGCATTTCTCAGGAGCAGAGACAAAATTGAAGACTCGTGGAACCTCATACACATGGCTGGTTTGTCCTCAAGACAGTTCCTGAATTTTGAAGCTAAAGCCTGGATGGAGAACATTCTCTGCAGTTGATGATGCTGAGAAGACGAAGATTAGCGTTTAAGACCCACCAGCAGAGGGATCCCAGAGACAAAAATTGAGGTTTTAGTTGACATCCTTGGAGGGTTATATGGAAAAAGGGTGAACTAGAGGTAGAAGAGCCCCACCAAAACCACAATTCAGGCTTGACTCACCTAGAACAAAGGATAAATCCACTCTTGAGAAGGATAAATCATCTCGAGGCTCTAAGTTTATTATACATATTGCATCTTTGTTTCTAATAGCGTAACCTTGATACCCCATATTTAATAAGATATTCTAAAAAAAGATTAATCTCTTTATACACATAGATGACATAATCTGAAATGATAGCAAAGCAAATCCAAGATAATGAGGTTTATTCAAAGAGTGCAAGGATGATATAACATTCAAAAATCGATATGTCACATTAATAAATTTAATATATCTCAATAGATGCTGTAAAAGCATTTGATAAAACTCAGCACCCACTCACGATTAAAAAAAAAAAGAAAAGAAAAAGAAAAAAAACAGGCAAGGTGGCTCACGCCTGTAATCCCAGCACTTTGAGAGGCCAACATGGGTGGATCACCTGCCGTCAGGAGTTTGAGACCAGCCTGGCCAACATGGTGAAACCCCGTCTCTACTAAAAATATTTAAAAATGGGTTAGCCAGGTGTGGAGGTAGGCGCCTGTAATCCCAGCTATTCAGGAGGCTGAGGCAGGAGAATTGCTTAAACCCAGGAGATGGAGGTTGCAATGAGCGGACATGGAGCCACTGCTCTCCAGCCTGGGCAACAGACTGAGACTCCATCTCAAAAAACAACAACTATAAAAATCAAAACAAAAAACCACCAAAAACCTCTTAGTGGACTAAAAATATAAGAAAACTGAATATTCTGTCTTTCTTCTATCAATTACTTAGATGTTTTAAAATCTTCCACAAAAATTGTTGTGAAATTTGTCCTTTTTTCATTGCTATAAAATCTGCTTTATATATTTCAAGGCTATATTATTAAATGCATGAAATATTAGAATTTTTATGTCTTCCAGGTGAAATGAGCCTTATATTATGAAGTATCTTCTTTATCTCCAGTAATACTTCCTAACTTAAAGTTTAGTTTTCTATTATTAGTGCCAGCTTTTTGTTAGCTTTTGCGTGGTATACCTATTCCCATTATTTTATTTACATTCTTTCTGTAGCCTAATATTTCAAAATATGTCTCATAATTAGCCCTTAGCTTTGTTTTGTTTTTAATCTAGTCTGCTGACCTTTCTCTTTTAATTGGAGTGCATTTTTATATGTAATGCGATTACTAATGTATTCGATTTAAGTACAGTACCTTACCATTTTTTCCTATTTATACAACCCTTTGTTTTTTGTGTGTGTGTTTTGTTTTGTTTTTTGAGACAAAGTTTCGCTCTTGTTGCCCAAGCTGGAGTGTAATGGTGTGATCTCAGTTCACTGCAGCCTCTGTCTCCCAAGTTCAAGCAATTCTTCTGCCTCAGCCTCCCAAGTAGCTGGGATTACAGGTGTGCAACACCACACCCGGCTATTTTTTTGTATTTTTAGTAGTAATGCGGGTTCATCATGTTAGCCAGGCTGGTCTCGAACTCCTGACCTTAGATGATCTGCCCATCTCAGCCTCCCAAAGTGCTGGGATTACAGGCATGAGCCACTGTGCCTGGCCTGTTTTGTTGTTTTTAAGTATTTATTGTAATTTAACCTACATTAATAAAACTGGACCAATCATAGGGATACATCTTAATAAATTTTCACAAAGTGAGAACACCTCACTTCCTTGAGGTAGGGGGGTTCTGCTTTCTGTTTATATGTTTTAGACTACTATTGACACATCATATGAATAGAATCATACATTATTTGTCCTTTTGTGACTGGTCTATTTCACTTAGCATAATGTCCTCAGAGTTCATCCATATTGTAGCATGTGATAGAATTTCCTTCTTTTTGAAGACTACATAATATTCCATTGTATGTATATTCCACATTTTCTTTATTCATTCATCTGTCAATGAACATGTGGGTTGCTTTTACCTTTTGGCTATTTAAATAATGCTGCAATGAACATACTGTTGCAAATACCTCTTGGAGACCCTGCTTTGAATTCTTTTTGACATATACCCAGAAGTGGGATTGTTGGATCCTATGGCAATCTTACTTTTAATGTTTTGAGAAACCTCCATGCTGTTTTCCATAATGGCTGAACCATTTTACCAACAATGCACAATGGTTACAGTTTTTCCATATCCTCGTCAATACTTATTTTCTGTTCTTTTGGTAATAGACATTCTGATGGATGTGAGATTTTGGGTTGAGGTTTTGATTTGCATTCCTCTAATAATAACCAATAATGTTGAACATATTTTCATGTGCTGATTGACCACTTACATGTCTTCTTTGGAGAACTGTCTATTCAATTCCTTTGTCCATTTTTAATTGGGTTATTTTTGTTGACTTTTATAAGTTTCACATATATTTTGGATATTAATTTTTATCAGACATGTGATTTGCAATTATTTTCTCCCATTCTATTTTTTTCAGTTTTCTCTGATACACATATTTTAAGTTTGATATAGTAGTATTTTTAATTTTATTGCCTGTGCTTTTGATGTCATATCTAAGGAATCATTGTCAAATCCAATGGCCCCAGGTTTATCCTCAATAATTTATTCTGGTAATTTAACAGTTTTATGCCTTACATTTTGGCCTTTAATCCATTTTAATTCTTAAATATCGTATAGGTAAAGGTCCAGCTTCATTGTTTTGCATGTGAATATTCAGTTATCCCAACAACATTTGTTGCAGAAACTGTCACCTTCCCATTTTGTAGTCTTGGCATTTTTGTTAAAAATCATTTGGCTGTATATACAAGAGTTTATATATTGGCTTTCTACTTTGTTCCCCTGGTTTATATATCTTTATGCCAGTAACACACTAAATACTGTTGCATTGTGGTATGTTTGAAATCAGGAACTATAATACCTCCAACTTT
>NW_016107333.1:14601675-14631357 GCF_001604975.1 Cebus imitator | reverse complement strand
TTTTGCTATTCAAACCTTTGAGATTCCATATGAATTTTAGGCTATTTTTTTCTATTTCTGCAAAAAGTTCCATTGGGATTTTAATAGGAAATATATCAAACCTGTACATTGCTTTGGGTAGTATGGACATTTTAACATTATTAAGTCTTCAATCTGTGAGCACTGTATGTCTTTCCAATTATTTCTATTCTCTTTCATGTCTTCTAGCAATGTTTTGTAGCTTTCAGTATACAAGTATTTTGCCTCCTTGGTTAAGTTATTCCTGAGTATTTTATCCCTTTTGATGCTACATAAGTGCAATTGTTTTCTTAATTTTCTTTGTGGATTGGTTGTTGTTGGTGTGTAGAAAAGCAACTGATATATTCTTGGTGACTTCATATCCTACGATTTTGCTGGAATTGTTTATTAGGGTTTTTTTTGTGGGATCCTTAGGGTTTTCTACATATAAGGCCATGTCATCTGTAAACAGAGATAATTTTACTTCTTTTTCCATTTGGATGCCTTTTATTACATTTTCCTGTCTAATAGCCCTGGCTAGAACTTTCAATACTATGTTGAACAGTAATAGTGTGATGGGCATCCTTGCCTTGTTTCTGATTTAAAGGAAAATCTTTCAGTCTTTTATCAACGAGTATAATGTTAGTTATGGACTTTTCATAGAAGGCTTTTATTATGTTGAGGTAGTTTCCTTCCATTCCAAGTTTGTAGGGTATGTCTATTGTGAAAGGATGTTGAATTTTGTCTAAAGTTTTCCTGTATCAATTGAAGTGAACACATTTTTTTTCTTCATTTTATGTGGCATATTACACATTGATTTTTGTATGCTGAACCACCCTTGTGCCACGTATAAATTACACCTGATCATGATATGTGACACTTTTAATGCATTGCTGAATTTGGCTTGCTACTATTTTTTAAAATTTGGTTTGCTATTATTTTGTTTAGCATTTTTCATCAATATTAATCAGGGAGGTTGGTCTGTAGTTTTCTTGTCTTTGATTGGGATATCGGTGTAATTTTAGCTTCATTGAATGAGTTTAGAAGTGTTCCCTCTTTTTTTATTCTTTTAGAAAAGTTTGAATAGAAGTGATGTTAATTTTTCTTTCAATGTTTGGAAAAATTATCCAATGAATCCATCTGGTCTTGGATTTTCCTTTGCGGAAAGGTTTCTGATGACTGCTTTAATTTTCTCACTAAAGATTTATACAAATTTTCTATTCTTTATGACTCAGTCTTTGTAGATTTTATGTTTCTAGGAGTTCATTTCTTCTAGGTTATTCAATTTATTAGTGAATAAAAACCAACTCTTGGTTTTGTTGATTTTTTCTATTTGATATTTCATTTATCTCTGACTTCTTCATTTCTTTTCTTCAGCTAAATCTGGGTTTGGTGTGCTCTTGTTTTTCTAGTTCTGTGGGTTGTAAGTTTAGGTTATTGATCTGAGATTTTTTTTTTTTTTTTAATGTAAGCATCTACCACCATAAATTTCCCTCTTAGAACTGCTTTGCTGCTTCCAGTAAGTTTTGGTGTGTTGTGTTTTCATTTTTATTTGTCTCCAGATATTTCCATTCCCCTGTCATTTTTTCTTTGACCCATTGTTTAAGAATGTTGTTCAATTTTCATATATATATGAAATATATATATATATATATATATAAATTTTCATATATATATATGTTTTCCTTCTGCTATTGATTTCTAGTTTTACCTCACTGTTGGCAAAGAGGATGCTTTGTATTATTTCAGTCTTAAGTGTATTAAGACTTATGTGATCTATCTTGGAGAGTGTTTCATGTGCACTAGAGAAAAGTATGTATTCTTCTGTTGTTAGGTAGAGTATACTGTATATATCTGTTACATCCAATTGGTCTATAGTGTTGTTCAAGTCCTGTTCCTTTATTGATCTTTTGTCTGATTGTTCTATTCATAACTGAAAGTGGAATATTAAAGTTCCCTGTTCTTGTTTTTTTTTCGTGGGGGGTGTTTAATTTTCCCCTTCAGTTCTATCAATGTTTGCTTCATATATCTGGGTGTTCTAATGTTAAGTGCATATATATTGAAAATTGTTACATCATCTGAGTGAATTTAACCTTTTATTATTATACAATGTCCTTTTTTTGTCTCCTGTTACAGTTTTTGTCTTAAAATCTGTTTTGTCTGATATAAATATGGCTGTCCCTGCTCTCCTTCAGATTCTCATTTGCATGGAATATCTTTTCACCCTTTCACTTTTGGCCCGCGTATCCTTAGATCTAAAATGAGCCCCTTGGAGACAGTATACAGATCTTATTCATGCATTCAACCAAACTATGGTTTTGGATTTTTTTGTTTTGGGGGTGATTTTTTTGAGAGAGGGGAGTCACACTATGTCACCCAGAGGGAGGTGCAGCAGTTATTCACAGGCAAGATGATGGCACACTGTAGCCTTGAACTCCTGGGCTCAAGTGATCTACCTGCCTCAGCCTCCCAAGTGGTTGCAAACTATGTTTTTTAGCTAATATGTTTGATCCATTTACATTTAAATTACTAACAGAAGACTTAAATTTGATATTTTGTTAATTATTACAATTGTTACATAAAACATCTTAAAGTTATAAAAATTTATTTTAAACTGATCACTTCAATCATATATAAACTGCTTCTTTATATCTCTGCATCACCTTTTATGTTATTGATGATAAAAATTTCCTTTTTTATATTGGAAATTCAATAACATTAATTTATGATTACTTTTATTTTAAAATTTAATTGTATTGCGGTAAAACATTTAACATGCAATACCCTATTGACAAACTTTCAAGTATATATTATTGTTTGCTATAGGTACAATGTTGTGTAGCAGATCTCTAGAACTTATTCATCCTGCTTAACTAAAACTTTATAACCATTTATATGATTTTTTAAAAGGATACCATGCCAAATTTAAGTGATTTACATACCTACATTGAAATACTACAGAATTCTATATATGCCTATGTATTTACCTATACCAGGAAGTTTTAATTTTCATATGGTTTTGTGTTGCTGTTTATCGTCCTTTGCTTCAACTTGTCAGACGCTCTTCAGCATTTCTTGTTGGGCAGGTCTAGTGATGATGAACTCCCTTGGTATCGATGAACTTTTTATCTGGGAAAGTCTTCATTTCTCCTTTGTTTTTGAGGGACAGTTTTGCCAGAAATAGTATTTTTGGATAGCAGGGTTTGGGGTTTTTTTTTTTTTCCCTCCAGTACTTTTAATATATCATCCCACTCCCTTTTAGCCTGCAAGGTTTCTGCTGAGAAATCTGCTGATAATCTAATAGGAGCTCACTTACATGTGATAAGTTACTTTTCTCCTTTTGCTTTCAAGATTCTTTGTCTGTGACTTTTGAAAATCTGATTATAATGTGCCTTGGTGTAAGCCTCCTTAGATTTATCCTAGTTGGAGTTCTTTGAGCTTCTTGAATTTTTATGTTCATTTCTCTTCTCAGATTTGGGAAATTTTTAACCATTATTTCTTCAAATAGGTTCTCTCCCCTTTCTCTTTCTCCTGAGACTTCCATAATGCATATGTTTTTTCACTTTATGGTATCCCATATATCCCTTAGGATCTCTTCATTTTTATTCCTTCTTTTTTTCTTTCGGTTCTTCTGCCTCAGTAATTTCAAAAGTTTGCCTTCAAGTTTATTGATCATTTTTTCTGCCTGGTTAAGTCTGCTGTTGAATCCCTGCAGTGAATTTCTCAATTTGGTTATTGTATTCTCCATTTACACAATTTGTCTGGTTTTTCTTCATCATTTTTCTGTGTTGCTATTCTCATTTTCTTTATGCATTGTTTTCCTAATTCCGTTTAGTTGTTTATTCATGTTCTAATTTATTGAGCATCCTTATGAAGACAATTTTGAATTCTTTTTCTGGGAGTATCACTGTTTTAGTATCACTGTTTTAAGGAGTCAGTGTCTGAAGATTTCATTTGGTCTTTTAAATGTGCCGTGTTTCCATTTCTTTGTGTCATTATTTTTTGTTGGGATTTTTGGCATCTGGAGAATTAATCAACTCCCAGACTGCTTTGACACAGGATAGACTTTCTCCACTCATCCCATATAGGGATTCTGGAGACTTCTCAAGCCTTTCTGGGCATGCATTCTCTCTGGGTTTGTATATGTTATATCCTAGTTGAAGAGGGTTGCTTGTTTCTTCAAAGTTCACTCTAGATGTATCTGAGCTACCGCAGCTTCTTGAATGCCATAGTGAGCCATGACACTGGAGCTTCATCTAGAGTATCTCTTTGGTAGTGCATACTCCTATGCATTTTGATAGTCTGTTTTCAGAGCTTTGGTATGAGGCCTGGTTCTTGTCAGTACTTGGATTTGGGCAAGATGGAAACTAGTCCTTGGATAGCCACCATAAAAGTCAGAATACTGGACATACATTCTACTAATTTTCCTTCCAGGGAGAGAATGGGAGTTGAGGGCTTTCTCTCCATCATACTGTACCATGCTGGAAGCAGGGGCTCTGGTCACAGTGTTGCCAATTAATTTTTCTACTGGGCTTTGATGTGGCTGGCTTCATGTTGCAAGAACACTTTAACGGGTTTTTGAATTTCTTATAGAGGCATTTGGCCTCTTTACTATTGTTAAATCCACATGTGTGTGGAAAGGAGAATTTGGGGCTTCCTATTCTGCCTTCTGGCTAACATCACTCCAACTCTTGCTTTCTTAAACCCTCCAAAAATCACCAAGCACAAGACAAAATCTTATAACAAGCCTATCTGAAGCTCATGTTATTTAGATGCCCATGGTTACTCTTGGTGTGTGGTCTCCATAATTTTGACTACAGGCATGTTCCTGGTGGTCTTTTACACTTCATTAAAAAGTTTGTTTCGAGGCCACTAGCTTGAAGGATATTCAAGCAATCTGATTCTATAAGATACAGCAATTTCTGATTTTTAAAAGTAAGAAAGAGAACATGTTAAGAGATCAGTAACTTGGGAGGAGGGAGTTGAGGCATTCCTTATATACACAAACACAAAAACAAAAACACAAACACAAAAAATAAGACAGTAAGTAGAGAATAATGCCAGATGATTCCAGCATATCTGGCAAATCGCATTATTCTGGCAACATTAAAACAGAAAACAAATAGGAGACTAAAACGAAAATTCAAGTAAGAGATATAGAGTAGGTCCTAAACCAAGGTGATACATTTGTGAAAATGAAGAGACTTGTTTCCTGAGTAGAATTACTTTCCCTAGCTTAAAGGACGTTATTCTGGCACCTTATTATTAAGATAGAGCATTTCTACCTTCAAAACTATTTAGTCAATATGTTGCATAATCCTCATTAAGTACTAAATTTCATGTGAATTACTGCTGCAGAAAGTCTCCAGAAGGAGAATGGTGAATTATTCTTGTTAATTTGGCTGTATATTTGTACTTATTTTTAGATCACAGGGAGGTGTAGATTTCAATTTACATTAATTTTTCACATAAACATAAAATTTATGGAAAAGTGGCAGGGTAAATACACCATTAAATTTATCAACACATTTACACAAGCAATCAATTTTGGCTTATCTTTACCTTTTTATCAAATCTTGTTTCAGACATTTTAAGACTTTTATCATTCCAAGGTCAAATTAAAAAGTCTGCCTATTGATCAGTACTTTCAATTTTTAAAAAAATTATATCTACATTTATTTGGCAACTTCATGAAGCAGAATAAAATATAGTTTGATAGACTACTGGGAATAATATATGCAGGTATCATTCAGATGACATCAGGAGATAAAATAGACAATAATGCTTGCATTTTGTGTAACTTTCTGAAGTGTTTTCTTTTCATGCATCATTGAAGTCTGTAATGATAGTGATGAACTGTAACTTCTCCAATGTTACCACCACTCTTTCCCCACCCCACCCAATTCATAAATGCTTGGAAAGTTTTGCACTATGAAATGTAAATTAGGGAGCTGTTAGTAAGAGTGTTACAGCCCTGACTAGTATTTGCAAAGGATCTTTTATTTACGAAAATCTAGTTTATTTCTGAAATTTGATCTTGTAAATTGTTATGAATAACAAATATGTGAATTTTCATGTTCAAAATTTCATGTTTTATTGGTCTAGATAACTTCAGACATCTTCCTCAGCATATCTGTCAGAAATGGAAATGTTTTCTAACATGTAGACAATTTATTTCAATAGCTGACCAAAATATAAGCAGTAACATAGGTTCTTAAGTGTTTTAGTCACTTTTAAGTTGCTAGGTTGAAACTGTTCTTAATCTCAAGGGAGGTCTGGTCCAAAGTGATTCCTTTTTCCGTTTTTATTTTTTGCATGAAATGTATTTTGAATGGTAAAAATCCACAATTTACTGGATAACAAAACTTAATAATATTATCTCCACTAAATAATACTCTTATCTTCCTGACAAATATCATTATCTACAGTGCTAGGTATTAAATAAACACAAAAAATAAGATTTACTAAGGGCACTACTATAGTTTCTTACCTTTATTTCTCTGACAGTGCCTTTAGACCTATCTAGATTTTACCTTTTGAGAAAATACTGCCTTTAGAAATGTAAAACTATATTTGATAGCTTTATTTTTCTCTTTAATTATGCAAAGAAATTTGCTTATTTATAAATATCAAGCATCTGAGTTTCATAGGAAAATAAATCAACTTCATATAGAACATTGTAATTTCCTCTATTCAAAATATTCAGCTCATTATTGTTTACTTATCAATATATACCATGTTAGTTCCAAAAAGAACTTAAAGAAACTAAAAATTGATTAACTATAGCAGTTATTAAACTAGACAAGATGTTCCGAAATAAAATTTTAAGTGAGCAGAGGCTTCTAATATAAAGTGCTATTCAAATTTTTAGAAACCAGAAAAAAGGTTTTCATCATAGTTCAGTTTCATGTTTCCAGGTAATCTCACTGCATTTCACATTTCTTTATAATCAAAGATTTGGGAATGTTGAAGTTGTTTACATGCTCCATATTTGTATGAGCATTAATGAAAAATGAATTACAGGCAAACTAATGGCCATCTCTGCAGTTAAGTTTGCATTTTCTAAAATTGCATATAACTAAAATCATGATATATACTCTTTATTGTCTGGCTTCTATTACTCAATATAATTGAGATTCATTCATGTTGTTTAATTATAATTTATTCCTTTCATGTAGCTGGGTGATATTACACTGAACATACTATAATTTCTTTATCCATTCATCTGCTGACAGGTATTTATTTCCAGATTTGGGCTATTACAAACATATCTGCTATGACCATTCATGTACAACTCTTTGTGTGCATATGTGCTTTTATTTATTGTACATATTTATGGAATAGAATGCCTAGTGTCTATGGTTGGTATATGCTCAATGGTTGAAGAAACTGTCAAAATGTTTCCCAAAATGTTTGACCATTTTATATTCACAGAGTATGAAAATTCCAGTTGCTCCACATCCTAGCCCTCTGAGACCAGCTTGGCAGTAGAGACCCCCACCCAGGTGGTGCTGAATGCATTGAGAAGCAGACACCCAGATAGAACAGCAAAGTGGGACTATCCAGGGGGCCAACAGCCTTCTAAGCTGAGAGCCTCAGGGGGATGACAGTATTACTGGCTGAAGGCCTTGAACAGATTCTGCCCCACATATTTATTCTCTGAACAGGTGATTATTATTAACAAAGGGCGTTCTGTATTTTCTCATAGAGCCAAGATAAACTAGCTAGGCAGCTGGTGCCTGCTTACCACTGATACTAGAAACTATTTTCCATGAAGAGGCCACAGGGGCAGGGTCACATATCCCATGCTTAAAGAATTGTTTTAACTGGTGTATGATATTTATATATTGTCCTGCCACTTTAGAATGCCCCAAATAGCTTTCCACTTGGTGGTGGTGGAAAACACACTAGGTTTTCCTTGCCATCATTCTTCCTAGCAAACAATATATTCTATCATACACTTAGCATTTCTCAGCGATCATACACTTAGCATCTCTCAACATTTTCCCCCTTGTTGTTGTGACAAAGCTAGGTAAGCCAGCACAGCTCCATCTTGGTGATCTATCTCTCTAAGGATTTGGGATCCACACCTACAGACTACACAAAGAGAAACAAAACAAATCGATAACATAATTACAACAGCAACCATAGTTCCTCCAAGTGTTTTCATCCAAGTCACTGGATTTAGGGCTGCCAATCCAGCAGCACCTCCCTCAAGCACCTTGGATTCTGAAATCAAAGTTAGATGTGCTTTAGAAGCTTGAAAAACTTGTTCTTTCAATTTTCTCATATCCAATGATAGTTTCCAACATGTTCTTCTAGGTGATGTTTTATTCTTTCCTAATTATGTTCAGTCTCATTACACTTTTTAGAGTTAATAAAGTCAATCTGTAACTCTCCCACCATGGCAAGATATGGGGAGTTTTAACAAAGCTCTGAATCTAAAGAGCTTTTATTCCTTATAAACTCCAATGAGTAAGAATTAGGGCCTGATCCTCTATTATATTTTCCTTCTCAGACTTTTATTGGTTTTGGGGCCATAGGTATTTTCCAAAGTTCTTTTTATTCAGCTCTTATCATCGGCCATAACATTTTTGGTCATGGTCCTACTAATCCCCCATTTCTCCAGACAATAGCGTTGTTAGTTTCAGTATGTATAGATTCTGAATAATTACAGTTTTTTTATTTGCCATCTGAGTTCCATGTCGCTACAAGAGGATTGACCGGTGCAATCGATGCTAAGTATCCGCTTATGGAACCATTCTTTATTTTACCTGCATTCAGGTTTTGATGGATGAAACAATTGTTATTTCCTAAATTATTATAAAGAATATTAAGGCCAGAGATCATATGTCAATAAAGGAGGGAAAGGAACATATGCCCAATAGGTGAAATTTCCTTTTACTTCTATCCAACTCAGGAACACTCACTGCAATGGTGATAACCACCATCATAGCAATCATCAAGTTATTCATAGTAACAGGCTGTCCTGCTTTCTTCAGGTTTTCCTCAGCCATCTGTGAAAGCATCTTGATTTGACCCCAAGTCAGTGGTGATGTTTGGTGTGTTCTATGCTTTTGAGAACAGCACTTTCAGTGTTAAACTCGCCATTTCCATGACTAGGGGGTCCTCTGCAAATCTCTTTTTTGGTATCTGGCTCATGATAAAGCTTTAAATGTCTGGATGGTACCCACACCACTTGCTGATTTGAACCTGAAGAGACACAAGCAAATTCTCTGCCCCATGTTATTATATTACCTTTTCCCCAATTCTTTGTAAGTGGATCTCGCCACCAGGTTAACTGTCCTGCAGTTTCTTCCTTGGTTTATTTATTCAGCTGTTGTTCAGTGCTGTTAATTGTCCTCCTCTAGGCAAACTCAAAACATTTAAAGTTAAGCATGCTAAATTTAGTTAAATTTGTGGAGTTCTATTTCAATATCTCCTTCCACAATTAAAACAGGCTCCAGGACCACTTCTGTTTATTTTTAAACCTGCCATTGCTTGTGCCAATAAGGTAGCTTTGTGTAATTTTCCTCCTATTCCATCACATGCCTTAATGTAATCCACCAAGTGAGCTTTCCCTTTAAGTGGCCGTAAAACAGCCTGGCATTCAGAATTAGCATTGTCCAATGCTAGCAAGCGCAGTACAATGACCTGAGCCTCGGCTTCTGATATGGCCTTTCTTGTTGCTTCCTGCAATCGAGCTATAAAATTGGCATATGGCTCTTTCGGTCTCTGCTTAACAGCTCCAAAAGAAGGATTTTTTTTCGCTTCCTATTGTAATTTTCTCCCAAGCTCTTAAACATATTTTCCTAATCTGCTCTATGACTAAATCAGCCATAGTAGCTTCTACCTGTAAAGGTGCCCATGCACCAGTTCCTGTAAGCTCTCCTATGGCAATATTAATCAGAGGTTGAACATTAACATTTATATTAGCTTGAATATTAGCCTCATCAGTCCACCAGGTCTTAAACTGTAAAAATTGAGAGAAAGATAAACAAGCTCGGGTTAAAGTATCCCAGTGTATAGGAAGCAACCGAAATTGCCATGCTTCTAAATCCCTTTCTCTCGCCTGTTGAATTTCTGCCTGAATGGAACCGGTTACTGTAGTTCTAGGAGTACACATGGCAACAGAAACAGTTTCATCTTCGAGGTAGCTTCCAATTTCTTTAATGGAGAAATATTGGGAGGATTGGCCATCCCTCAGCAAGATACTGAGGTGCGGGATGACGGGCACAGCTTTTCCTCATTTGACTTTTCATCCTTTTGCTCTATACTTTCTTCGCATACTTCATCATACTCCCCTTCCTCTCGTGAATCTTCTTCCTCATCGTTCGTCTGAAACAGCTCTAAGGCAAAACGCACTAAAGCCCAAACAGACCACACTAAATAAGCCTCGAGTTTGCTTGATGTTTGTCCCATGTTACCCTAATAGTACGTAGAGAGCTCCCCCAGCTCACCCTGGGAGATTTTATCAAGAGTTCTTTGGCTACTTCCAGGTTCCCCCTAACTTACCTGGGAGATCCTTTCAAGAGTTCCTGGGCTCCTTCTGAGCTCCCTGGGCTGGCCCTAGGGATTTTTTTCTCAAGAGTACTCGGGATACCTTCAGCTCAGCTTCTCCTTTCTTTTTCCTCAGGTGACCTTTCGTCCTGGGTTCGAGCCTCACATCTGGGCACCACTTATTGAGACCAGCTCAGCCGTAGAGTCCCCCCACCGAGGTGGTGCTGAAGGCATTGAAAAGCAGACACCCAGATAGAACAACAAAGTGGGACTATCCCGAGGGGGTGGGGGGGCAACGGCCTTCCGAGCTGAGAGCCTCAGAGGGATGACAGCATTCCCAGCTGAAGGCCTTGAACAGATTCTGACCCACGTAGTTATTCTCTCTGAACAGGTGATTATTATTAACAAAGGGGATCTGTGTTTTCTCATAGAACCAAGATGAACTAGGAAGGCAGCTGGTGCCTGCTTACCACTGATACTTGAAAGTATTATCCACAAGGGAGCTACAGGGGCAGGGTCACATATCCCACGCTTAAATAATTGTTTTAACAGGTGTATGATATTTATATATTGTCCTGCCACTTTAGAATGCCCCAAATAGTTTTCCACTTGGTGGGGAGTGGGGGGAAGCTAGGTTTTTCTTGCCATCATTCTTCCTAGCAAACAATATATTCTATCATACATTCAGCATTTCTCAGCAGTCATATACTTAGCATTTCTCAACTCTAGCCAACAGTTGGTATGCTCAGGCTTTTTAATTTTAGCTATTTTAATAAATATTCAGGAGTATCTCCTTATGGTTTGGTGTCCATTTCCCTAAATGACAATGATTACAAGCATCTTTTCATGTGCATTTGCCATCTCCATATCTTTTTTAACTTTTAGAGATGGTCTCACTCTGCCACCCAGGCTAGAATGCAGTGGCATGATTATAGCTCACTTCAGCCTTAAACCCCTGGGCTCAAGCAATCCTCCTGCCTCAGCCTCCTGAGAAATTGACACCACACCACGATACTCAGCTTCATAACTTATTTGGTTAAGTGTCTATCTCAATCATTGCCTATGTAAAAAAATCAGGTTATTCTCTTGTCTTGCGATGCCTTTATATATTCTGAATACAAGATCTTTATTAGATGTATGATTGGCAAACATTTTCTCAGAGTCAGTGATTTGTCTTTTAATTATCTTAACAGTACCTTTCTAAGACTATACCTTAGTCTTTGAAAATCCAATTTATCAATTTGTACTTTTGGAGATTAATTTGGTGTCACATGTAAAAAATCTACCCCAAGCTCGCAAAGATCTTTGTCTTATCTTGCAGAATATTTTTTTATAGTTTTAGGTTTTACGTTTAGATCTATGATCCACTTTGAGTTTATTTTTGTAGATGGTAGGAAGTATGCATCAGGGTTTTTGTTTTTGCATGTGCATTCCAGCACAGTTTTTTGAAAAGTTTATCCTTTGTCTATTGAATTACCTTTACACGTTAGTCAAAATCATTTGACTACACATGTGTGGGTGTATTTCTGGACTACATTGTGCTACAGTGATCTATTTGACTATATTTATGCACTTTCGCATTATCTTAACAGCTTTATAACAAGTCTAGAAATTATGAAGTGTAAGACCTCTATTGTGCTGCTTTATTTTCCCAAAGTTGCTTTGGTTATTCTAAATCTTTTATATATTTCCAAATTTTAGTATCAGGTTAACAAGTTCTAAAAAAAAAAAAAAAAAAAAAAAGCCTACTAAAATTCTTATTGGAATTTTGCTGAATCTACAAACCATTGTGAGGGAAACTGACACTTAACAATAGTGAGCCTTCTAATTCATGAACATGGTATCTCTCAAGTTTACTTTCTCAGCTCTGTTATGTAGAATTCAGTGTACAGGTCTTGAATATATTTTACCAAATTTACACTTAATGATCTCATTTTTATGCTACTATATTTTTAATTCCATTTTCTGATTGTTGCAAGTATATAGAAATGCAATTGAGTTTTGCAGACAGATGCTGTATCCTTTAACATCATTATTAGTTTTTCCATGTATTCCATTGGATTTTCTATAGTCAAATATGTCATCTGTGAGTGGAGGCTTTTAAAACTTATTCCTTTGTAATCTGGATGTTGCTTCTTTCTTTTTCTTAATTGCCTCGGCTAGAAACTCTAATAGAATGTTTAATAGAAGAGAACATTATATACATTTACTTTGCTTCTGATTTTAGGGAATAAAAAACATTCAGTTTTTCAGCATTAAATTTAATGTTAGCTGGGGTCTTTTGGATGCCCTTTATCTGGTTGAGGAAGTTCTCTTTTACTCTTCCTTTGATGAGTTTTTATCAGGAATGAATGTTGAGTTTAATCAAATGCTCTTTCTGCATTTATTGAGGTGATCACATAATTTTCCTGTTAGTCTGTTTAATATGGCAAATTACAGTTGATTTTTAATGTTAGCCCAAATTTGCATGCTTGAGATAAACCTCATTTGGTCTCTTTTAACCATCACTAGATTCAAATTGCTTAAAAAAAAAAAAAAAGTCTCATTTAGAATGTTTACATCTGTCTTTATGACAAATTTTCTAGCGTAATCTTCTTGTCATGATGCTGCCTTATTTTGGTATAAGGGTAATGCTGGTCTCAAGTAATGAGTTGGAAATCCTCTCCTATTTCCTGGAAACTTTTGTCAAAATTTGGGATATTGTCTTCTTTTAATCTTTGAAAGAATTCACCAGTGTAACTATTTAGGTTTGGCATCTTATCAAAATGTCTACAGAAATTGTGGTTATGTCACTTTTCTCATCCCTGATATTGGTAATTTTGTCTCTTTTTCTCATTAGTCTGGCTAAAGGTTTATCATTTTTGTTGATGTTGAGGAAACAGAGGAGAAGCAGAGTGGTTCATACCTGTAATACTAGCACTTTGGGAGGTTGAGGTGGATCACTCAGTTTTCAAGACTAGCCTGGACAGCATAGTGAGATGCTGTCTCTACAAAAAAAAAAAAGTTTTAAATTGCATTGATTTCCTCAACTGATTTTGTTTTCTCTTCACTGATCTCTTTATTCTTTCTTATTTTGAGATTCATCTGCTGTTATTTTTCTAATTTCTTAAGGTGGATCCTGCGCTGGGCATAGTGTCATGTGCCTATAGTTCCAGCTACTTGGGAGGCTGGGGTGGAAGGATTCACTTGAACCCAGGAGTTCAAGGCTAAAGTGAGCTATGACATGATCACTTCAACCTAGACAACAGAGTGAAATCCCTGTGTCTTTAAAAGAAAAAAGAAAAAGGTGGAAGCTAACATCACTGACTTGAGATCTTTCCTTTTCTAATCTATACATTTAATGCTATAAATTCCGCTGTAAGTACTGCTCTAGCTGATTCCTACAAATTTTGACATCATCTGTTTTCATTTGCATTCTGTTCAGTATAAAGCAGGTTTCTTGTATTCAAAACAGATGGATTAAAAAAAGCCAAGATTCAACTGATCATAAATTTACATTTAATTATCCATATAGCTATTTAAATCTACCATTTTAGTGTTTACTTTCTATCTGTCCCATTGACTCTTTGTTTCTGTTTCTTTTGGATTTTTTAAATCACATTTTATCACCTTTTACTGGCTTTCTAGTTATTTATTCACTGTTTTTTGTGGTTGCTTTAGGTCTTATAATACACATTCTTATCAATTTACTTTCAGGGAATGTTGTACCGCTTCATAGTCAGTATAAGAATCTTAGAGAAGTATAATTTTGTTTCCATCATCCCAATGTTGGTATTGTCATATATTTCACTTTGTATATATTAACCATCCAGTACCCTATTATTATTATTTTGCTTTAAATATTCTAGTGTTTTAAAGAAATTTAAAATAGAAAAATAGCTTTTATATTTACTCACATATTTACCACTTTTAATGTTCTTCATTCCTTTGTATAGTTGCAGATTTCTGTTTGGTATAATTTCTTTTTAAAGGCATTCTTTATCATTTCCTATGGTGCCAGTCTGCTTGTGATAAACTCTTTTTTTAGCTTTTCTAGGTCCATTTTGCTAGCTATAGAATTCTAAATTGGGCTTTTCTTTCAGTACTTTAAAGATGTTGCTCCAGTGTCTGACATTCTTATCTCTGTCCTTCTATGTCTTTTCTCTCTAGCTGCTTTTAAGAAGTTCTCCTTGTTGCTTGTTTTAAGGAATTTGATTATGATGTGGCTTAGCATAGTTTTCTTACTTCTTGTGTTTGGGGTTCACTGAATTTCTTAGGTCTCATTTGTTTGTCTCAAGGATCAACATCTGACAACCATTTCACATATTTTCTTTCTTTTATTTCAGGTGGCAAAGTAAATCTCTCATGATTTTGGCCAATGACAAAATTTCAATTTCAGGTTTCCTATTTTTTGCTTATAAAATTTTATTTTTTATACTTACTTAGCTTTTAAATTCCATGACAAAAATTTTTCATCTATACATATAATTACCAAAAGTATTTTATCCCACCTCTTTTAATACACATTATGTGCATTTATTTTTTAAAAAGGCAGTAAGAAAATATTAATAGATTTAAATACATTATGTAGGCAAAACACACTAATATTTATGTCTTCTGAACCTGTTAGATAGTAATATACAAGGAAACTTGTTACAAGTCATAATGCTTTCATAATCTGTCAGGAAAAGATCACATTAACATCCCTATATGCTTCAGTACAAATGTATTCTATAAACCACACTGGGAAAAAGTAATAATCCTGTTTTTATGTTTAGAAGTAATTATTAGTAAGTTTATGCTTATTAAATATGCTTAAAAACTTCTATCACTTCAGAAACCAATAAAGTTAGTAAGCTAAGCTAGAGGTTTTTTTTTTTTTTTTTAATTCTGGTAAATACTTTCATCGCAGAAGTCAAAATGGGAGAGGAGAACTATACAAAGGTACATAGTTTAAATCTTTGGGACAAGAGACAACAAGAAGGTGAACAAGTCAGTAGCCCTCCCAAGCTTGCATTTAACCTAAAATTGTTAATTACAGTAGGTAGATGTATACATCTAACTACTGCCAAAGAGGTACAAATTATTTTGACAACCTTTCTGAATAATTTTATAGTAAGGCCAATAATATAAAAATATTATACACAGTACACAAAGAATTAAAGCAATAGTACTGTAATATTTAGCATCTAATATGGAATCTCCACTCATTATAAGTTGTCATGTTGATTGAAATTTTACAGTACAATAGATAATCAGCAGATAGATAGCTCTTGTCAAGTCCTATGAACCCTTAAACAATTTTCATAGGTAAAGATATCTAAAAAGAAAAATACCACCCAGGAGTAAAGATTTGTCAGATGTACAATATAGTAACATAAATGCAAAAGATATCATGTCATTTGTGCAATTCAAAATTCCAAAAATGTCTTATTAAATGTACAATAAATAATAGTCATACTTGACTTCATCAAGTTAAGAAAATAATTATTAGCCAACCCTATGCTTTATTAGTAATCGCTTAGAAACACGAGCTGCCATTTTTAAATTATTTTCTCATAAAAATAGAAGGCATATCAAACACTTTAAATCTCAACTAGCCCAAAAAATTTGAAAGGCCATCTGTCAATCAAAAATATATGTTTAAAAAAAGATGACTAAAACACAAACATAATCAATTCTGATGAACAATTTTCTTCTCTTATGAAAAAGGGCACTTAGTAGATGGCTAAAGCTTTCAAAAAATAAAGATCCTGTTGACTTTCCTATTGGGTAGATAACATACTGTACAATTTTTATTATAAAAATATACATATTTTAAAGGTGAAAACAGTGGTTGGTGTAAAATCCCATCACCCTTTTACTTTTACCTGAAAAAAAATCTTTTCCCTGGAGGCCATGAAAACAACACTGATTCTATGCAGTTCTGTGTTCCCAGAAACTTCCCAAATTACAGAACATTAAGGTATACACTGAAATTTCAAAAGTGGGCCCGTAGTCTTTTGTTTTCTTCTCGAAGTCTTTCAATTTCAGCCACTAAACCTTCATTCACTGAGTATCTTTCCAGCAAAGAATGCATTTCATTCTAGAAAAAGGGGAAAATGCTTTTTAAATTACTGATATTTCACACTTATTTGGCAGGCTATGTTTTATATACTTTCAGCTATCATTTCGCTCATGTTCAATTAACTAAGTGAATGATATTTCTTGTACTTAACTCTTACTACTTTGTTAACATAAATGGAAGATCACTGGTGAAATTAATATATTTGGAAAATTTATATTTGCACATTTAAGATGCTTTTTGCTTACTTATCAGGAAGAAAGCCATGGAAAAAAGAAGCTTTAACTATCTCATAGGTCAAAAAGGAGGTGACCAGTTAAAAACTATTTTACTTATTTAATGTCTAAAACATCCTATTTATTTATTTTAGAAATTAAATAAAACTAAAATAGATCACCTTTAATGGATTTTTAAAAATTCACACAACTCTACTTTCATTTAAAATAAAATTTGCCATACATACCAGTTGCATATGAAACTGTTTAATCATCTCCACTTGCAAATTCACAATGTCCCTATGGCATGCTTCTCTAGGAAGAATGTAAAATACTTTTTAGAATTACAATAGTTTAACCAATTCTAAATCATTCAAGAAACTAAAAAGCTTTTTCATTTGCCAAATTACTGAATGTTAATAATTCTCATAAAAATACCAATGCACTGAGCATTTATTTACTACGTGCTAGGTACTGTTTTACTTTAAATGTGAGAACTCATTTAAAACATCTTCACAAGTAGGTGCAATTATTACCTCCATTTTTCCGAAGAAATAACTGAGCCACAGAGCAGTTATAACTTGTCCAAAATCACGCAACCAGTAAATGATGAAGGTAGGATGTAAACTCAGGCTGTCTACCTACTGAATTCCCCCATACTATATTCCTTTATATAGAAATTGTCATTAAGACACAAACATATTACAATGAAATACAGAAAATTCACTCGGTTAGAAAGAGCATTTTATTATCAGTTTAGCTATTGAAAAAATATACTTTCAGTAGCAAGCGGCAATTTGGGTGGTTATAGCATGGCTTACTCAATAAAATGCAATTAATTCATTCCTACAAAAGAACACATAAAAATTACGAAATATAATGATAAAAGAACACTCAGTCACCTACCACACAACTTATGAACTAGAATGTTACCAAATCATAGAAGCTTCCTGTGTGTTCCTGTCTGATTCTATCACTTAACTCTTGGGGGAAAGCCCAAGAAAGAAGTTATTACCCTCCTGAATTTTGCTGGACAAAAAAATGTTCTTTTTTAATATTCTTGTATAACATATAATCTGTAGTCAATGTTTTCACTGTTTTTGAGCATTTAAGCTTTACAAAAAAGGGTAACATATAGCTCATTTTCAAGGAAGAGTTCAATATTGTTTTGAAGATTCATGTTCCATATATCTATAATTCATTGGTTTGTATTGGTGTATCCATATTCCTATTAATATTCTGATTGTTTTCAAGTTTTTATTATTACAATATCATAATCAATCATGTATTATCTCCCAACTCACATGGGCCAATGTCCATCAATGACATATACTCAAGAGTATACTCCATTTTACAAAATCATGCAAATTGTTTTCCAAAGGTAGTATCAATGGACATGTTCATCACCAGTATAACAGAGTTCTTCTTGCTCTATATCATCATCAAGACCGAGTATTACCAGATTTCTCATATTTTTCCACTGAATGGGAAATGGTATCTCATTGCATTTTTAGTTCTCTGATTATGAGGTTGAATATATTTCTTGTGTTCATATACTATTCCTCTTCCTTGAAATGCTTTTCTTATTCATTTATAATCATTCTTTACATAATCTGATCTTTTGTTATTTATATGAGAACTGCAGGTATCTTATCCCTTCACTCTGTGACATTCTGTGATGAACAGTTCTTATTAATGTGCTCAAATATCCTAACCTAATCATGCAGTCAACTTTACCAATGTATTTTGATAGGCAGTGCATTATTTTACTTTAAATGATTTCCTACCATGAAGTTATAAACTTTTATGTCAACTTTATACAAAAAATCCAATGTCACAACACAATTTATTATTTCATATTTTGCATGCAAATCTGCAATGCTACCTCTCTATCATTTCCATATATGCATAGGTTTCTTTCCAGCTTATATGATTCCTTTGGCCAATATGTCCTCCCTGTGCCATGCTATGTATCTTAATTATACTTTAATGATTAAGCACATTCATCTGACAAGTCCCCTTCAGCCTTATTCTTCTCTGAAATGTCTTGGTTATTCCTAGATTTTTGTTCTTCCATACATATTTTGGAATCACCCCATCATCTTCTTCCAAATCCCAGCTGGGATTTTAATTGGAATTGCATTCAATCTACTGAACTATTTAGGTGAACTGATACCTTTATAAAATCTCTCCATTTATTTAAATGTTAATGCTTTTGAACAAAAATTTTAAAAATGTTTTTCTACAAAAATCTTCACTACTTTGGTAATTTATTCCCAGATATCTTATTGTTTTTCTGTTGTAACTACAAGGGTATTCTTAAAAATTTCCTCTTCTACTTTCAGTGATATTAAAAACTACATTAAAAACAAAAACACTGTATCAGGGAACCACCAAGGTAGCCAGGACTTGAAGGGCCATGGTCTTGCAAAGAAGGAAAGACTACTAGGTAAGCCCTACGTTTACCTCTGTTTTTCCTTCTAGAGTACGTGATTCCACAGTGTGGAGAAGAAACTGAGCTGAAGCAGTGGTATGGAGGTTAAGATAGTCTCACTAGGTAGGGAGTATTAAGAGTTTGGGACTACCAAGGTAGCCACGGCTGTAAGAGTCAAGATCTTGAAGAGGGGAGGCCTGCAGAAAAGTAACCTGAAACTGCAATTTCCCCTCGAGATGTCTGTTGATTTCTAAGCAATGCTCGCCCTGGGTTAGATGGCAAAAACCAACCATAAAACAAGCAACTCAAAAGCAGAGAAAGTATTCTGGAAGTCTTGTGATGCTGGCAAAATAGAAGTTGAAGTTTAGGACCCACTAAGATAAAAAGAATACTCCAGACATTCAGCTGATGTTCTAGAAAAGCAAAGACTACACACTAGGAATAAAGGCAAATCAGAAACAAACTAGTGCTAAGAAAACCTGAAACCTAGTAACTACATGATCAAAGGGATCTGCTTACCAAAAGAAACTTACATCTTCTTAACAGACAACAGAAACAGACACACAGATTTCCACTTAGGATGTATTAGGTTGGTGCAAAAGTATAATTTCTCAACTCTAACAACGAAAACAAACCTGATAACCTATAAAATCATAATATTTTAAATTCAACTGAGAGCTTAAAATGGAAAGAAATCTACATGAACTAAAACCCAGAAAATGAGGAGTTCCTCCTAGGAGAAAAGAGACCCATAACTGTTTTCATCATCTTCATGCCCTTGACAGAGTAAAAAGAACTGAAATTTTAACAAGATTTTTAAAGGCCAAGTAAACACTGGCTTGACAGTTTAGAATTCCAAGGGGTCTCAGCCACAAAGAAAGTCTGAATTTACTCACCAACTTTTCCCCACATGCCTTCATTCAGCACTCATGTAAAAAAAAGTAGGGATAGTATAACGGGAGGACTGAGGGAAGACACCCTAAGACACAGATGCACAGAGCCCGGTAAAGCCCTAGGGCAGGGGAGGAGAACTGAGAGTAACCCCTCTAAGGCACTCCCAGAGAAGATGGCAGCCACCCCATACTCCTCAGGGAGGATGGTTGACTTAATACCTTCTCTGTCCTGTCAATGATAGGTGTAGCTGAATACCTAATCTGATGAACACCTGGGCTGATGGCAGAACAAGTAAATTTACAGAAATCCTCTGGGCCATTCTGGGTCCTCACTGAGTCCCAAGCAAAGGCTGCCTATGGTCAAGGGGCAGAAGAGCTGAGAGAAGTCCCTACCCACCACCCCCAGGTGCAGACATACAGGGCAGGGCAGCAGAACCAAGAGGCACTGTAGGCCTTCACCACACATGCTGCGGCAACTCTCCAGGGCTGGAAAAGGGGCTAACACACTTCTCTTGCACAGAAAGCCAGGAAGATATGAGGGTTAAAAAAAACCTCCAGCCACCCCTAAAGCTGGCAGCTGGGCAGTAATGCACAGCTATTTCAGAGTTGCTCCAGCACCCAGATCCCCAGGCCTGCTGAAGGAAAGGCCCTGAGCCCACTGTCCTCAAATCATCTGAAGCCAGTGGTGAACTGACACCCAAATGCTTGTTGAATAAATGGATAATAAACAGACAGCACCCATTACTCCTGTGCTTAAAAACTCTGAAGGCTCTCCATTACCTGCATGTTAAGACCTTCCCAACTGTCCCTCAGGCCTCATCTTTTACCACAGTGCCTTCTCTATGCAAACATTCCTAGAATGTATGATCATGTCTCTGCTCATGCTGTTCCCACACACTTCAGTATAAAGTAAAATCTCTTCAGTGGCACCTTTCTAATCTGCCCCCGCAGAAGAACTGCTCCCTTTCAGTGATTTCAACATCACTTTCCTCACATTGTATTATAGTCAGCTGTACCTAGACAGTTCTGCTATTACACCATAAATATTTATGCATTCCTGAAAAAAACATATTCTTTAACACTGTGTATTAAAGGTAACAGAACTTAGGGAAAAAGGATTAGGGCAAACCACTCAAAAACCTATGCAGCTTTGTAACCAAAGTACAACAAAAACAAATCCTAATAAAAACACTAACATACTTAAAAAGACACAGTAAACGTCTAATAGATAAATATTGAATAATACCCTTACTGTGAAGAAGCGATGGCCACTTAATGGAAGGGGATAGAAGATAGAAGGATTGGGGCTATCAAGTTACAGAGGCAAGGGCAAAATGCCCAAAGATGGGAAATAATCACAAAATAAGCACTTCTAACACAGGGCACACAGCCGAGCCAAGAGGAAGTGAATAAAGAGATGGATGCTAATGGGGTTTGTGCATTCGTGTTCACATGTACCTTATTTGGCTGCTGTTACGTGAACAAACAAAATTTCCCCATCATATTGTCAACATTGTCCTATTTTACCGATCTCAAATGAATTAATTCACATTAAGAGAAACACACATAGCAGAACACACTGCACCTAGCCCAACTAAATCATAAGGCCGTTGCAGGCAGATCATTCATTTCTGTATCCTTATTATCTGGTACATATACTAGGCAGGGTAAATGCCAAAATCATAATTTTTCTTTAAAAAGTATTTTTCAACATTTAAAAATATATTTTAAAAATATTTTTAAACATTAAAAGGAAACATGCACCAAAAACACTACACATCTTCTCTGACATTCTTGCTTATGGTAATCCAAATCTCAGGTAGAACATTAACTATAGGTTAGAAAGGAAAAAAGGCACCAATGATTTTAATAATTGAAGATAGCTTCCAAAAATATGGAGATGATAAAGCAGTATTATAGAACACATTTTTACAATGTTCACAATTCAAAGGATAAGAAAGACAAGGGTAAGTCTGAGAAAGTATTTTGTTTAGATTAAGTATTGCATTTTATTTGAAAATATTCAGAACTGCTCTTTAAAATGTTTTTACTACATTATTGCACATAGCACACCTAATAGCTGATCTCTGAACATATTGCAGGTAAGAACCCAATTTGAGCTTACCAGAACTTGTCCGCATTTTAATAATAAAAAAAGTTCACAATGGTAATCTGCCTGCTAGACTGCCCTGCTGAGTTATCTAATAACTGCCCTAGGTAAATGTGCCTTTTTCTGGCTCATAATCAATAAATGCAGTATTAAAAGATCAACAAAACTCGTCATGTTTTCTGTGGTTTTACAGTTACCAGAACCTAGACAATAGTAACCAACAACATTATCTATAGCTCTGATTTTACATCTAGAAAAAAAAAGTAAGGTCTAGATAGAAGGAGTGGTTTCTCAATTACTACCTAAAGTCATCCAGCGTTTCCTGTATCATGTTCTGAATAAAACGAATTTGAATGGAAGTCAAGGGTGCATTTTGCCGGTTATTTCCAATGGTATCGGCTATTTTTTCTGAGAGTGAACTGGCAACTCCAGCAGTGACAGAAGATGCTATCTTTGGATCTAAAATAAAGAATGAAGAAGATATTAATAGTCAACCTGGATTGAAAGACATCAGACATTTCTAAATAAGATCTGGCATACGAAAACTTGAAAAACTGGTAAAGATGAGTTCCTGTGACACTTGGAAAAATTCACTGTCTGGAATACAAACCTTAGAAATTTCTATAACATTATTTCTAATAGTCATTTATCTAAATATATAAACCACCAGCTGTCTAATGTAATACCACATGACAGAGGGATTAATCTTGAAGAATCTATGAACCACTTCCTCTTATAAAAGATGACTGTGACAAGCTGCACCACAAACTAGATAAACCAAGACTATTAAAAACAAATGGAAGGAAAACGGGAGTAAAGTGCTGCTCCAGGAAAAGCCTTAGAGTTTAAGCTAACGCAATATATATCCACAGAAACCTTCAAGTAAAATATAGATATTTATATAAGAGTTGATTCTAAACAGAGAGTTGCTTTGTGTAGATAACTCTTACAGTTAAACCAAATATTCCTTTAAATGTGATCAAGTTTTTATAAGTCTGTAGCACAAATTCTAAGAATAAGACTTTAATATGATGAGAAAAAGACATTTTCAGGTAGTTAACCATCCCTTTTCAAAGGGTCCGACATAATAATTCTATCTCTACCATATTAAAGACACATAGTACACTGAAACTCTAATTCACACCAAAAGAAGATTAATGTATCTGAATTTAATCATTCATATCCATTTCATTGTCTTCTAGTAAGACTCACACTATAGAAGTCTCCATAAATTTTAAACTCTTTGAACGTTTTTAGTTAACAATTATTCTATTTCTCCTTTACAAGTTAAATAATTGGGATAATTTTTCCATTAAACACTTTAAAACATCAAGAAGTTTCATGTACTTACTTGGAGTTGAGGACCCATTGATTGGGGGTTCACATATCAACTGGGCTTCAATTTCATTCTCTGGCTTTTCAAATTTCTCAGAATTTCTTGTTTGGTTAGATGATGGAGAGGTATTTAAATTTCCACTTTCAGCACCAGACGTGATCAACTTTGATAACTTTATATTTAAAATAAATAGTGACTTTAATATACAATTTTTTGTTTTACTCCTATTACTCATATAATTTTTGCCTACTTTCCCTTTTTTCCCAGTATGTAGGTTCAGGAAAATGAAGGAAAATAAGAAGGGGTATAGAAGAAGAAAAAACAGATGAGAACTAGAGGCAAAATAAAGTAAATATTACTAATCAAAAACAATCTCAGCAATAACATGATGAGGAAACATTCATATACTAAGCACCTGCTGTTGAATACCATTTAAAATAGAGATAACTGGCAAAAAACAAAAACAAAAAAACAACCACACACACATGCATGTGGTAACTAGTCAACAATATGTGTAAAATAAAAGATGTTTTTGTATTTCTTGTATGGTATCTTTTCAATATCATTCTAAACAATAAACATGAAAATACGGACATATTATACACCTAACTGGCTTGGCATTCCTGGTAATTTTTGATCATTTTGAACCCTCACATGAGAAATTAAATTCTATATTATACACTGTATTTTAGCAGAAAGTAACAATGCTAAATTCCATTCTTAACACAATCAGTTTGCTCTAATGACTTAACCACCAACTGCAATGGAAATACACTTTAAAAGGATTTAGGGATAAAAGCGTTCCTGGCCGGGCGCGGTGGCTCACACCTGTAATCCCAGCACTTTGGGAGGCTGAGGTGTGTGGATCACAAGGTCAAGAGATCGAGACCATCCTGGTCAACATGGTGAAACCCCGTCTCTACTAAAAATACAAAAAATTAGCTGGGCATGGTGGCGCGTGCCTGTAATCCCAGCTACTCAGGAGGCTGAGGCAGGAGAATTGCCTGAACCCAGGAGGCGGAGGTTGCAGTGAGCTGAGATCGCGCCATTGCACTCCAGCCTGGGTAACAAGAGTGAAACTCCGTCAAAAAAAAAAAAAAAAAAAAAGTGTTCCTGTACAGATAGATATATCAAGTATCTCATCTTAGAAAAATAGTGTCTTTCCATCGCTGTAACCTTCAACATATCCAAAGCGAGATTTCAAAGTATTCTGTAGTTATTCAAAACTGACATCAAGACTTATGAGTAAGTGCATAGCACTGTTAATAAGTAGGATACATACACTGGCAGCACCCGCCTTCTAGGGATAAACACATACAGTGAGTTCAGTATCACTTTTAGGCAAATACCTGTTTGAAGGAGTCTTTAGATTCCTGTTTTCCCATATATATTTTCTTAGACTCAGCTGTCAGATCATGATTTTCATTTTCCTCTTTCCCTGGAGATTCCATAAAGACGTTAAGAGGACTTGAATGCAATACCGAAGTACTTGAAGTTACTGGGTTTTTTCTTGGAGGAAACACTGAGTTCAACTGCGGTAGAAAGTCAAAGCCTGGAAATGAAGAGGAAAAAAACTGCACATGATGCCCTCCAATCTTGGACACTGAAGAAAAGCACTTAATATGATAGGCAGATTAACATGGGAGAAGATATGGATCTACATTCTAAAGACTGGTTTGTTTCTCAGATATACCCTATAATTGATATGTATTCTTAGGCAAAAGTCTTAAACTTTCTGTAACTATTTTCTGATCTGCAAATGTGAATGATAATATCCATCACCCAGTAAGGCTTAAAAGGTATTATTTGTAAAAATACTTTGAAAACAGCAAAACACAATGTTTTAGTCAGTATTAATTTTTGATAACTTAAAATTGTTCATTTAGTATATATTTGTGGTACGTATCTTGGAAGGCAATCTCTGAAATGGCTTCTAATGACCCCTGCCTTTGGCATCCCCATCCTTGGGTAGTCTCCTCCCTTTGAATGTGGCTTGGACCTAGTAACTTGCTTCTAACAAAAGTAGTATGAAAAACTGGTGAGATACCACTTCCAAGATTAAGGTTATCAACATAGTCTTGAGAGGGCTTCCATTTTGGATGCCCTCTCAGATTATCTTGCTCACCGGCTCTGAGGGAAACCAGCTGCCATGCTTTCAGCTGCCCCATGTATAGAGAAGCTCTTTGGCATGGAACTGGTATCTCCAGCCAACAGGCAAGGGCATGAGCTTGGAAACAGTTCCTTGCCCAGTTGAGCCTTAAGTTGAATGCAGCTGTGGTTGACATCCTGATCGAAGCATGAAGAGAAACTTGAAGGCAAAGGTGCTCAATCAAGTTATGCTCAGTTCTTGACCCACAGAAATTATGAGATGATAAATGTTTGTTTTTTTAAGCCTCAAAGTATTGGAAAGATTTGTTACACTGCATAGATTTAACACCATATCACTTTTCATTTTCACGAAAAAACACTCCTAAGTAATTCTTACCATCTTTTTTGCCTATGGATTCATCACCTCCCTTGTTAACTACAGCATCTATAACAAAATCAGAAAATCATATTTTAAAAACAGCGAAAAAGAAGCCATATCAATTTAGTCTTCCTATTCATTCTCCAAAGAGTTCAGAGACTAACAATCTTAAAAAGCTAAATATGAGTGAGGTTAAATGCAGGAGTACTCATTTAAATTTTTCTTTTACATTCTCTTAGTTTCATTCATACTTCAGCAGCAAATATGAACAGATAATCCTATAGTACAGAGTCATGTAATAAGGGAGCCAGGTATAATATAATAAACCCTGGGGTAGTTTTGGAGAGCTATAATCCAGTTCTGCCTATACCACTTAATAGCTTTGTGACCTCACTCAAATGCAATTAAATTTCAGTTTCTGCATCTATAAAATGGGGATCATGTCCTGATAAACTCACAAAATTGCTTTGAGAGGATCAACTGAAGTAATATAAAAAAATTTTGCAAAGCAATACAATGTTATAAAGAAGTTTTATTAGTGTTTATTTCAATGGTAGAATATGTATAAGACTATTTTAATCCTGTAATATTCATTTGCTAGTCCATAACAAAAATTATAAAACTCAAATTTAACAGGTAAATAAAAAGCATGCGCAAAAATCATTAACAAATTCACCAGAAATTCAAGTGGCCAATAAACACACAATTATATCAGGAAAAACATCATCTATGTGCATGTGCATATATGTACCCAGTAATGGCACAGCATGTACATGCAATAATTTTAGAAATTATTAGTTTTCTTCATCAATAATGTGGAACCATGATGTATCTGAAGATCGTATGACTCAAATGCTAATCACATTTTTAAACATAGCAAAAGTAATTAAAGAAAAACTTTGTCTTAAAAACTATGAAAGAGAATTTAATTTGTAACTCAAACACTTCCAAAAAACCCCTTTGTACATTCTTCAATGCAAAAGTTGCTCCAGAGGAGTCTCAATGGCCGAAACTCCCAACTCAGCACTAACCCCAGAAACTTGTCTCAACTCCAGCAACTAGTCACTTCTCTCTCCACCCACATCCGTCCTGTCTTTACTCTTTACTATGTAGTTTGATTTCTCTTTACTCTTTATGTAGTTTGACTTCTCTTCAACTTGAAGAAAAGAATCCTTCCTCTTTCAGCTTGACTTAGCAATTTAAATAGAAATTTGCAGACAAGGGTAAGATAGAAAATACTTAATAATTCTGTACTGTCACATATGTATTTATTCCTTCTGACTATAAAATTATAGAAAATTTGGAAAAGAGACAATTTTAAAGTAAAAAATGAAATTGTACAAAATAATGAGTGGATGAAACAACTCTGACATCCTGCTGTTGACACAGTACACTTATAATGGTAAATACACAAATCTTTGTGGGCGTCTCTGAGTATTTTCTGAGATAAATTTGTAGAAATGGAATTACAAGGCCAAAAAGTATGAATATATTAACTCTGCCAAATTACCCTCTAGAAATTTATCCATGTTATTGATAATATTGCTATTAGCAATGAGATAATTCCATTACACTAAGAAAACCATTATGAATATCAGTACCAAAAAGGCACACTTAAACAATGTACTTAGTTCATATACTATGAACAATGACATATAATGCTTCTATTTATCAAGCTGGCAAAATTTGTTTTTTATTATGGCAATTGTTTTTATGGGGTAGGGGAGGTGTACACATATACAAAGCAAATTTTTAAATTAGGAAGACTTTTTTGCATATCAAAATATCTAAAATTTTAGGAACATTCATTTAGAAGTAGATACAAGGGAAAGATTACCTATGAAGGTAAAAACTTCCTTCAAGAAACTTTTGTGGAAATTAAAATGCTAACTTGAGAGCTATTTGCATAATTCCCAAGTGAAAATTACTAGCATATATTTTAGAATGATAACATCTGAAATATCAGGGCAAAGAAAAAGATACCACCCCAGGGATGGAGAAAATTAGCAAACTGCCATGAATAGAATTGGACTAAAGCTATTATTCACATCTTTTAGCCGAATAAAAATATTGACTACCAGCAAGAGAACAGACTTACCATCTCTGATAGGTGAGAACATGTCACCTAAACTACTTTTCCCGGTATCATCAAAGCTGGAGAAATCCTGATTTTTTCCACTGTCTGTTTCCTTAGATAAAGTGTCTGTGTTTATGCTTCGAGGCAAACCTTACAGGAATTAGATATAAAAATCAATGTTATTACATCTAAATAAATTTTATCATCAGAAGCTAGGTTGTAAAAATTGATGCATTACCCATATTGTTGGTGATATTACAACTGTGAGCATAAGGAGAATAAAACAGAATATGACAAGAGCTAAAGTTAACCAGGATTTTCATGGAACAAAAGGTTCCTCAAAAGGAAACAGCTTATTTGTTCAAAGAGCAAAACTTTATTTCAGCCATTTTGATGGAATTTTTCTAAAATAATTCATATATTTTTCTGTTTTCTTAAAGTACACGGCACACAACTTACTTTTGCTATTGACTGACCCTTACGATCATCTACAAATGTAACTTTCTTTTCAGTCTGTAAGGCATATAGAGCATGCCTAACATTTAGCAGGACTCAATTAATGTTACTTTTCTTCCCCAACTTGCAGTGAAGGGGTTTTGTCTTTTCTTTTACTAACAGTGGGAGCGTAAACATTGCCTTCAGCATTACAGATCTCAAATGACTTCACTAACCTCCATAGTTTACAAAGAGGAAGCAAACCAGAACACCAAACTCATAAAGAACAGTATGGTAGACAACAATAAAGAGACAGTATATAAATGCATGGCTTTAGGGTAAGGACTTTCTAAGAGGAACTCAGGAGGCTCAGTAGCTTCTGGCTCATTATTGGAGTAAGGATAAAGTTATACAGGTTCGAAAATTTTGATTAAAGTCTGGCATCAGGATTGGTAACACGATATTGTATTACATTTTTTTAAAAGTGCTTTATTTGGCATCTCAGGCCCAAATGAGAACTGAAAAGTCTGAGATGAAAACAAAGAACAGCCTGCATATCCAAAAATGCCCAAGACTGGCTAATAAAATAAACTTGTCTAGTAATACCTGCTATAAAGTTAAAATATTACCAAATCATTTGCACTATTGTTGAAGAGTGTCTATAGCAAGAGATCAGTTGTTACAAAGAAGTAATTTCCTCTCCTATTTTCTATTCCTTAAAATGTTTGAATGCATTAACTCCAGCCTCTGAAACTTGAGGAAACAGAAGTTGGTATCATATGAAAAGAGTGCTAAAGTCTTATTCTTTTCTTCTTAAATACTGATGTCCTTCTAAAACTGAGTACTAGCAACAAGTTTAGAGAAGTCTGCTGGAATAACTAAATCGGGACAACTTCAATAGAAGCAATAGAATTTTTTTTCTAAACTTTAATTTTATACAAACTTAGTAATAATGATGATCATGACCACAATGATAGTATCAACACCACGATATACTGAGTGCCTACCATGTGCCAGGTATTTCCAATACATTTTCTCTGATTTTCACAATAACTAAAAATTAAATAACATTTTAGTGTGTACAGGAAAAAAATGACACCCAGAAAGGTTAAGAAAATTGCCTAAAGGCATCCTGGCCAGAAGTGACAGATCTGAGACTAAGTCTAACTATTCTA
>NW_016107333.1:14597213-14601593 GCF_001604975.1 Cebus imitator | reverse complement strand
GAGAGAGAGAGAGAGAGAGAGAGAGGGAGAGAGAGAGAGAGAACGATGAAGCAAATGTGGCAAAATTTATAAAGTACATCTAAAGGTTAATGCTCAGAGTTGTCTGTACTATCCTTAAAACTTTTCTGTAAGATGACAGTCATTTCAAAATACAATTAATACACAAGCATGGTTAACTTTGTGGGGGTAAGGCACTCATACACTTTGCTAGAAATGTTGGGAATCTATCAAAAGTTATCATTAATCTGTGACTCTGTAAGACCCAAGTCTTTGATTTCCAAATTAATGCTGTTTTTGTTAAACAAGAGCCTCCTTATTATAAAACTAAATGAATTAATGGTGAGACTTCAGAGAGTTTACAGTGAATGAGAGAATCTTTATTTTGATTAATTTTTGAAAATTATGAAGAAGACATTATGTAAGATAAAGGTAATTTTCATAATATAGTTAACATGTTGGCAGATGTTACTCAAAGTTATATTTCAACAATAATTTCTTCTTTAAGTAGATATCAATCGTCTTTGTCTCCAGGAGTTCCTAAATAAGAATCTAATTATTTTTCTAATATATAATGACCATTACATAAGGATGACATAAATATTCAAAGGAAATTTATAGTGAATATACTTACTTTAAAATACTATTCCACACTATCAAGATCAACAAATTAAAGTTTTGCTTCTACTTGGAAATAAAATCATACTAAAAAAACACCAATATTTTTGCCCAAGTATTTATCCTGAAAAATTTTAAAAACATAGATAGATGTATTTCTAATGAGCACAATATTTTGGAAACATACTAGTATACCATGTAGATTTTTAAAGTATTTGTTGCAAGTTGACAGTAGAGCATAACTTCTTAAAATAAAAAGTTTTCAGGAATTTATAGAATATTTTCTTTATTGTGAACAAGGAATACTTTCTACAATAAGTATGGGAAAGCTTATAACACCTCAATAAAGTCTAAATGAATCCTGTTTCAGAACTGTTTCATCAATAACATCAGAGAAGAAATCATTAAAAATTGCAACATTCTCATTTATTTTTAACAAATTATTAACATACTGCTTAATATGTGCCAGGCACTATTTAGCACTTTAAAATACTCATTTCAGCACTTGACTTACTTTTCATTCTAAAATGTGAAATAAAAAGAGCCATTATAATAGCTCTTCTTTTTTTTTTTTTTAACAAGGAGATCAAATCACTGACAGCGTCAAAGTTACATATTCTCTACTGGTTAATCTGAAGACACAATGGAAAAGCCATTCAGTCTGCAGTAGTATTGGGGAATAATAATTTCTCAGTTAGCCTCCTTCTATTTTTAAGATAATATTTCTCACAACAGAAGTTTAGCTAAACAGTAGGGCCTTTTAACATTTTTGAAATTAATAGCTAAAGTTAACTATTTCACATCTTCAGTGATTTTCACTTCTACTAATTTTAGCTAAATACTCAACTAAATTTGAATTCTAGGTTCTTGAAGAATGTGCTAATCATATGTAGACCAAAAAAAAAAAAACCTTCCAAAAATATATAAGCAACATTTACCTGCTTTTTCTTGAATAGCAACCGTTCCTTTCCCCACAACTGATGTCACAGGTTGTGGTAGAACCGTGGCAACAGATATGGCGGGTGCTTCTCTGACAATTCCGGAATTCTGAACTCCTCCACTAGCAGCATTCACATTAACACTTCGTTTGTTCACTGCTGTGGGCTTATTTGAACAGCCTTTATTTAAACTTGACTGAAATGTAATGGAATATTTAAAAGCTCAGGTTACTAATGTTTCATACTATACATTAATATTTTATAAATTCTCTGTTAGATTAAAAAATATATTCTTTCCTTGCAAATCTTGAGCTTGCTGGTGGATCTCAGTTTCTCTCTAAACCAAAACATCTTTTAAAAGACTTTTAGAGAAAGAGAGATATGAGAATTAAGTACAAAGTTTTAAAACTAATTATTAAATGGCTTTGTACTAAAATTATTATATATTACATGTAAAATCATTTTTATGTAATTATGAAATAAACTATACTGTATTTAATTGATAACATAATTTCCATATTCTGAGTTAGATTTATTTAATAAAATCAAAAATGCTGAAAAGAAAATGTCTTACCTTAGTAAGAGTAGTGGAGTACTGAAATGCTATACATTGCACAGATGTCTTGTGAGCACTGATGGTTTTAACTGGTGATTTCAACATTCTTAAATCATATTGATATATTTTCCCCCGGGAAGATCCAATAGCCAAAGTGGCTCCATCAGGCATGAAATCCACCGCGGTTAGGGGAGTGTCAGCCACTAAAGTTTTCACCAGCCTTTGGAAAGGAGAACAAAGTATGTGTAGATATGTTAGTGTGTACAGGTATATAAGCTTACATAAGTAACTATAAACCAAAACCAGAGTTATTAATACTTCAAACTAGCAAAGAGCACATATATCCCAAATATTTGTTTAAAGCATAATTTTAGAATTTGACTTAGAGACATTTCTAATAAAATGGCATGTCGAGAACTGCCAAAAATTCCATCTTTTCTATTCACTTTCAATAGGTACATTCCACATCTTATAGAAACAGAACCTATTTCTTTATTACTCTGGCAGTGAATGTAGCAGAACTACCGTCTGTTATACCACAGACAGAGGCTCTAGCCTCAGGGCTAAGGAGGCCCTAAGTATTTCCTTTCCATTTATTGACCCACTTAGGCCTCAGGAGGATTATGACCTTTCACAGGGGAGCAGCTGTTATTCTGTTCTTAGTTGTGCAGTCTTGACCAAAAAGCTAAGAGGAACATAGTTCACAAGCTTGATCCTTAGGCAGCTAATAAAGAAATATGGATGCTGATCTACTCAAGCTGAGCTCTTTACTGGTCTGTCTAGTATAAAAGAAGAATGGCTTACCAGGCTCTCAGTAAATTGTTCCATAAAAGAAGACAGCAAATAAGTAACAGAAAAAATTCTAGCATCATAACAAAGGCTGACAGTAAGCCCTTCCTTTGTAGTAACATTCATACTCCACATGATCTTCAGTGCTAAGCATCTTGAATACAACTGTCGCACTCTTGCCGTTCTTTTGTTTTGTTTTGTTTTAGCTAACTGAGCATACCTTTAACATGAGAAGGGTACAATGCGCCCAAATGCTTAGAAGATTATGCACACCTACCAGTATTTCTCAAGTGGGAGCAACCAGAAGACATCTGGCAATGTCTGGACACCATTTAGGCTATTGGTGTTTAGTGAGAAGAGGCTAGGGATGCTGAGTATCCTACAATATCCAGGACAGTCCCTCACAACAAAGAATTACAAAGCCCAAAATGGCAATCATTTCTAAACCTTCCTCTAGATAGTGAATCAATTTTAACGCAAATTAATCATCTGTGTTAAAAACATATACATTTCATATTTTGAAAAAGATGCTAAAATTGAAATGTGAAATCAAGGACGGCGCGGTTGCTCATGCCCATAATCCCAGTACTTTGGAGACCAAGGCAGGTGCATCGCCTGAGGTCAGGAGTTCGAAATCAGCCTGGCCAACATGGCGAAACCCCATCTCTACTAAAAATACAAAAAATTAGCAAGGTGTGGTGGTGGGCGCCTGTAATCCCAGCTCCTTGGGAGGCCAAGGTAGGAGAATCACTTGAACCCGGGAGGCGGAGGTTGCGGTGAGCCGGGACTGCACCATTGTTCATGTTTCAGAACTCTAAATACTACCTACACCCCATCTATTTTTTTTCTGCGTGAGAAGAAAATTCTATCTTACTAGATTCATCAATTGTACAAACCTTAGAACCCCTGGACATTAATCAGTGGTCTATATAAATCACAAATATGCCTGTTAATGGAATAATAGTTGTTACTAAATTAAAAAACAAGCATGTCATACTTACTTCTTACTTGAAGTGTCATAGAGGATGATTCTTTTATCCAAGCCTATGGTTACAAAGAGCAATTCATTGACAGGAGAAAAACAGATGCCTGAAGCTGGAGCTTTGTGTGCACTGTCAAAGTTATGGTATGGGCTCTGACTATTTACATCCCAGAGAGTTACTATTCCATTATCTGAAACACTGCCCAGTAGCAATTTCTTAAACAAGGAGTACTTCAAATGCCGAACAGACTATAAAAATGAAAGAATAAATTTTATGTAATTATAAGCATTAATAAGGACATTTTATGTAAGCCATATACATTACAGCCAATCACACTATTCACATGGGGTTTAGGATTTCTCGGATGTCTGCGAGTGACAGGTTTCGGCCAGGTGTGGTGACTCACGCCTGTAATCCCAGGACTTTGGGAGGCTGAGGTGGGTGGATCACTTGAGGTCAGGAGTTTGAGACCAGCCTGGCCAACCTGGTGAAACCCTGT
>NW_016107333.1:14595761-14597196 GCF_001604975.1 Cebus imitator | reverse complement strand
AAATACAAAAACTAGCTGGGCGTGGTGGTGGGTGCCTGTAATCCCAGTTACTCAGGAGGCTGAAGCAGGGGAATCACTTGAACCTGGGAGGTGGAGACTGCAGTGAAACAAGATCCTGCCATTGCATTCCAGCCTGGGCGACAGAGCACAATTCTGTCTCAAAAACAAAAAACAAAACAAAACAAAAAAACCCAAAAGTAAAAAACAAAACAAAACAAAAGAGTCACAGGTTTCAATCATGACAACCACAGTGTCATTACATGGACCATAAGATGATGTACCAATACCTGAAGTATACCAATAGTCTATTAATAAAGTACTTGTCATTTTATTATCTTGGAGTATAGCTACCTCAATCTCCCCTTTCAGAGGAGAAATTTAATACATTGAGATTATCTACGTTAATTCATCAGAATTAGAACATCCATCATATATAAAAGGCCTATTAGTTACAGCCAAATCACGAACGAGTATAAGGGAATGCTGGGAGAAAAAAAGCAATAATATTTTGTATTTGTTTTCTATATTTTAGACATTTTGATACATTTGTTTAAATCGGAGCATCTGATGCACTGACAATTCAACACTTGAAGCATAATTTAAAAAAAAATTAAACCACAAAGGAAAAACTGGCAACATTCTAGACTGGGGATAGACTATATCCATTGTTTCAAAAGCATCAGCGTGAGGGCGATGCTGGCCTTTCTTTCTCTAAACACAAATCCCTGATGTTGTCATCTACTAGGCTGAGAATTAAGTACTTTACATTTAAGCTAATTTTTCCCTATAAAAGTATATTCTACTTAATTCTAAAATGTTTCAAATAATATGAATTAGCTCTCAACAACAAAAAATGTTTAGGAATTACAGAAACCAAATTCTAAGGGAAAAAAAAGGAATATTAGTTACCTGGCACCTACGTTAAGATAATTAATATGTTAATCCATTAAATTTGGCTCATTTTCATATAGCTAAAGTACAAAGAGAAAAAGTTTACACAGTTTTTATTTTTGTTGGGAAAAAGTATATCCACTTGAATACACAAATCTTTTCTCTGGTCTGTATTCAAGAAAAAATAAACTACATAAATGTTAACTATATAAAAAACAAAGAGCTCCTTAGTGCATTATGTTAATGATTACAGAGTCATACAAATATGACTATCAAAGTATAAGGCAAAACATTATTTCTAAAAAGATTTCTACAGCATTTTAGGAGCTCATATAGTTATGGTCCTTCACATATCTAAATTTGGATAAACACACAAGTAGAATTTTTAAAAACACCATAAAATTGCAAACCTGGTAGATTCTCAAAGTTCATAAAGCTTGACCTCTTAGCCACAGCGGGAGTTTTACTAAGACAGCATTCAAACATGGTTATCCAGAATCTGCTTGCATGTAGCAAGGAACGAGAGCTTACCACTGTCTATAAT
>NW_016107333.1:14531521-14595701 GCF_001604975.1 Cebus imitator | reverse complement strand
AAAAAAAAAAAAAAAAAAAAAAAAAAAAAGGCTAAAGATAATGATAAATGTTCCTTTCAGATAAACCTAAGTTCAGTGAATGCTCAGCAAACCTCTTTATGATTTAGGTGAATTACTTAAACTCTCCAAAACTCAGAGTTCTCATTTACATAATAGAAAATACTCTTGTTTACCTGTCACAATTATTTTGAGGATTAAATAACACAATTATTTTGAGAATTCAATAGCATTTCTGCACAGAATCAGGTACATGGTAGCTGTCACCACCATTTTCAGAGGCTCACAATTTTCTTGCTCATCATTGCTTATGTACCTACCATTCAACCAACTTTTACATATTTTTTAAAAAGACCCTTAAGTAACCACACTGAATTCTTTAAATGCCTCCAATTATTTATTTGATAATACTAACAATTTCATTTCTTAACTCTCTAAATCTATTAAATCTTCTCTTTAGAATATCATTAAGATATTAGCTAAGAATCCTGGATAAACAAAACATTGATTTCCTAAATTATATATGTAATTATATATTAAATTGTATGTATAATTTATATATAAACAAATTTAGTGTGTGTTTATATATACATATTTTTTGAGAGGGGTATTTTTTTTGTTTTTTAAGAGACAGGGTTTTGCCATTTTGTCCAGGTCTCCCAAACTCCTGGACTCAAGTAGTCCACCTGCCTCAGCTTCCCAAAGTGCTGGGATTACAGGCATGAGCCACCACGCCTGGCCTCCAAATTATATTTAAAATAAATTATTAACTTATTTCAGTATCAGCAGCACTTAAATCATTAAGTCCCTGTCTTGTTCCAGACTAAACTATTTCTACGAAAAGAAGTAAATCAAGAAGCTTATGGAGGGGAAAACAAAAATCCCAGCACTATGAGTAGCAATGCTGTTTTTTTCTTATAACACATTATTGTGCAAGAATCCTGCATGTTTGTTGAGGAGGGAGATTGTTTCTAAATATAAAAAATATACTGCTTGCTACATTTGAGGGGAAGGTTTGGAAAACTATTCCTAAAGAGCCAGACAGTAAATATTTTATGCTGTTGTACTGAAAAGTAGTTACAGACAATATATAAATGAAAAGCATGGTTCTGTTCCAATAAAACTTTACAAAACTAAGTGGCTGGACCATAGGTTATTGTTTGTCAGTCTCTAAGATAATTATTTAACAGAAAAAAACTTTTTTTTGATCACAAAGAAAAAGAAAAATCATCCATAATCCCACCACCCAGAGAAAAACTGGTTGATATTTTCAGGGAATATCCTTTAAGTATTTCTCTGTGTGTATGTATGTTTCTATGTACGCAGTACAGTATCAACAGAAAACCTGAAATCATACTTTATTATAAACAGCCATGTCAATGTTTTCTACATGCTATTAATGGCTGTGGTAAGATATGAATGCATGAATATACCAATTTATCTAAATAATATGTCAGACATTTAGGTTACTTCTGATTTGCAAATACTCTGATTACTATCCATTTTTTTAATTGTTAATTTATGAAAAAAAATTATTGTTGTTCATGCCTTAAAGGTTTTTGCTTGAAAATATGAAATGACCATTTGTATTCCTTCTTTTGCAAACTTCTCATTATTCTACTTTGCCTATTTTCTGTTGGGCTATGAAAAATTTTAAAATACTAATTTGCAACTGCTCTTAATATAGTAAGGACATTAATGCTCTCATACATCGTAAATACCTTCCCCATTTCATTTAAATTTTGTTGAATTTTTGTCTTGCTTTTTGTCAGAAGTTTTAAAGTTTTATATATTTCAACTTATCAAGCTTGCTGCCAATGACTTATAACTTTATACTTCTTTATATTTATGCTTAGAAAAGCCTTCCCTTTGCACAGATAAGAACATGCATTCACATGATTTTCTTACTAGGCACTATAAAGCAATAAGAAATTAATGTAAATGTCTTAACATGCATATGTACATAAACACAAATATATGTCCATAAATACACATAGTGTTCCTTTGACTCCATCCTTTCCAACTTCTTGATTTCCAGGGCCTTACTTCAAGCACAAATCATCTTTCATCTAAGCCACTACATAGTTATCCTATTTCCATTCTCAGTGGCTTACTATCCATCCTCCACTATGTTACAACAAGTAACAACTTCAAACCTGAAAATCTCAACATACTGGTCTCTTGCTTAAAATCCTTTCAATGGGAGGTCTCTGATAAGTTACTGGTTACAGTGGTGACAGAGTTTCTGAATGTCCATTAATACCCTGTGTGTGTGTGTGTGTGTGTGTGTGTGTGTGTGTGTGTGTGTGTGTGTGTGCGCGCGCGCGCGCGCGCGTGTGTGTAGAAAACCAGGCCCGAGACTGCCTATCTTTAAAAAGTCCTACTCTCAGAGTTGGCCCTTGGCTAGCATTGTGAACTTGGATTTTGGAAAGGTTCCCACTGCCTTAACTAATAAAAGTGGCTCACTCACCGTGCCTAAACTTATTTATGACAGATATGGTTTAAGGCTGAACCACAGCTGAACATCTGATTTCCTTCCGGGAGTTTGGAATTTTGGTGTGTGCTAGGCAGAGGGCTATTAGATATAACCAACCCTCCAGTAAAAACCCTGGGCACTGAGGCTCTAACAAGCTTCCCTGGTAGGTATTTCATACATGCTGTCACAATTTGATCTTGGGAGCGGTTAAGCACATCTGCTCTAGGAGAAGACTTCTGGAAGCTCACATCTGGTTTCCTATGTCGTTCACCCCATGCACTTTTCTCTTTGCTGGTTTTACTTTGTATTCTTTCACTATAAAATAAATCATAGCCATAAGTATGACTATACACAGATCCTGTGAGTCCTCCTAGAGAATGATCAAATCTGGTCTTGGAAATCCCTAGCAGAGTGAGAGAGTGAGAGAGAAAGAGAGACAGAGACAGAGAGAGACAGAGTTCTGTGTGTGTGTTTTACAACAGATAATAAACTAGATGGCCAAAAACTAAAATCTCATAGACAACATTTACAACAAACTAGATGATCAGGTATTCCCATGAACCCCCAAATACATGATGATAGGTCAAACAATTAACAGCCATAAGTCCTTCCTGGTACTGGTGTTTGTGCAGAAGAAAGCAGAGGAAATAACAAGGAATCTGAAACAGACCTGAGAACAGAAGAAGCCCATAACAGCCAAAAGGTATTCACAGAAAAGCATGGTGGCCAATTTTACAACCTCAGCTGAAACCCAGAACATTCACTGTACTAATAAGGCTGTGCTACAAGCTTGAAGAAAAGTCTAAAGGACAAGGGCAGTTTAGCCAGAGAATTCCAAAACTGACCAGCCGAAGTGTGTCCCTCCCACATCAGGGCCCCACATTGGAGTGGAAGCAACCCTGAACAGGATGGAGACAACAGCGCTGAAGGAAACAAAGTTTCACAGATAGGATGAAAAGTAGATCAGAGCCAAGGAACCCCAGAAAGCAGGCAACCATTATTTAAAAAAGATTATTAAAACAATAGGGAGCTCTGTGAAGTTAGAAAAGCCACTTTGACCCCCTACCTCTGTCTAGAAGTTAAGGAAAATTAAAATGAATTTCACAGATATAACCCACACAAACTTATGAAAACAAAGAGAACAAGGAGAAAAATGTTCGCAACAGATGACAAGACAAAAAAATATATAGGATGTTAAAAAAACATAAATTTAAAACTCAGAAATGAGATGTCAGAACTTGGGAAAGAATTAGAAACGTTTAAAATCTCTTAAAAAATGAAGGCTTATTTAGAAGAAATTAAAAAATGAATAAACACAACAGATAATACCTTAAAGACCGGTTAAAAATAAATTTTTAAAAATCAAAAAGAAATAAGAGAAAAGCTTAAAAGCACTTGAGAAAAATGATAAACCACTGAAGATAAGCAAAGAAAATGCAACAACAAACAATCCAAAGAGAGAAAAAGAACAAATACTAAAAATTATAATTTAAGAAAAATTTCCAAAAATAAAAAAAAGATTTGAAACTACATATGAAGTAACACACAATGTACCTAACAATAGCAATACATAATGACCAACATCAAGATATATTCTAGAAAAATTATATGGCTTTAAAGAAAAAAAATTCCTTTGAATACCTAGAAATAAAAAACTAGTGACTTAAAAGGGGAAAAAAACCTATGAAATAACATAACACATTTGAGACCAAAGATAATAGAGTAACACTTAAGCTCCTCAAAGAAAATGTAAGCCTGCTACTAAATTACATTGAAAGAGAACTTGAACTCTCAAAAGAAAAAAGTCAAAAAGCAGAAGATACATACTTAGGAAAATAATATTAACACTGTGCTTATTTTTATTATAAAAATTTGGAAAATAAAATAATAGAGAACTGTTTAGGTAAATGATGGCACTGAATAATGAAATGCACGCAGTCATTAAAAATTATGGTTATAAAGACTAATAATATCAGGATACCCAGGGTAGATCACTAATGAGAACATGCAGAAAACAAGACTGGACAAACAGAATGAGTATAACTATATGGTTGGAAGACAGAGCTATACTAAGAAACACTATAAGAAAATATCTTTCAAATAGCTTTCCATTAAATAAAATTTGGAAGAGAAAAATAGAAGGAAAAAAGTTAATTTTTAAGAAGAAATATACAGATTATCTATTTATTCTATGCCTACAAGTCAATTATAAAACTGCTCAAGAACATAATACACAGGTTACTCAAGTGTATACAAATACTACAGAAATATACAGAGAATCAAAGAAATGTTATCATATAAACATTTTACACCAATGCTCCTATATAACATAAAAAAGACAACTTCTAGATAAAATATCTTTGTAGTCAAACTTTTTGAGTGCTACAATTCTGGTATAAACATAACCAGTCAATGAAATAAACCAATTTAGAATTAGTGTCATTCTTGAGAAAGCTGTTATTTCTAAAAATGTTATTAATATTTACATTTACTACCAGGTCTCTGTACTCAAGCAGACTATTAATACTTACAAAATCTACACATAAAACATTTCATTTAGGAAAAGTAAATGGATTTAGCATACACTGAAATATGTTAAACTTAAAATATCACAGAAAACCTACATTTAATGATCATTTTTTAATCTAAGGAATCCATACAATAGATTGACATTTGTAATTGCTTTGGAAAAGGCTGCAGTTTGAGAAAGGTAAGACAACTTAACCTATTTGTGAGCTTAAGATGCTGAACTTGCCAAATAGTGACATGCAATTATAACCTAAGCAGTCTGTCAGCCCAGCAGTTCTGCAGAAGCAGCAAAGCTCTTTTTCCCCCTGTAGAAAGACAATGTGATTGCCATAAAGCTAATAACTTTAATTCAGCTCATTTCGAAGTTGGACTCTAAATATATTCAGAAAATCTTATTTCTAATATAAAATTCAGCATGATGCAGATTCTGTGAGATTCCACATTACTGTCACTTTCACTAAGACACAATTTGATAATTTTTAAAGATTTCAAATTCTTGATTGTTCACAGAAACAAAAACAGAAAAAATTTTAATTTAATCATAAATGTGCCCCATCTACCATTTTTCTCAATAAGTAAAACTGATCAACACAGAATTTGGGCTTAAGTAACAGACTGTTTGAATTCAATTATGTCAACTTTTTGACAGATTTGAAATTTCTATGAACATTGTTTAAACTTAAATGAATATTACACATATTATAAACACACACATACACACACACTTTCTTTCTTCTTTTGGATACAGGGTCTTGCTCTGTTGCCCAGGCTGGAGTGCAGCAGCATGATCATGGCTCACTGCAGCCTCGACCTCCCAAACTCAATCCATCCTCTTGCCTCAGCCTCCCCAGTAGCTAGGACTACAGGTATGTACCACCTCACCTAGCTAATTTTTGTATTTTTTGTAGAGATGGGGTATAACCTTGTTGCTCAGGCTGGTCTCCTGTACTCAAGTGATCTACCTGCCTTAGTTTCCCAAAGTGCTGGGATTATAGGCATGAACCACTGTGCCTGGCCACAATATTTTTAAACTGAACTGAATTTTGAGAAATCTTAATAAAAGTTTTCTTAATGAATGTTTAAGTAGCAATTCAATGTTTTTGGCCACAACCAGATAAAACAGCCATTATTGCTTATAGAAAAAATAATAATTTGAAAAAAAGAAAAACATTCCAAAGATTTACATTATGCTGCCCATAAAAGTAAAAAATAAGTAGTAAAATCATGAAGACTATCTTCCTAAGAAAAAAGAGGCTGCATCCTTACCAACGGAGGCCAAAATGGTATACAAAACAAACGTAACTATTTGTTCCAGGGAAAGGGGGAAAAAAACAACAGACTCTAGTCAAATTTTTCACCATCTTTAATGCTCTCATTTTTAAATCAGTCTAAAACACATAATATGATTACTGGGGTCAAGCTGCAACTTGGTTTGGAGGGAACGTATTAAATCTAAATATGTTCAAACCATTTTAGAAAAGTAAATCACTAAAGGTATTTTAATGGATTGGTATTCATTAAAAGCTCACAATAGCGGCTAACATTCATTGACCTCTTACCAAATGGTAGGCAATGTGATAAAGACACTCATAATCTCATTTAGCCAACAACAACAACAAAAAAATCTCCTTAAAAGTATATTATTCTCGGCCGGGCGCGGCGGCTCAAGCCTGTAATTCCAGCACTTTGGGAGGCCGAGGCGGGTGGATCACGAGGTCAAGAGATCGAGGCCATCCTGGTCAACATGGTGAAACCCCGTCTCTACTAAAAATACAAAAAACATTAGCTGGGCATGGTGGCGCGTGCCTGTAATCCCAGCTACTCAGGAGGCTGAGGCAGGAGAATTGCCTGAACCCAGGAGGCGGAGGTTGCGGTGAGCCGAGATCGCGCCANAGATTCAGTGAGCCAAGACCATGCCATTCTACTCCAGTGTGGGCAGCAGAGCAACACTTAGTCTCAAAAAAGAAAGAAAACAGCTGGGCATGGTGGTGCGTGCCTGTAATCCCAGCTACACAGGAGGCTGAGGCAGGAGAATTGCCTGAACCCAGGAGGCGGAGGTTGCGGTGAGCCGAGATCGCGCCATTGCACTCCAGCCTGGGTAACAAAAGCGAAACTCCTTCTCAAAAAAAAAAAAAAAAGTATATTATTCTCGGCCTGGTGCAGTGGTTCACGCTTGTAATCCCAGCACGTTGAGAGGCCGAGGCGGGCAGATCACAAGGTCAAGAGATAGAGATCGTCCTGGCCAACATAGTGAAACCCCGTTGTTACTAAAATATAAAAATTAGCTGGGCGTGGTGACGGGCGTCTGTAGTCCCAGCTACCTGGGGGCCTGAGGCAGGAGAATTGCTTGAACCCGGGAGGCGGAGGCTGCAGTGAGCCGAGACTGCACCACTGCACTCCAGTCTGGCGCCTGGCGACAGAGCAAGACTCTGTCTCAAAAAAAAAAAAAATGTATATTATTCTCACTTGACAGATAAGGAAAAGGAAGCTTGAGAGTTAAGTAACTTGTTCAAGCTCACTCAGCTAGCTAACGTGCTTTACTCCTAGTGATCTCCAAATAAATGTGGGACTTACCATGTAAAGCTACACCAAAAGATCCTACAGAGATGCAGAATGCCCAAACAGGAGGCAGCAGGCCCATGAAGATCTCAAGTTCTAGTTTATCTGATCTTAGATAAGAGATAAGCTTTGAGCATTACTGTTTTCCTAAACTAGAAGATATATTTCAGTTCCCTGTGAAAAGTTATCAATGAAAATCATTTGAAAATCAATAATACAGCAACCTATCACCTAGAATTTTAAAAGATATTTGTGTGAGCAAGAAGCATGAGGACATGTTGGACTCCTGCACAAAGAGACAAGAAAATAGTGTAAAGTTTCCAGAAGCTATTCATCCTCAAATCCTTACAGATTCAGCTGCTCCTGGGCGAGAGAAACAAAAGAAAACAATCCTACCACTTCTGAAGAGTTGAGTTGTATGATCTGAAAGTCCTGGAATCTGTTTTCTCATTTGTAAAAGAGAACATATACCTCACAAGTTAGTAGCAAAGATTAAATGAGAGAATGTAATATAATGCAATGATCAGAGTGCAGAAACACAATAAATGGTGGTAAGCATTCTATGCAGTGATAACCTCTGCTTACAACGCTCTCCAAATCCTCTCACCACCTTTTCTGGTCCCTCCCCAACACCACAGGTCTGAATAACAGACTTTTCCTCAGGTTGCCACTGAGACATCATTTCCTTTGAAATGCTTTTCCATTTTTCCCAAATGGCTTAGGTGTTTCTCCTTTATGTTCCCTTGGAATTCTGCAGCTTATTGCTTTCATAGTACTCAATATTTTGTTTGGTTAACTATATATCTACTTGCTTATTGCTACTTTCATCTAGGATGGATAACTATGAATTATAAAGGCTAAATGATGTAAAACTTCCACATAAATAGTAAAATTTGCCCACAATATACAGCACCCTAATAAGATAAAGGATATCTACAAAACAAACCCACAATTACTATCATGCTTGGTAGTAAACAGTGAATACTTGCTTCTTCCTGAATTTGGGGACAATATAAAGATGTCCACTATCACCACTTCTATTCAACACTGGACTGGAGATCCCAATCAATGCAATAAAGAAAAAGTAATAAAATATGTAAAGATTAGGAAATAAGAAATAAAAACATTATTCACAGATGACAGACATGATAGTGTATAAAATGTAAATGCAAAAAAAAATCTACACATTCTTTCAAAAGAATCAAGACTGTCAAAACTATTAAGTGAATTTAGCAGAATTTCTGGATAAAACGACAAAATACAAATATCAACTGTATCAAAATACAAATATACCATGTTCATGGAAGAATCAATATTGTTAAAATAGTTCTTCCTAAATTGGTCCAGAGATCCAATATCATCTCAATCAAAATGAGGCAGATTTTTTGGTAGAAACAGGCAAGCTGATTCTAAAATTCAGCTGGAAATGCAAAAGGCCCAGAGTAGTCAAAGCAAAGTTAAAAATATCAAGACCTATCATAAAACTACAATAATTAAAACTAGTAACTCAAACTAGACCAATGGAACAAAATAGAATGACTAGAAACTAACATATACAGTTGCCAGTTTTGCAAGAAGGCATTACTGTAATTCACTGGGGATAGGTTGGTCTTTGTAATAAATAATGCTGATGTAATTAGTATCTATAAGGAATGTAGAACCCTCTCACAAAATACACAAAAATTAACTTGAAATGGGTCATAAAAAAACATAAACAAGAAAGACAAAACAACAAAGCTTCTAAAAGAAAACACAGAATAGTATCTTCAAAACCTTGAAGCAGGCAAGATTCTTCAAGAGAACACAAAAAGCAGCAAACATAAAAGAAAAGACTGACATGTGAGACTTGACTTCCTTAAATTTTAAGAACTTCTGTTCATTAAACACACATACACACACACACACACACACACACACACACACACAAAAGTTATTAAGGAGTAAAAAGGCAAGTCATGGCTGAAAAAAGATATACGCAACATGCACATCCTGAAAATGAATCTACCTAAAATACATAAGAAACTATAAATAAATTTTAAAAACACAACCCAATGTAAAAATGGGCAACAGACCTGAACAGTCACTTCACAAAAGACGACATATAAAAATATGCTTAACATCATTCAACGCGGACAAACGCAAATTGAAACCACCATGAGACAGCACTACACAACCATCAAAGTGACAAAAATAAGACAGATAATGCCAACTATTAGCAAAAATGTGGAGCAACTGGATCTCTCATAAAATTGTCAATAGAAGTGCAAAATGGCACAAGCACTTCAGAAAACTTTTCACAAAGTAAAACTATATGCCTATGCTACAATCCAGCAATTCCACTCCTATGTATTTACTTGAAAGAAATAAAAACATATCTTTAAAAGAAAGGATTTAGGCCAGGCGCGGTGGCTCACGCTTGTAATCCCAGCACTTTGGGAGGCCGAGGTGGGCAGATCACGAGGTCAAGAGATCGAGACCATCCTGGCCAACACAGTGAAACCCCGTCTTTATTAAAAATACAAAATTAGTTGGGCATGGTGGCATGCGCCTGTTGTCCCAGCTACTCGGGAGGCTGAGGCAGGAGAATTGCTTGAACCCGGGAGGCAGAGGTTGCAGTGAGCCAAAATCGCGCCACTGCACTCCAGCCTGGCGCCTGGTGACAGGGCGAGACTCTGTCTCAAATAAGAAAAGAAAAGATTTATACAAAAATATTCACAGTAGCTATCTTGTAATAGCTAAAACTGGAGACAATTCATTGCTCTTCAACAACAGAATGGATAAAAGGTGGCCAATTCATGTAAGGAAACACTACACAGTATTAATACAGTATGAACTGCTATTCCATGCAACAAAGCAAACATAATGATGCCTAAAATAAACCAGACACATGATTCCTTTTTTTTCCTTCTGAGATATGGTCTCACTTTGTCACTCAGGCTGCAGTGCAGTGGCACAATCAGAATTCACTGCAGCCTCAACCTCCCAGGCTCAAGTGATCATCTTGCCTCAGCCTCCCAAGGAGCTGGGACTACTGGCATGCACCACCACACCTGGAAATTTCTTTATATTTTTAATAGAGACAAGGTTTCGCCATGTTGCCCAGACTAGTCTTGAACTTTTGGGCTCATGCAATCTGCCTGCCTCAGCCTCCCAAAGTGCTCAGATTACAGGTGTGAGCCACCACATCTGGCCCACATGATTCCTTTTATAATATATGAGGTAGTGACCGGAAAAGGCAAAAGCAGGTCCTCTGGTGTGCTGGCAATGTTCTATATCTTGATTTTGTTAGTAGTTGTACTAATGTATGGCTATATACATAAAAATTCAACAAGCTGTACACTTAAGATATGTACACTGCACTTTATTACATGTTAAGTTACACCTCAATTGTTTTCAAAAATTTAAATCTTTTAAACATAATTAGGTCAAAAAGTATAGTCAAACCTAATGTTTTCAGGAATAGTCCTTCATGTCTAATTTTAATAAGAAAACTCTCTACCAAGATACAATAAAAATAAAAACTGGAGCATAAGAATATACATAGTAGTATCTGGTCTAATTTTTATGTTACTGAAAAGTCAGTCCAATATCAAAATACAAAAAACAAACAAACAAAAAAAAAGAAATCACCAAAACAAAATATCAGTTCCTGCTTTTATGACAATATTTGTATACTCTAAAGAGCAATCCTAGGGCAAATCATTTACCTTCATCCATAAAATACAGAAAGCAGATTACCTCTAAAGGCTATTTTTAATGTTCAAGGATTCTACGTTTCTGACATTCAACTAATTAAAACTCTGATTAGTTTCCCTGAATACCTTCCAAAACAGAAGTACTTTGTGTGACATTCAGTCTTACATCAATACTGTATTCATATTTACCCTTTCCCAATATTTTCTCACATTGGCCTTATGTAAAGCCCATGCACCTTCCTTTCTTGTTATTTTTGTTAATGTGATTTCCCCTATATAAAACTTTCCTCTCCCAGCTGGGTGTAATGGCTCATGCCTATAATCCCAGCACTCTGGGAGGTCAAGGCAGGAGGATCACTTGAGGCCAGGAGTTAAAGACCTGCCTGGACAACATAGTGAGACCCTGTCTCTAATATTAAAAAAAAGATAGTAATTTAGCCAGGCTCCCACTTGAGCCCAGGAGTTGGGGCTGCAGTGAACCACGATCATTTCCCTGCATGCCAATGTAAGCCACAGAGTGAGAGTGAGACTCTGTCTCTAAGAAAGAAAGAAAAAAATCCCTCTTCTAAAGCTTTATGTTTGCCTAATAAAATCTTTGTCATCTCTAAATATATTCATACATTCAAATATTTATTAAGCATCTTCTCCACATAAGGCAGGAAACTAGACAATAAACTGAGGACAAAGAAACAAGCCATGATTCCACCAATAATGTGGACATGTAAAAAAGACTAACCCTGGCCTGGTGGGGTGGCTCACGCCTGTAATCCTAGCACTTTGGCAGGCCAAGGTGGGCAGATCACCCGAGGTGAGGAGTTCAAGATCAGCCTGGCCAACATGGTGAAACCCCATCTCTAGTAAAATATAAAAATTAGCCAGGCACAATGGCAGGTGCCTGTAATCCCACCTACTCAGGAGGCTGATTGGAGACTCGCTTGAACCCGAGAGATGGTGGTTGCAGTGTGCCAAGATTGTGCCATTGCACTCTAGCCTGGGCGGCTGAGCAAGACTCCGTCTCAAAAAAAAAAAAAAAAAAAAAAACCAAACAACAAAAAAGGCTAACGCTAATACAAGTTAGAATCAAATAACTGGCAAAGAGGCCAGTTTATATTGTCATAGCAAGACAAAATCCATAAGCCTTAGACCTAGGTGAAACTCCGCTACCCTGTCAATTTTCCCTATTTTATTCCCAGATAGTCTTCTCTCAATTGTTCTGAATCACCATCAGACTGTTTTATATCACTTACTCATAACACCATTTATATATCTGTATTATTCCCCCAATACATATGAAACTTCAAAAAGACGTTTTCCTGTATGCTTTTCATATGTACTAAATTTTTTTTTTTTTGGGACGGAGTTTCCCTCTTGTTACCCAGGCTGGAGTGCAATGGCGCGATCTCGGCTCACCGCAACCTCCGCCTCCTGGGTTCAGGCAATTCTCCTGCCTCAGCCTCCTGAGCAGCTGGGATTACAGGCACGCGCCACCATGCCCAGCTAATTTTTTGTACTTTTAGTAGAGACGGGGTTTCACCATGTTGACCAGGATGGTACTAAATTTTTTAAGCACTAAAGAAATACTATTCAAATAATAATTTTAAAAACTACTTTCCAAAAGTGAAGATCTCCCCTATTTTATCTGATAATAGTTATAGTCAAAGAGATTACAATTAAATTAAGTAAAAATTAAAAGAACTTGCACCTCATTGAAAATTTCTATGGAGAATTTTATGGAAAGTTAACCAAGAGTTAGGTTCCTTGAAAAACTGAATTTATTCTTTTAAATATTTTTATAAAGGAAAAAAGTGACTTACTTTCCTTTCAGAAAGTTTCCTAAAACATTCTTATATTAACCTGAAATATATAAGCCTTGATATTTTATAATATACCTACAAAAACAAAAATACAAAATTTAATTACCCTCTGCCTAACCAATCATTCCATGTCCACAAAACAGTATTTATGAGGGTATCTGTCTTGCAGCTGACAAAGTCAGAGCTATGTAACACACTGCTATTACAGTAATGCTGTAGAAAGATTGATAGCCATTTTTTACATTTAACCTATTAACAACTATTTTGTATTTTATTATACTGTATACAGTTATAATCTAGGAGGATGTGACTATTTGATTACATAATCAAATTTATACAAGCACCATAATCTAGTATAAATTAGCTTGCTATCTGAGTATTTTAAAACACTACCATTATAAAACAGCTACCAGTAAGTTTTTCAATCAAGCATTGTAAAAACTTACATTCAAAGCTTTACGTAAGATATAATTCAAAATCTGTATTACCAACTTTACTCTGAATAAACTCATACTGTACCTGGTTACTACCATGGCCAAAAGGAGTACTAGATAAATTAGTGGTTACACTGTGCAAAATAATTTCACCACTAAGAGAACCAGAAGCAATGTAGCAATCATTCCAATTGTATGTTACACAAGTTACTTCATCTTTATGATCCTGAAAGAGAGAAATGAAAGTAAGTACACTGCCCCATAACCCCCACAGCCCATTTTCATGTTTCTGTAAATACCATATATTATGTATTTGCCAATCTGATATTTGCTTTAAACTTTTCCTCAAATAAACAGAGAATTATTTTTCATAACCATAAAAATGGTCCAGGGACTCTTGAAAAGAAAAAGAGAGAGACATTATGGAAAGGTAATTTTCTACATGGCATTATGTCTACCTTAAAGAATTCACTCCTCTGACAAATAACAGGTATTGCAAGTTGACTATTGTTGAGTTCCTGCTTTAACATGAAAATGGCAGAGAATATGCTAAATAAATGATGGAGGCAAAGTGTCAGAGGACAGAGAAAGAGCTACTGTGAACGAAGTTGACAGAGGAAACTTTATGGAAGACATAAAGCTGGAGTTCAACCTTAAAGAAAAGAGAAAAATCATGGGAAGGGGAAAGAAACCAGATGTTACACAACGTAAGAGTGGAAAAAACAAATGAGCAAGACACGTGTGAGATAACAGCAGCTGCTTCCATTTGCTGAGTATCTAATAGTGCTGAGAGTTTCATATATTATTTAATGCTTAGAAAAGCCTGAGAGTCAAGGTCATTTTGCCCATTTTATAAATGAGGTACAGGAGACACAGAGAACTTAAGAAACCTGTGCAAGCTCATGTAACTGCTAAGTGACAGAGCCAGGATTCAATTCCATGTCAAACTCCAAAGCCTCTGTTCCTTCCATGATACCAGGCTGCCTCTCAAATCCAAATGGGAATTCACATTGAGGAATAAAACTGTTGGGTTTTAAACAAACTGAGTTCACAAGGACTATGTTTTTCAACATCAAATTAGAGATGTCTAGCAGGAGCAGGTAAAAGTGATCAAAATTGGGAGAAGAGTTTTTAACAGTTTGATGCCATATCTTAATAATACCAACTAATAATCCTCATATCTAATAATTATGTAATTATTTATATTTTTATTCATATTAAAATTATATTTTTATTTATATTTATGTATATCTATGTAATAGCAAGAATAATAGCTATGACAGTCCACCTATATTACAACTTTATCAAGTAGTCTGTCAAGTATTTTCAGAGATTTCTTTACCTTTTATTCCTTTCCTAAAACCAAGAAACACTTGCTATCCTGAGGAAAAAATGTTTGATGAGAAGAAAAAAGGAAGAGCAGACATTTTGTGTATTGTTCCCATTTGGGAAATTAAGAACATGGGGTCCAATATAAAGAGGTCCAATATAAAATTCTGTGACTCTATAAAGAGGCAAGTTTCTTCCTAACTTCAACTGTGGAAAATAAGTCATTAAGCAAACATTTACTAAGAACCTATCAAGTGCCAGAAATTGTGTTAATCACCAGGGAGAGGACTGCAGAGCAGAGATCCAGAGGTAAAAGATTAGATTTCCCACTATCACAATGAGTTAAAATATTCATTAACAGAATGAATGAAGGCGCTAAGCACTAAGAATTTTACACCAAAGAGAGAGAAAACCATCCAGAGAAATCGTGAAAGCTGAAGATAGAAAAATGAATCAAATATGGCCATGCAGGATGGGGCAAATGAAGTTTACATGGGTTAAAGAAAGTTGTTCCTCTGTGTATACATGCAGATATGATTACATTTTTCACATTAAATTTTTAAAAGACAAAAATCAATTTTAAGATCAACTTCTAAATATTAAAAAGACAATATAATGAAAACTAGAATTCAAAAAAATCATAACCAGACTTTCTTATGCTGAATATTTATTTTCTGAAACTGCAAAAAGCTAATTAGTAAAGAAACAATAATTAAAAATAGTAAATTAGTTTATAAAATATTTCATTACCAAGTTAAAAATACAAACACACACACACACACACACACACACACACACCCGAGCAGCCAAATATATTGCATAACTAAGAAGCTGACCTCCCCAACTCTGATTACTAAATTGAATACTATCATCCCCAAACAACTCTCATTTTTTCCAGTGTGCCCTAAAACAAGATCCCTGATGACCAAAAACCATAGTTTACAAAAATGAGTGAAGTGGTTCATTCAAACAAAAGCAGAACTAAAAGAAAAATTAAGAAAAAAGCTTTAAACATTGATCATATGCATTAATGCTATACATGGAAAAGCCAAAAAAAAAAAAAAAAAAAAAAAAAAAAAAAAAAAAGCAAAAAAAAAAAAAGCAGTGGCTCAAGCCTGTAATCCAAAAAAAAAAAAAAAAAAAACCCACAAGTTTTTGGCTAAATAGCACCTTTATTTTCCCTAACAAATCTTAGTTCAATTCTGAAGCCCCTTATTTTTATCATAAAAGCTCAAAAATAAAATTTGGTAACTAGACTAAATGCATTGTAAGATATCCATTATTTTGTGAAGACTTTTTAAAATTGCTTACCTTAAGAGATCGATGAAGTCTTTTTGATTTTAAATCCCAAATATTAACAGTGTTATTTAGGCCTCCGCTTACCAAATACATAGATGTAGAATTTAAACTGACACATGTCTGCTTTTGCTATTTAAAAAAAAAAAAAAAAAAAAGTTACCTTAATTGAACAGAGCCCAGAGCTGACTGTCAGGTCTCATCCAACACTTAGTAAGCATGTGATAAATATTTGCTAAATTAAATACCATAAACATGCTAATATTGTACTAAAGAGCCACCATCACTGTCTTTCACATGGATCCAACAGCTTTTAAGGGGGTCAAAAATGCTTCAAGGAAATCAAATAGATTTGCATTCACTTCCGGAGACCCAGTGAAGATACAGGAAGCTTAGAAAACACCAGCAGTCCTGGTCTCCCATCAGGGCTTTTTTGCCCATCCCAACTCCCCTTGATAAAGTCTGCTCTTGTATTTGCACAGAATATCCTAAATTAAAATCAATCCCCAGCTCAAAAAATGCTAAAAATAGAAGAGACTTTAAAGAATTTCCAAGTGTAGAGCCCTCATTTTACCGATGGGGTAAGTTTTTTTTTTTTTAAAGAAGTCAAGATACTTGCCCTAAGTCTCCCAGCAAATCTCCCTGTTAAGGAGACCAAGTCTCAGACATCAGGTCATCAAAGCCTGACCTCAATTGTTCCCCATCTCTGTAAAGACACCATCCAGTTTCTCAAGATAAAAATCTAGAATAACCCTAGATTTCTTGTTCTCCCTCCCCTCCAATCTATCAGTAAACTAACTCCAACCCAAAAATAAATCCCACATGGCTCCCCTTTATCTATCACTACTACTAACAATAACCCAAACCTTGCCAAACCATGATAGCAGCTTCCTAACTGGTTTCCCTGTTCCCACTCCTGCTTTCCTATATTCCATCCTTCATAAGTAGGGTGGGCTTTAAAAATGTAAATCAGATTATGTCTCCTTCCTGTTTAAAAATCTTCAATCGATTCCAATAACACCAAGAATAAAACCATTTACCTGGCTTTTGAAGTCCTATTTAACTGGCCTTATCTCATCTTTTACCATTTTCTTCCTCATCCACTAATTAATTCTCCAGCCATACTGACCTTCCATTCCTTAAACTTACAACCCTATGTTTGCCCCAAGGCTTCTACACAGCTATTCTCCTTGGCTAGAAAGCTAAATTCTCTGAACCTTGGTTGGAAGACTTTCCGGCCAATAAATACCAACTTAAGTGTCACCACTTCAGGGGACCTCCACTGGCTACCTAATCTAACTTGCTATCACAGCATCTTATTTTAGTTTTCTGCATGATAACTTATGAATATCTGGGTATTTTTTGTTTACTGGTTTACTGCCTGTCCCCTGCCAGAATGTCAGTTTCACTAGCACAAAGCCCATATCCATGCTCTATATTTATAGAATAAATGGCTAAAATACAGAGGTTGTCAAGTTCTCAATGAGTATCTTTGAGTGTCACCAATCTGGTGGTGCCATCAGTAACTATGCTACACAAAACACAATGTTGCATTTTTTTTCCTATGTAACCTTCAGATGCACTATGAAGTTACATTAGTTGTAACTTCCACAGTGCATCCTTGGATTCTTCAAATCCAAAGGGGACATTTTATGACTTCATTAAAAGTTAAAAGGCAAGTTATGTAGGTTTAGGCAAATCATCTCACCTTTCTGAGCCTGTGTTTCTGCATTTGAGAAACCAAAGGTGAAGACTAGATCTACTGTCCTTATCTTGAGAGTCCATGCTTCTCAGAAATATCCTCTGCTCAAAAGAGATTCTTTAAAGGGTGCAGATAGTCCCTTCCCTCCCCCGATTACAGTCCCTAAGGTTTCTTCTAGCTCTGAAATTTTGACCAAGAGTATCAACTAACATAAAAATAGCACGATGCACACAACATCAATGTTTCAGTATAATTGCTGTAATTCTCCTGCAGATACCATTCTAGGAATTGACTTTGGTTGAAGGAGACTAGTAAGATTTAGAATCTGGTTGTTACTGCAAATTAGGACAGTTTGCTAAGTACTATCAAAACAACCTTTAAAGAAAATAGAAAAGGTGTCCATCGAGGATCAATATATTGGGATTCTAATCATCCCCAACTATAACTACGCTTAAGGGCCCAGAACAAAACTTATGTTTAGAGCTGGCTAACCCTGTCTTTTTTATGATAAAGTATTATTAATGCAGCTAATGAACTTAAATAATTAATGGAAATTGTATAGTCATTACAGGAATCCTGTACCTCTCAAGATTCAAGGCAAAAGGTACAATTCTACTATAAACAGATGAAATATAAAATCAAAGAAAATAAATATGAAAAAGTTCTCTAAAATTTTAAAATGAGTAGAATCATAACTCATTTTCTCAAGTAAAAAAGGTCTAATGCCTCAAACAGTACACAAGTAAGGGGACTTAGAACTAACAAAGTGGTTATTAGCACATTAATATGTTACTTTAAATATTTTTATAACTAAATTAAAATGGATTCAAAATTTGAATTCAACTAATCTTTTATCCATCAGCATTATGATATGATTTGTTAACTATGGGAAAGAGGGCTAAGAATCATAGCAACTAATTTGGAATATTCACAAAACTCTTAGAATTATTGTCACACTTGTGAATACCATCTGTTATTTTTATACTTAAACAAACAAACAAAAAAAGCTCCCAAATACTGGTTCACTAATTCTAAGGCATAATGCATAAAAGTAGTATGTATATATAGTGGTAGAGGTAGCAGTCAAAATTGTTTTCATGTTGACATTAACAAATGTTTTTTGAACTTCTCAGGATATAAAGATCCAAAGATGGCTAAGATGTTTTGCCTGCTCTTGAAGACTTGAGTTTTCCTTTTATCAACCAGGGACATTCTGTGCCTTGATTTTGCTTAAGACAGGTTAAACAGAGTGCCTCAAACTCCATTTCTACTGTTAGCAGATGTTCTCCCTGTCTCAGTCTCCAACATCTGTGGTTTAGAACTGAAGTTCAGGTCAATCCCACCGGATACCTTTAGGAGAGGACTGATAAAAATCATGAGTCCTCTTTAAATTAGTTGAGCTTTTATTCAGTTGTCCGGTTGTTTTCTAATTGGGCTACCTTACCTATCCCAGTGTGTAAAATTATGACAATTCATAACAATTTAGAATCTGCTATAAAAACTTTGAAATGAAAAAAAAAAAAAAAAAAGAAAAGCTATCAACTACTCATACTTTTTTATTTAAATCCTATCCTATTTAAAAAAGAAACAGCTGTCAAGTAGTATGTGACTGGAAATGAAGAAGCCAGCATTATCCTCAATCAGAGGGATTAACTTATAAAACAAAAGGATAAGGCAACAACATGCAATGAGAGCTCCATTTAAATGCCCTGGGACCTAAACTCATTATGACAAAGCCAACCTGTGAAAGGAGAGTGTGGGGGAGCTCAAACAGGCCCCTCAGTACAGGTGGACAGAATCTGAAGCAGAGGGCTACCATCAGCTTTGGGTCTTTTCCTGATGGTCCTAAGCCCAAGATCAGTAAAGCAGTGCTGTGTCATTAGAGTTCATATGCTCAGGTCAACCTAGTAACCTATGTGGGACATCAGAGCAGCAACAGGGATCCTCTCCAACTGAAGGAAAATAGAGAAATGAAGTGCCTAGTTAACCAAATTCAAGTCTTCAGTTGTTCCCCTAATACTCAATACTATTTTACCTAAAAACGCTTCGCTTCAATAAGTATACATATCTTGTTTTTAAGTATTACCATATTATTTTGAGCTTAAGTTAAAAATGATGCTTTTAAACACCTTTATATTTAGTCACAAGCACCATAATAAATAAGCAATTGCCAGGCAAACAAAACTAAGATTTTTAAAAGTTTAAACAAAAAAATCACTTACCCCTTCAGCAAGCTCTAAAAGTGGAAAAGGTTGACATTTGCAACTTGAAACAACTATTTTGTCGCCACTAGAAGATGCTGTTACTAAAAAATTGTCTAAATGAAGAGTTATGGAGCATCAAACAATCCATGAACATCTATAGCACTAGACTAAGAACTGCAATTATAAAAGCAAACACACTAGGAAGACAATGAGTACAGCTTATATATTAGCTTTCAAAAATGGCTCATGTTACTATTAATAATTACTAAGACTAATTCTTTGTTACTACTGCAGGGAAGAGCCATCCTTCTTTCTGGCTCTACTATCACTCAAGAGCTATTTAACCCATGTGAAATACTACTCTGTTTTCAAAGAGTAGGCCGGAGGGCTAATTTTATCCTTCAAGAATGAGAGCATGATAAAAGCAGCACCAGCAAATATCAATCAACCTTTTCATCTGCAGAAATTGTTCAAGATATTAACCCAGTGCTTGGTACCAATCTAAACTAGGAAGCAAACATCCATACTAGTCTCCTATTTTTCTATTTAAAAAAAAAAAGCCTGATTTTTTTCCCAGAACATGAATTTTTGTGACAGAATGTTTCGATCTTAAAGAATTAATCTTAAATTAAGAATGAATACTACTTAAATTAAGAATTAATACTTCTTAAATTAAGAATGAATATTGTAACTTACAAATATTTTATAAACATGTATGGTTAAATAGGAATTGTTTGTTATGAACGAGTTTTAATTTTTATATAAAATTTAATTTAATCTTAATTTAAAATTGTATTTACCTTATTTTACATGAATTATAAGTACAACAATCAGTAAACACAAACAATAAGTATTTTAAAACTAAAACAATTAAACATAACAATATAACCAAGAGTAAGAGCCTAATTTTGAGAGCCATAACAAATTAAAATATCAGAAGTTTAAATCTGTGCTTTTTAGCAATTAAAATCTGTGAGTAAAAGCAATGGAGAAAGGTTAGACACTCAGAATCCCTAACTGCATTTACTTTTGAATGTTTTGGATAACTTTCAAGTATTTTGTAGACAGAGCACAGGTTGTAATTTTATTATGATACATGATGCAAACAAAATCATTTCTACCTAGATATCACAATAGTGAGAAAAATCATTTCCCTTTCCTTGGCTTCTTCCTCTGTTTACCACTACTCTTCTCCTTAGAATATAGAAAAGGACTGAAATACAATGTGGGTGGCTAATCTAGTTACTTTTTTATTTCTCTTGTAGTTTTAGAAATCATGAAAAAGTGAGGAACATAAGCTAAAGGACAAAAAACAAACCTGTAATCTATCTGGCACTTCACATTAACCCCATTCTTGAAATCTATGCTATGTGGACCCCAAGTTGCTAAGGCTGGGAATTTTTGCTTTTCAGTAATTAAACTCTCTGGAAGTGATCAAAGCCTTATTAAGAATAAGACTGTAGGAAGGCTTTCAGTGCACATCTGCTCATACAAGAAAACTATAAGACCAATTTCCAAAAGTCATACAACACTATTTCATAGTCACATCAGTTTTGTTGCTAGACTGTTAAGTAGCACATCAGTAAATATCAACTCCTAGTAAAACTCCTTGAAACAAAAGTCAACCAAAAAATAATCTTACTACGAATTGCTACTTTTCTCTTATACAGTAAGAGCGAAAATTAAGCTCTAAAGATAATGAAAATCTAAAAATAGAGAACAGCAACTTCATATACTTGTCACTCTCTTTAAAACATTTTCCCTACTACACATCTGGAGAGTCCTTCAAAAAGGCACTCACTTTACCATCAGTTTGATTAACAGAGTACCAAAGTAATTTATTTTACTGCTTTAATACAAAATCAAGGAATGATAAGGAGGTAAATTTAATTCAGTAAGAAAATGTGTCCTTTTTGCTATATACATGCAAGAATAGTTAGGTTCCTATAAAACTTTCAATATTTTTGTTCCTGAGTCATATTTTAAAGCTTTTTTTCATCAGAAAGTAGAATTTAGTACTTTGGTGTTGATAAAAATCAGACAAATGTTAAAATTTAATTCGTTAAGAAATAGCGTAGGAGTTTCACAAAAGAAAATTTCTAACACACCAATTATATAAAACATTTTCATATAAAAGGTGATAAGAGTAGTATGGTTACAGCAGTGTTTCTCAACTGGGAGTGATTCAGGCAATTCTGGAAACCTTTTTGGTTGTCACAACTAGAGGCTATTGGTACCTGATGGGAGAAGGCCAACAAACCTTCTCAACATGGTACAATGTACAGGGAAGGCCCAAAACAAATTTTCTGCCCCCAAATGTCAATAGCGCGGAGTTCAAAAACCCTAGTTTGCAGTCTTCACTCCCTCATTTTATTTTATCCACATTTAGAAGCTCACCAAGACAGGGAAGGCGTTAATAAGAAACATAAAAAGCTTAGAAAAATTCAATCTAGATAATTTTACTATGTCTGTTTAGGAAATAATGTAATTTTCATCACACACACACACACATACACACACACACAAAGAGACAGAGAGAGAGAGAGAGAGAGAGAGAGAAATATGGAGAGTACATCAGTAAGATGGAGATAATGGACAATTTTTTATCTCCTCCTCAACTTGCTTCTGCCTTCAAGTTCTGTCTTTAATTTTCAGTTCAGATTCACAAATACCCAAATGCAGATGCAAAAACTCATTCCAAAACCTTTTAGAATTATTTCCATAATTACCCACCTTATTCCATTTGGTTCAATAAGAAACTTTTGATAACTAATTCTACGACGTAGTCATAGTACACATTTTTTTTAATAGCAGTGTTTTCCAATGAAGTGATTTGTAACTAAATTTTTCAATGAACCCAACAGACAAAATCAGAGTGCATTCATATGATATACTGTTTTGTAAACTACTATTTTACGTTTTCTATCCTTCATAGAAAATGCAAAATATATATCTCAGTATGAGGCACAGTATGAGAAAAAGTTTCATTGACAGTGGTTGTTTAACCTAATAAGTGGTTTATGATTTTGGTTTTTGTCTGTTTGCTTGTTTTTTAAAGGATACTATTGCTGCTCCAACATATTGAGCTGATTCCACATGGTGACGTGTGTGGGTTGAATTTATCCACCAATGTCATAGATGAAGCATCCCATATTTTAATATCATCTCCTGATGAAGCAAATCTGAGGTTTTCCTGCATGACTGCGCCTACAAATAGTTTAAAACAATATATTTTAAAAACATTTAATACACATATTCAAAAAAGGTCAAAATCTAATCTAAAACAAGTGGCTCTAACTCGGCCATTTTTGTTCCAAACAGTGCACTCACCAAAGTAGTTGAAGTGATCTTCCTAAAACATAAGCCAGATTACATTATCTTAGCTGACCCTTCCAATGGCTGCTCACGGTAATTATAATGAAATCCAGCCTCCTTAGCCTGCCTTACATGTCCTGGGCCCCATGTAACTCTCCTCTTTTCACTGGCCTTCTGTCTGCCTCATACAAAAGCAAGGTTATTCTGACCTCAGTGTCTCTTCATTTTGCTGCTCCCTTTGCCTAAAATGTTTTCCCCAGATTCCCATTGTCACCTCCTACTCATCATTCAGGTCTTAGCTCAAATGTTTCCTCCTATGAAAGGCCTTTCCTGACCACCCCGGCTAAAGCAGCCCCTTACCCGGTAAGGGGCTTACCAGGTTACCCTATATCCCACTACCTGATTTCATTTTTTTCATAGCACTTCCTATTATCTGAAATTTGGAGTGCAATGGCGCAATCTCAGCTCCGTGCGATCTCTGATCACCACAACCTCTGTCTCCTGGGTTCAAGAGATTCTCCTGCCTCGGCCTCCCGAGTAACTGGGATTACAGGCATGCGCCACCACATCCGGCTAATTTTGTATTTTTAGCAGAGATGGGGTTTCTCCATGTTGGTCAGGCTCGTCTCGAACTTCCGACCTCAGGTGATCAGCCTCCCGAAGTGCTGGCACCACAGGCGTGAGCCACCACGCCCGGTCACTATCTTAAATTTTTATTTGTTTTCATAATAATGTCTATCTCTCCATACCAGAGTCTTGAAACACTTCTGGCACACCACAGCTTTTCAACAAATAATTGTTAATAAGTAACTTCCTAATTTTTTAAGAAATGTATGATGATAAACTAACATTTGTCCAGGTCAGAATCTAGTCACACCAGTTTTCCCAAATAACTGTAAAATTAGCAATATGGTCAAATAAGATGCCACTAAGTCCCTATACCAATACTTGAACTACAGTGTCTTCACTCATTTATTCAGAGTATACAGTTGTAACACGTAATTCTAACAAGGTGATTTCACAAACCAAGGAAGTTTAGAAAACAGAAGGCAAGGAAATTGCTCTAGGCAGGCACTTTAAAGAGTGACAAGTAATAATGAACAATAGGTGAGGAAAAAAATGATCAAAAATACATGGGAGAAAGGGAAAGGGAGAGGGCACAGAATTATACCTCCCACATAGCCCTAGTATGGAAAGTGCAAGACTACTGCACAGCATTAGTGATGTCACAGATAGGTCCCCGAGTCATTAACAGAACATCACACTTATGTCTAGTTTAAACCATTTCAGAGGACAAGTTAAAGGCATCATTATAGAAACTTTTCACTCTCGAGGCAAAAAGTTAATGTGATTCACTCATTTGCTTCCTTATGTTCCATTCATCCGATACAGTGCTACTAACTTTAAAGTTACCTGCTGAAATGTTAACATAGTGTTTGGATTTGGTGCCTTAAACCTGTGTAACACGTGCCCTCTTGGTTCACAAGTCAAGGAACAATGAATGAATTGCTGGAAAAGCGATCTCTAAGCCTTGTAAACACAACTGCAAGCTGTGTCTACCCGCATGCTACACCAGGCCTGTTGAGCTGCGGGGTGTAGTGGGGAGATCACTCAGGCCAGGGCTCAGAAAACCTGGATTCGAACGATCTGCTCCAATGAAGGAGACAAAACTCGCCAAGTGATTTACTGTTTTTCACTCTTAAAGCGGAGCGGGGAAGAGGACCATCTGCCCAACTACCTCGGTCTCCTGAGAACTGAGCACATTTAAGGGAGAGGCTTTACATCAGTCCCTCAAAGAGGGTCCCATGGAAAGCGAGCAGTCAGGACACAGGCGGTAACGTCGGCCTGGGTTTAGAGACAGCGGCTACGGGAACCAATTCAGCTACCCCACTCAGCTGAAATGCAAGTTCTCCAACTTTCAGTCACCAAAAATGCACTTTATTTGCAGGACAACCGCTCAATTGGGGCTACCCTGTAAAATGCATCCGAGTACAGGGCAAAAGAGAAGTACTTGAGGTTGACAATTACAAAAAAAAAAGACAGAAAGAGACGGGCTTGTGGAAACGAGGCAAACTTTTCGGAGGCAGCACATCCCCCAGGGCCAACACCAACCTTACCCCAGCTGACCTGGGCCGCCTCTCGGGAGGTGCGCGACCTCGGCCCGCTGCTCCCGGGACGCTTCAGCGCTCAGCGCGCCGCTTCGCCCCTGCCAGGCAACTGCTTGTGGCGCGCAAAGCCCAAGGACCTCCGCCCCGCCCTCTGAGGGGGACACGGGGGCCCCTGGGATCCGGAAGGTGCACGGACGCGGCGGGCGGCGCCCCGCAGATCCCAGCACCTCCGGAACCTCACCTCTCTGCGGCAACACAACAGGGGGCCGCGGCCCGTTCAGCGATGGGCTTCCGGCTCCCGCTTGGACGGTTAAACTTCGGCGGCCGGAAGTCCCGCCCCGAGTGACGTCACGCAGCAAGGCGCTGCCTGCAGCTGTGGCTCCTGGCCGGACGGGAAAGGGGCATAGAGGCTCTGGCCGGGGCAACGCTGCGGCTCCACGGGGAAAGTTATCCCAGTGCCAGGGCGGGAACAGCGGGCCAGGGCAGCTCTCTCTACGCCCCAGCGACGGAGCTCCGGCCACTGGCAGCTGCTCTTTTGTCATTCACTTGCTCTCTACTGTGTGCCAGGCACTATGCTAGACTCTTGGGTATACAGTGATGTGTTTAGCCTGGGGACACAGGAGTACAGTGAATTCTCATGGTGCTTGGCCTCGTGGAGCTTACAATCCACTATAGGAGGCTGACGTTATTAGATAATTAAATGGAAAATGAAACTATGATAATGAAAGGTATAAGTTGCACGAAGACCCATAATAAGGGAAACTATTGTAGATGTGGATTTAGGAAAGGATGCCTACCTGCAATTTACCAGCCAGGAAATGCACTCAGACTGAGAAATAACCCGAACAGTAAGCGTCTGCACTAACCGACTTCAAAACCTATGATCTTTCTTTCTCATCATGCTGCGAGGTCAAGAACATCAAACATCCTCTGGTTGGGAATTCTTTTGAAGGGGATGCCTCAAGGTGGAAAAGGAAGTTGCTGAGCCGAGTTTTCAAATGCCCCTTCCAAAGGGCCTTTTCTAGCCCTACTGACAAGTTTTGCTGAGAATATTTATCATAACTCTAGGGCATTTCTTCTGCAGTGTTATTCTTTCATCACAACTACATGAGGTGTGTTTCTCAACTAGGCCCCAGCTATCTGTATTCATATTGCAGATAATTGGAAAGTTCTAATAAGTGCATTTTTTTCAGAGCAGAAATTGAAATCGTAGCCAAGTTATTGAGGTTCATGGGAAATGGCAAAAGGAGGAAGAGAGCAAGCAGCAACTGCCTTAATTGTAGAGTCGGCAGTTATTGAGGTTATAAAATCCAGCTTGGGCAGGGAGGAGGCCCAGAAAGTTGGGAACTATGAAAGTAGAGTAAGGGAGTGGGGGCAGGGAGAATGGGAGCAAATGGAAAACAGAAAGCTTCAAACAAAAAGGACAATTAATTAAATCTCTGAAAATTGAAGCCAGCAGGAAAATTGAGACTAGACTATATGAAAAAATTATATAATAATACATGTAATATGATATATACAAACATGATATAATATGAAAATATGTCTATCTAGTATTTATTGAATACTAAGCATTGTATTTGTATGTATAGATATAATGTGTATGTATGCAATACATATATAATTTAATCTTTCTAAAAACACATGAAGGATATGCTATTATTTGTCCCCACTTTACATAAGAGGAAATGGAGGTTAAGTAACTTGCCCAAGGTCACAAGGTTAAAAAATAGTAAAGTCAGAAGTTAAACCTGGGACCATAAGACTGCACAGACTGTCCCACACCATTATGCTGTATAGTCAAGAGCCAAAATACAGTGTAAAGGGCCAAATGGAAACCTCCACTCCTCTGTCCTCCACTGATGCTACAGCTTCATCAAATCTTACTGGACCTGGAACAGTCCTGTCATTTTTGTTCCTGCCTCTGTGCTGATGTAAATCCTGTTTCCTCAGTTCTGCATAATAGTCTAACAAACAATAGATGCCAAATGTTGGAAGATTTGCTAATATATGAATTACATAAATATATACAGCTTTCCAAAAGTAGCCATCAAGATAATATTTCCAGAGAGAAAGAGAAATATTTCATAATGATAAAAGGGTAAGTGAAACCAAAAGCCATATCAATTTTAAATGTTTATGTGAACAGAGGATAATTTTGAAATATAAGAAGAATAAATATCAAAGCTAAAGGGGGAAAAAGGCATACCCTTAGTCATTATTGGGGAAATTGACAGAATTTTCTCAATAATTCATACAACATCCAGATAAGGAAAAAAATTAGAAAAGATGTGGAAAATCTGTACGTACACTCTCAACTATTTTAACTGACATTTTTTGAACACTATAGCCAACTACTTCAGGATAAACATTCTTTTCAAATACACATAAAGATGGAGTATATATTGGGCTATAAAACAAGTCAATAGATTTTTAACAGAATAAATCTTACAGAGCATGCTCTCTGATCACAACAGTCTTAAATATAAATATAAAACAACACATCTAGAAAAGACCCAAACATGAAATAAAACTATCTTAATTCTAACAACCCGTAGGTGAAGGAAGAAATCAAATCACAAATATTAATAATAATAGAAAATATTTGAACTGATTGATAAGTAAAATGCAACAATAAAAATTCATGGAGACAGCTAAAGCAGTTCTTAGGGGAAAATATTAGGTTTAAATATTTATATTATGAAAAAAAAAAAAAAGGTCCAAAATCATTGATCTATGCTCTCTCTTAAGAAACTTAGAAAGAGAACAAATTAAACACAAAATAAAGATTAGAGTACCGAACAATGAAATTGAAAAAAGATGAACAGAGAAAAATCAATGAAACCAAAAGCTTATTTTTGAAATGATTAATAAAATTGATAAATCTCTAGCTAGACTTATCAATAAGAAAGAGAAAACACAAATTAGCAATACAAAATTGAAAGAGAAACCATCAATATAAATCCAAAGGACATTTACAAAGATAAGGGAATGAAATAAACAACTCCATGTCAATAAATTTGGTCACAACTAAAACAAATGAATACCTTGAAAGACAGATATTAAAACTGACACAAGAAGAAATAGATAAAATATGAGTATCAATATGTACCATAGAAATTGAATTCAAAATTGAGAAAGCCATCTTACAAAGGAACCCCAGGATCAGATGGCTTTATTGTTGAATTCTATCAAACACATGAAGAAATAATACAACGTTTTAGGAAAACAGAAAAAGAGAGAATATTTGCCAAACCCATTTTTTAGGGGCAGTATTACTCTGAAACTAAACCAGAAAAAGAGATTAGAAGAAATAACCATAACTCATAGCCCTTATGTATGGAGACAAAATTATACACACACACACACACACACATTAAATCCAGTAATTTATAAAAAGAATGATGATCAAGTGAGATTTATTCCAGAAAGACAAGATTGGTTTAACACTCAAAAATCAATTAACATAATTCACAAAATTAACAAAATAAGGGAGAAAGCCCATATAATTATATCAACAGATGAAACAAACACATTTTTAAAAATTTTAACATCCATGATTTAAAATGCTTGACAAACTGAAAAAACAAAAGGAAGGAAACATCCTCAAGTAGTTCAAGGTCCTCTACAAAAAGCCTACAGAGAGCACCTTAGTTAATGATGAAAGACTGAATGTCTTCTCCTAAGATTAGCACAAGAAAACCCAGTCTTACTAGTACTGCTATTCAACATTCTTCTGGAGGCCATTGGCAGTGCAATAAGACAAGACGAAGAAAAGAAAGAGAAAAGAAAATAGGAAGAGGGAAAAGGAGAAGGAGGAGGGAGAGGAGAAGAAGAAAACAACCATACAGAATAGAAGGGAAGAAGTAAAACTCTCTTTATTGCAAAGAGAATGACTGTGTACTGTAAAATCATAAGGAATCCAGAAAAAAAACTAGAGCTGTGTGAATTCAATAATGCCTATGCAAGATCAATATACAAAAATAGAATTTTACGTATTAGCAATAAACAATCAGAAAAGTAAAAATTACAATTTCATTTCCAACAATATCTAAAAGTATGAAATATTTACACATAAATGTACTAAAATATGTTCAATAATTGTACATTGAAAACTGCAAAACATTGCTGAGAGAAGTTAAAGACCTAAATAATGAAGAGCTATATCATATTCATGAGTTAAATGATTCAATATTATTAAGATATCGGGTTTAAATAATGTAATTTGTTGTTCGTATATTATGCACCGATAACTTTATTTTTAAAAAGATCTCAGGAACAGAGTTCCTAATTATTAAGAAATAAAGTGATGGGTCTTCACTTGTAAGAGAAAAAGAAAACACAACAAAATACATAACTGTTGAATTTAAGAACCCTGGCTTGAAAGGCCTTAAATAGTCTTAAAAAAAAAAAGTTACTAAACAAGTTTCAAGAATCAGAATGGCTTTTTCACAATGGGTTTCCTGCCAGAACACAGGTGTCATGAAAACCACTCCTAAAGGCTAAAATGGGAAAGGAAAAGACTCATATTAACATCGTCCTCATTGGACACAAAGATTTGCCAAATCTACCACCACTGGTCATCTGATCAACAAATGTGGTGGCAGCAACAGAAAAAAAACATCAAAAAATCTGAGAAGGAAGCTGCTGAGATGGAAAAGTGTTCCTTCCCATGTCTGGGTCTTGGATAAAATGAAAGCTGAGCTTGAACGTGGTATGACCATTGATATCTCCCCATGGAAATTTGATGTCTCAGAACACAGAGATTTTATCATAAACATGAGTCCAGCATATCTCAGGCTAACTCTGCTGTTCTGATTGTCGCTGCTGATGTTGGCGAATTTGAAGGTGGCATCTCCAAGAATGGGCAAACCCATGAGCATGGTGTTCTAGCTTATACACTGGGTATGAAGCAACCAATTGTTGGTGTTAACAAAATGAATTTCACTGAGCCACCCTATGGCCAGCAGAGGAAATTGCTAAGAACGACAGCACTTATATTAAGCAAATTGGCTACAACCTAGACACAGTAGCATTTGTGCCATTTCTGGTTGGAATAGTGACATCATGCTGGAGCCACGTGCTAACATGCCTTGGTTCAAGGGATGGAAAGTCACCCATAAAGATGGCTCCAGTGGAAACACGCTGCTAGAAACTCTGGACTGCATCATACCACCAACTCATGTAACTAAAAAGCCCCTGTGTCTGCCTCTCCAGGATGTCTACAAAACTGATGGTAGTGGTACTGTACTTCTGGGCCAAGGGGAGACTGGTGTTCTCAAACCCAATATGCGGGGTCACCTTTGCTCCAGTCAATATTATAACTGAAGTAAAGTCTGTTGAAATGTACCATGGGCTGGGCGTGGTGACTCATGCCTGCAATCCCAGCACTTGGGAGGCAGAGACAGGCAGATCACATGAGGCCAGAAGTTTGAGACCAGCATGGCCAACATGGTGAAATCCCGTCTCTACAAAAAAAAAAAAAAAAATTATCCAGATGCATGCCTGTAATCCCAGCTACTTGGGAGGCTGAAGTGGGAAGATCACTTAAACCCGGGAAGTGGAGGTTACAGTGAGCCGAGATCACACCACTGCACTCCAGCCTGGGTGACAGAGCGAGACTCCATCTCAATAAAAGAAAAAAGAAAAAAAGAAATGTACCATGAAGGTTTGATTGAAGCTCTTCCTGGAGACAATGTGGGCTTCAGTGTGAAGAATGCGTCTCTCAAAGATGTTTGTTGTGGCAGAGTTGCTAGTGACAGGAAAAATGACCCACCAATGGCAACAGCTGGCTTCATTGCTCAGGTGATTATCCTGAACCTTCTAGGCCATACTGGTGCTGACCATGCCCCTCTACTGAACTGCCACACAGTTCACATTGCTTGCAAGTTTGCTGAGCTGAAGGGAAAGATTGATCGCTGTTACAGTAATAAGCTGGAAGATAGCCCTAAACTCTTGAAGTCTGATGATGTTGCCATTGTTGATATGGTTCCTGGCAAACCCACGTGTGTTGAGAACGTCTTGGACTATCCTCCTCTGGGTCGTTTTGCTGTTTGTGAGATGAGACAGACAGTTGCTGTGGATGTCATCAAAACAGTGGACAAGAAGACTGCTGGAGCTGGCAAGGTCATCAAGTCTGCCCAGAAACCTCAGAAGCCTAATGAATATTAGTCTTAATCAGTGGTGAAAGAACAGTGTCAGAACTGTTTGTTTCATTTGGCCATTTAAATTTAATAGTAAAAGACTGGTTGATGGTAACAATGAATTGCAAAACCTTCAGAAGGAAAGGAGAATGTTTTGTGGACCATGTTTGGGTTTCTGTGTTTTTGTTGTTTTCGTCTATTTTTTTGTGTGTGGCAGTTTTAAGTCATTCGTTTTTAAAATCAGTACTTTTTAATGGAAACAACTTGACTAAAAAGCTGTCACAGAATTTTGAGACCCATTAAAACAAAGTTTAATGAGGAAAAAAAAGAATGACTTCCATTCTTAACAGTAACACTAGAATTTACAAGATGGTAGAAAAATATACATATTTCTGAGCAAAAATGATTACTACTCTAAAATTATCTAGCTATCTTATAATTCAAGTGTCAAGAAGGAATAAAAACATTTTCAAACACATAAAGTCTCAACAAATTTTCCTCCTGCGCACCTTATCAAGGAGCTACTTGAGGCCGGAAGCTGTGGCTCATACCTGTACTCCCCACTGCTCTGAAGGCTGAGGGGGGGGAACTGCTGGAGCCCAGGAGTTTGAGACCAGCCTGGGCAACATGGTGACACCACATCTCTAATGAAAAGAAGCAAAGAAGCTACTTGAGGAATTGATACACCAAAATAAAGGAGTAAACCCAAACAGAGGAAGACAGGACATCCAGCCTCAGAAAGGTGAAGAACAATGCAAGGATGACAGGAGAGCACTGGGCCCAAAGAGCAACCAGGCAGGGCAGGTAGCAGGTCAAAAGATTCCAGTAGTGCTATCATCAGGAAGGGTAACACATACACACACACACACACACACACACACACACACACACACACCCCTCATGTGTTGAATTGTATTGAGGAGGTTACAGAAGTATTACAGAAAGAGTAGATTAGGAGATTAATTCATGACTAGACACAGAAAACTAGAAAACCAACCAATTAACCAAGTGACACATAATAATAATAATAATAATAATAATAATAATAATAAAAACCACCACCAGGGAAATAAAAAGTTGTACAAGAAAGGAAAAGTGGTAATAACAACCATAATATGTCACATAACCTGGTATGAATACTATTTACATAGTCATTAAAATGTGAACATGCAATGTTAATTTAACCAAAATCATGATACAGCTATAATGGGTTGGTAGGGTTATGGGTAGTGTGTATATGTGTGTAGTTGGGGTAGAGGAGGGTACAGAGAGAACTGATTCTTCGTCTTCTATAATGGAAAGTCAATAGGTAAATCCTAAAATTAAAAAAAAAATCACGAATTAAGTTATTATTCAGAGAGATAGAAGATGAATACCAAAAGATGTCAAAGAGAAATATGTAAAACTACAGGGCTTTAAAACATAAAGTTTTTTTTTTGTTTTTTTTGTTTTTTTTTTTGAGACAGAGTTTCACTCAGGTTACCCAGGCTGGAGTGCAATGGCACAATCTCGGCTCACCGCAACCTCCGCCTCCTGGGTTCAGGCAATTCTCCTGCCTCAGCCTCCTGAGTAGCTGGGATTACAGGCACGCACCACCATGCCCAGCTAATTTTTTTGTATTTTTAGTAGAGACGGGGTTTCACCATGTTGACCAGGATGGTCTCGATCTCTTGACCTCGTGATCCACCCGCCTCGGCCTCCCAAAGTGCTGGGATTACAGGCTTGAGCCACCGTGCCCGGCCTAAAGTTGTTTTTTAACAAAGCAATCCCTTGACCCTACTTATCACCAACCACTTACCCCTCCCCTAGACATCAGTTCTACCTTAATCATGTCCTGTTGTTTGTCATTATTGTTTTATCAACGCACATTTGTGAACCGGCTCCTAACACACTGTGCTGAGTATCGCAGTGGCCAAGATGAACAGCATCCCTACCTTGGAGAAGCTCAGATTATATCAAGGTAATACTAGTGATAGAAGTTGCCAATGCTATGATATTTATCATAGGCTGGGGAGTAATGGTGGAGGAAGGAATTAGTACTAGAGTTGGCTTCAAGAGGAAGCAAGATGATATACACTCAAGAAATCAGGGTTTACAGGTACCGTTAGAGGTCCTGTTATATGAACACCTGCATCCCTTTCCCCTTCCCTCTTTCCCACAGCCTCTGCTACCCATTGCTTAGGAAACCTGCTGACCCGCATGGTTCTTCCTTGCATATTCTTCCCTTGAACGTTCACATGGCTCCCTCTGGCATTTTGTTCAGGTTTGTGCTCAAATATCACCTCTTGAAAGATGCTTTTCCATGGACAACCTTGGGGGGATATGTAAAATATCCCTCACACCCCACCACACTTTGCCTCTTCACCCTATCCTAATGTATTTGTCTTCAAAGCACATGTCTACAGGACATTATGCATTGATTTACTTGTGTGGTTTGTTTAGTTTCTTCATGGAATGAAGGTGCCACAAGAACAGGAATTTTGTCCTGTTTGCCACTACCCCTGTGCTTGGACTAGTGTCTGGCATGTAATAGGCACTAAATACCTATTAGCTAAATGAGTAAATGGATGAAGAATGAATGTCTCCAGTCCCAATCTCTCACCTGAGTGCAGACCCATGTACTCAATGGCTACCATCTTCTCTCTGCCAAACCATTTCCCCTTCCAAAGTCTCTCATAGTCATACAAGGGCTCAAGCCAGACATTTGCGAGTCAGTTCTGACTTTTCCCTCTTCCTTCCTTCTCACAAACATCCAAATAGTGTCAATCACTAAACCCAGTTCATTTCATTGTTGAATATCTTTCAAGTCTGTCTGATGCTCACTACCCGCACTGCTCTTACCTTGATTTAGGTTATCCTCATGACTGGAGAGTTGAAACAGCCTCTTCCTAACCTTCTTTCCAGTCTCCAGTCTTTCATCCCTCCAGCTCTCCTCCAAACTTCTACCATAATGATCTAAATAAAATGCAAATCCAATCTCATGACCTCTGTTCTTAAAACATATGCCCTCAGAATAAAGTCCAAACTCCTTTGCATTGCCCCCTAGGCCCTGTGCCTCTACCTGATGCTGATTGCTCTAAATCTCCTCTGACCCCCTGGCCAGTCACACTCACCACACACACCATGCACCACCCTGCTTAGCCTTGGACCTTGCTGCTGTCTCTGCTTAGAACACCTCCTCCTGGCTCTTAACAGTTGGACCAGATGGCAAGGGCTGTGGGGAAATTTCCCTGCTTAATGGATGCTGCCAGGGCATCCTGTGTCCACCCCCATACACTGTAAACCGTGTTTCTGCACATTGGCCTCCGCCACTGGACTCTAAGCTCCAGAGATGTAGTGCCTGCCTTTGAAAAATTAGTCTTTGTGTCCCCAGTTCCTAGCATGATGTCCGACACAAAGGAGATACTTAATGAATGTCTGATGAATGAATGAGTGAATGGAGGCATGAATCTGTTTTTAGAATTTAGCAGTAAAGTAGAAAATGGATTGCTGGTGGGGAGTCTGAAAGCACACGGACAAGTTAAGAGGTAATTGACATATTCTAGACAAGATAAAGAGGGCCTGGACTCAGGCAGAGGCAATGGGAATGGAAATGAGGAAGCAGAATTAACAGACTTTTGCAAAAAATAAAAATAAAAAAATTTTATGAGTAAATGCAATTGATGGAGCACTGTGTATTTTCTGAAGGATGGTTCCAGTGTTTTAAATTTAGACAAAGGGCCAGAAAGCCAGTCATACCCATGAGAAGCAATCAATCAACAAACTTCATCAAAGCGAGAAGAGGTTATTGAAGTAGACAAAGAGGTTGGGGAAGCACATAGAGTTTCTGATACAGAAATAAAAGAGAGGGTTTTAACTGCCAAAGAATCAAGGGACTGACAAGGAGAGTGTAGATTTTAGTACCGAGGACGTAATAACTGGAAAAGTTTGCTTCAGCTCTTAATATAGTAATAAAATTTGCAGACAGCCCACAATATTATACTGACTGGGAAGTTGTACATTATATAAGCTGCCTTCCATTTTGATGAGACATATAAAAGTAAGCAGGCAAGTTTCTGGGATTTACTGGGGGGAAATAACTAACTTCCAGGGCATGTCATAGGATCAATATAGCCTCATTCCATTTACACTGGACATCTCTAGAGCCATAACATAATAGGGATGCTTAAGGGATTTCTGAAATGTGGGAAGATTCTATTATGACATCTGTGCTCTTAGCCAAAGTGTGGGGAAGGGAAAGAAATAGATATTTCCTAGGAGCCTTCTCTTGTGTAGGGCTTTGTTGTTTTTCATCCATCTCCCACCTTCACATAGCTGACTTCAGGAATTCTTTATAAGGATTGTTTTCTTCAAAGAAAATGAAAGCTTGTAAATACAGTTTTTTTTAAAAATAAATAGGTAATGAATACATGTTTCAAAACATTTAATCAGAACAAAAAGGTAGAGTTAAAAATAAATCTTCCAACCCCTTATGGTGAACCACAATTTCCTCTCTCTAGGACAATAAGAATGACTTTTTGTGCATCTTCCAAGAATATTCTATGTATAAGTACAATTTATATAATTCATTCAATATACAACATTAGCTCACTACACATCTATTCCATGTTGTTTTTTTTTTTAATTTAATGATATCTAGCAGAAAGCTCCCCATCTTAGGGCAGGTTGGTCTCATTCTTTTTTCAGTTCATGTAATAGTCTATTGTCTGAACGTATCATGTTTTATTTAGCAAAGACTCTTGGTAAATATTAAAGATGTTTTCAGATATTCTTTACCCATACATAATTTCTTATGCATGCAAGTAGAACTGTATATGTTAACAAGGTTCAAAACGTACATAATGTGAACAACATATGTAAGTTTAAATGTTCTAGCAGCCACATTTTTTAAAGTAAAATAAATAAGTAAAATTAATCTTAACAGTATATTTAACCCATTATATCCAAAATATGATCATTTCAACATGTAATCAATAAAAAAAGAAACATTTTACACTATTTTACTTACACCAGGGCTTTAAAATTCAGTGTATATGATACATTTAAATTACATCTCATTTCAGATGCACCAGATTTCAAGTGCTCAGTAACCAAATGTGGTCACTGGCTACTGTACTGGGTAGCATACATGTATACATTCTCAGATGGGAAATTGCTCAGAGGAGTAGTATATGATTAAATTGTTATTTTAAAAATTGCTGCTGCCAAATTGCTTTTCAAAAAATGTTGTATCAATTTACACTTTCCTTAATAATGTATAGAGTGCTTACTTCCCCTATCATTTACCATTAGGTGAAAATAGTATATTATTGAGTTTTAGTTTGCATTTATGTTACTATGAGTGAGGTTGAGCATCTTTTTATGTTTATAGACTATTTGTATTTCATTTTCTATGGAGTATTTTAATGTCTTCTGTCCATTTTTTTCAATACATTGGTCTTTCTCTTCATTGATACATGGGAGAGTGAAAATAATTTGTCTGTCATAAATGCCACAAAAATTTGTTCCAGTTTACCTTCTTACAGCTTTGGTTATGGCATTATTTTGTCATGCAAAAATGTTGACATTTTATGCAGTCAAAATAGCTATCTTTTACGGCTTCTGGGTCTTGTCACATTTTTAGAGGACTTCCTCTCTCTAAGATTATTAGAAAGTCTTTTCCATGACTTTCTTCTGATCCTCATAATAAAGTTATGAAACTGATGTCATTATTTCCACTTTACAGATGAAAGAGTAGGTTCTTAGAGATATTAAATAAGCTGTCTAAAGAGACCCAGCTAGTAAACAGTAGAGCTAGGATTCAAGTGCAGTTTGTCAAATTCTAAAGACTGTGTGCTCTTTTGACTATACTGTAATCAATGTAATCTGTGTTAGGTGTCTTATTATCTTCCACTTTAAAAAAAATTCTTGTATTATATTAAATATATCACTGCTATTAACAACTAAAACATACATTAACACTGACACCATATTCTCACAAAATCCTAGATAATCCAAATGAGCAGTTTGGGCTTTTCCGTGGCATAAGGGTGATGGCTTTATCTTGGGTAGAAGAAGCCAAGGATATTGGACAGGATTGCAGCAGTCAGGGAAGGCTAACACATGGGCTTGAGGACATTCACTCAGTGTCTTAAAAGAAAGGTAGAAATTGGACGTGAAGAGAAAACAAAAAGATAAAAAATGTGTTAGTCTATTTTCACACTGCTGATAAAGACATACCTGAAACTGGGAACAAAAAGAGGTTTAATTGGACTTACAGTTCCACATGGCTGGAGAGGCCTCAGAATCATGGCATGAGTAGAAAGGCACTTCTTACATGGCAGTGGCAAGAGAAAATAAGAAAGAAGCAAAGGTGGAAACCCCTGATAAACCCATCAGATCTCGCAAGACTTGTTCAGTACCACAAGAATAGCATGGGAAAGACCAGCCCCCATGATTCAGTTACCTCCCGCTGGGTCCCTCCCACAACACATGGGAATTCTGGAGACACAATTCAAGTTAAGTTTTGGCTGGGGACACAGCCAAACCATATCATTCTACCCCGGCCCCTCCAGATCTTATGTCCTCACATTTCAAAACCAATCATGTCTTCACAACAGTCCCCCAAAGTCTTAACTCATTTTAGCATTAACCGAAAAGTCCATGGTTCAAAGTTTTATCTGAGACAAGGCAAGTACTTTTGGCCTATGAGCCTGTAAAATCAAAAGTAGGCTAGTTACTTCCTAGATACAATGGGGGTACAGTTATTAGGTAAATATGCCCATTCCAAAGGGAGAAATTGTCCAAAACAAAGGGGTTACAGGGCTCTTGCAAGTCCAAAATCCAGCAGGGCAATCAAATTTTAAAGCTCCAAAATGATCTGATTTGACTCCAGGTCTCACATCCAGGTCATGCTAATGCAGGAGGTGGGCTCCCAGGGTCTTGGTCAGCTCTACCCCTGTGGCTTTCCAGGGTACAGCCTCGCCCCCCAACTGCTTTCACAGGCTGGCATTGTCTGTGGCTTTTCCAGACACACAGTGCAAGATGTCAGTGGATCTACAATTCTGGGGTCTGGATGATGGTGGTCCTCTTCTCACAGCTCCACTAAACAGTGCCCCAGTAGGGACCCTGTGTGGGGGCTCTGACCCCATGTTTCCCTTCAAAACTGCCCTAGCAGAGGTTCTCCATGAGGCCCACACTCTGTAGCAAACTTTTGTCTGGGCATCTAGACATTTCCATACACCTTCTGAAATCTAGATGGAGATTCCCAAACCTCCGTTTTTGACTTCTGTGCATCTGCAGGCTCAACAGCAGATGGAAGCTGCCAAGGCTTGGTGTTTCCACCCTCTGAAGCCCCAGCCTGAGCTGTATGCTGTATGTTGGCCTCTTCAGCCACAGCTGGAATGGCTGGGACACAGGGCACCAAGTCCCTAGGCTATGTACAGCTCAGAGACACTGGACCTAGCCGATGAAACCACTTTTTCCTCCTGGGCCTTCAGCCCTGTGATGGGAGGGCCTGCCATGAAGGTTTCTGACACAGCCTGGAGACATTTTCCTAATGGTCTTGGAGATTAACATTAGGCTCCTTATGAAAATTTCTACAGCCGGCTTGAATTTCTTCTCAGAAAATGGGCTTTTCCTATCTATTGCATAGTCAGGCTGCAAATTTTTCAAACTTTTATGCTCTGCCTCCCTTATAAAACTAAATGCCTTTAACAGACCCCAAGCCACTTCTTGACTGCTTTGCTGCTTAGAAATTTCTTCTGTCAGATACCCTAAATCATCTTTCTCAAGTTCAAAGTTCCATAGATCTCTAGGGAGGGCAGGGGCAAAATGCTACCAGTCTCTTTGCTAAAACATAACAAAAGTTACATTTATTCCAGTTCCCAACAAGTTCCTCATCTCCATCTGAGACCACCTCAGTCTGGACTTTTTTGTCCATATTGCTATCAGCATTTTGGGCAAAGCCATTCAACAAGTCTCTAGGGAGTTCCAAACTTTCCCACATTTTCCTGTCTTCTAATGAGCCCCCAGCCTCTGCCTGTTACCCACTTCCACATTTTTGGGTATATTTTCAGCAACGCCCCACTCTACTGGTACCAATTTATTGTTTTCATGCTGCTAATAAAGAGATAACGAGACTGGGAAGAAAAAAGGTTTGATTAGATTATAGTTTCATATGGCTGGGGAGGCTTCAGAGTTATGGCAGGAGGTGAAAGACACTTCTTACATGGTGGTGGCAAGAGAAAATGAGAAAGAAGCAAAAGCAGAAACCCCCGATAAATCCATCAGATCTCGTGGGACTTACTCACTATCGCAAGAATAGCATGGGAAAGACTGGCCCTCATGACTCAATTACCTCCCCATGCAGTCCCTCCCACAACATATGGGAATTCTGGGAGTTAAAATTCAAGTTGAGATTTGGATGAGGACACAGCCAAACCATATCAAAAACCTTAGAGAATGAACAGAAAGCATTCAAGAGTTCAGTTTATTGGGCTGAAAGAGAGAACAAATAACAAATTTCAGTAAAATTGGAAAGAGACTAGACTTCCAGACCAAAAAGTTTAGACATTTTTATGTGAATAGCCAGAAGTCACTGAAGAATTTTGAAAAAGATAGTGACATGACTGGAATTCTGCTTCACGAAGATTAGTTTGGCTAGACTATGCAAAAGCTCCTGGAAAGAAAGGGAGGGAGTGAGAGAAAGAAAGAGAGGAAAATGGAGTAGATCATTAGGGTCCTAAAGAGGAAGACCAATCCGTTTCATTATAGCATGACATGATTTTGTTTCATTGTTGTCATTCACGTTTTCCACAAAACTACTACAAACAACAACTTGGGTTGTTTTCAAAACTTAAATTTGTCAAAATATGAATTTTTCCCTTTCAAGCTGTGACAAATTCAAGAGAATCTTCCGAAATGTCTTGTTCAGTAACATCCCTGCTAGGATAGATGGATAGCCTCCCAAAATGAATACCTTAGCAAGTATCCTCTTTTTATTCTTTTAAAAAATGAATCACTTGATAATCTTCTCTGATGACAAAAACAAAGTTAAATTATCATAAGGGAGAAGAAATTCTGCCTTTCTTATGTGTGGCTTGTAAAAAAAAAAAAAGCATACATCTTAAAACATATGTTTAGTGAGTTTAGGGGTATACCAGCAGCTCAGTATCTGGAGCGCTTAGGTCTATGAATGCTGCAGATTCCCCTGCCGAGCCGAGGAAAGGTTAGGTCAGTTCCCCTTCTGGGAGCAGGGGTGCATGGGTCCCTGATCCCAGCTAGCTTGGTATCCAGGTATTCTAGAACAAGTACCAGGGTCATTTGTGGCCAGTCCTGCTTCTTATGTCAGTATTTGTGTTCTCTGCTCAACCTCTAAATGTCTGTATTCCCTCTAATTCTGCCCCTCAGCCTTTTCTTCTGTGAAAAAAAGATCAAAACCAGTGGCTTTGATAACTGTTTCCACTCTATTGATTTTAAATCAGACATCTCACAGGTACCTCAAGCCTAAAGAAGCTACTGTAAACTCACTGTATTTGACACCTAATCTGTTTCTACCACTCTGTATTTTTTACCTCAACCATCTGCCCCATCACTTATTCAAAAGACCAAACCAGAATCCCAGGAATTATTTTGAGTCCTCTTCTAGTATCTTCTCTCTCCCTTCATATTCCATCAATTACAAGATCACATAGATATTACTTTTTCAGTATCCTTCAAGTCAGTTTCTACTTTTCACCTTAACCTGCTCAAACTTACTTCAGACCATCACTTATTCTAGTCTGGAGTAGGACTATTGCCTCCCAGTAATACCTCCTGGTCTGCCCCTCTAATATATGCTCCATACTATTGCCAGAGGGAGTTTCCTATAGAGGAAGTCTGATCATGTCATCCCTCTCCTGGACATGCTTCAATGGCTGCTCATCATTTTTAGGAGAAAATGCCACACATTCATTCAATTATGAAATATTTATTAATCAATTACACTGTCCCAAGTGCTGTGGGAGATGCCATAGTTGGAGAAAACAAAACAACCCATGTTTTTTACTTAAAAAACTCCTAGTTATGCTTATGTGGAAATAGGTTTCAGATTCTTTGGAGAAAGTCGTGAAACAATGGAGACTTTATTGCAATTTGCAGCACAAATACTATGATTCAGGCTTTCTTCACCCTTTCTAATTCTACAGAAAAACATCATCAAATAGATGATCTGTGGGGTCCCAGCCTGAGTTATTTGCCTACTGAAGACCCACTCTTACTTTTACTTGTTCTGTTTGAACTGTGACGAGGATTTTCTCAAAAAGATAAAAGGAGGACTTAGCACGAAGGTGTGTTTAGCATTTCCTGTAGCTACTGATTGGTATTATCTATCACTCAAGGAGGCTTAAACACCATTGCTCTGAATTCCTATATCTTGATGGATGTTTTGCCTGTCCGTATTCACATTGGTTCACCTTTGGGTCAGATAGCTATCCTGCATTTTAACACAAAATAAAAGATGCTGTACATCACTTGGTTTCTAATAACATGCCACAGCTTTGATGCAACATTATGGGGCTATAGTATCTAATTGGTTTGGTGCGTGCTTCCTGTCTACTCCTGTAATAAAGAGTGCATTAGATTTGCTTTATGTGTATGACTTGACTTTAAATAAGAACAGCTGAACTCATTTTAGACTACAGAAAACCTAGGAATTACGTTAGAGAGGATAATTCTTTACGTGACGGACTAATGAATATTTTTTCCTTCTAATTATCAGCAGTCTAGACACATCTTTTGTGAAGAAAAAATGCTTTCTGGCTGTTAATTTGACAGCTGGAAGTTTTTACTCTGGTTCACCTGGACTTTAATCACTGATTTAGCTTGTGAGGAGGGCGAGAATTGTCTCAGAGAAACTATTTTTGAAGGCTGACTAATAATGGTCTGAGTGACTCATGATGCAGGAAGGTATATATTAAGCAGATTGTTGAAATAGAAAAATTGTTTGTTGCTGGAAGGCAGAGGCTGTAGTAATGAGAAAAAATGGCACTGTATTACAGCATGGCGACAGAGCAAGACTCCATCTAAAAAAAAAAAAAAAAAAAAAGGTTGTTTGATGTATTTCCTTCCCTCTGCCTAAGTGTAGACAAGAAAAGGGATTCTTGAGTGCTAGTAAAATTCTGCTTTTTTATCTGGGTGCTGATTAAGTGAGTTTAATTCTAATAAATTCATTGAGCCATGCACTTAGGATTTGTGCAATTCTCTGCACATGTTATACTTCAGTACTTTTTAAAAGCTATAGCACTCCCTTCTCACCTGGAGGATAAACAGACCTCTGTGTGTATATACATGCATACATACATACAGGCTTCCCCTTCATGCAAAGGGTTTATATATCTAAAAGCAGCTTTTTGTTTTATTATTTTTAAAAATTTTAATAGAAACAAGTTCTTGCTCTGTTGCCCAGGCTGGTCTCAAACTCCTGGACTCAAGCAATCCTCCCACCGCAGCTTCCCAAAGTGCTGGGATTACAGTCATGAGCCCTGTGCCCAGACTTATCCTTTATTAGGATATAAATTCTCTTTCTTCTTCATTAGGCTTTAGGGCAAATGTCCTATTTAGTTCGTACTCTCTATTGGAACTACCACCTAGAAAATACTTCATAAATATATGCTGAATGACTGAGCAAAAAAACATGTTAATCAGGGGTTCCTAACACCCCGGGGCCATGGACTGGTACTGGTCCATGGCCTGTTAGGAACCAGGCTGCACAGCAGGAGGTGAGCAGAGCATTTCCACCTGAGCTCCACTTGCCCACAGATCCGTAGCATTAGATTCTCATAGGAGCGTGAACCCTGCTGTGAACTGCGCATGCACAGAATCTAGGTTGCTCACTCCTTATGAGGATCTCATGCCTGATGATCTGAGGTAGAATACTTTCATTCTGAAACCACCCCCACCCAGGTCCATGGAATAATAGTCTTCCATAAAACCAGTCCCTGGTGCCAAAAAAGGTTGGGGACCCCTAATATAAATGACAAAACTAAAGAAGTTAGAAACAGATTTTAGTGACTCGGAATACAAATATGGTAAATTAGTATTCCCCACATTGTAAACAACAACTATGTTTGTGGCTGTCTTAGTCATTGGCCAGGTTCATAGGCAGTTTGAATCTCATAATTCTGGCTATGTATGTATGTATGTACAGTATGTATTTAGAGATGATGGAGTCTTGCTCTGTTGCCCAGGCTGGAGTGAAGCATCACACTCTCAGCTCACTGCAACCTCTGCCTCCAGGTTCAAGCAGTTCTCCTGCCTCAGCCTCCCAAGTAGCTGGGATTTTAGGCATGTGCCACCATCACACCTGGGTAATTTTTGTATTTTTAGTAGAGATGAGGTTTCACCATGTTGGACAGGCTGGTCTCGAACTCCTAATCTTGTGATCTGCCCACCTCAGCCTCTCAAAGTGCTGGGATTACAGGCGTGAGCCACTGCTTCCAGCTAGTAATACTGATTTAGTATTAAATATAATGTTTGACCAACCAAACCAACCTATTCCTCAATATTACCAAACAATTATCAAGAAGAGTAAGATCTCTATGACTTAACAATCAACTTTAAGGAGTGTTGAAACTCCACTACTGTAGGGTTAGAAGGGCTTAGTGCTGGAGGACACAGCACAGCATCATCTTCCATGTAGAATCTGCAGGTATACCACGAGAGAGGGACTTGACGTGACATGTGTCCAGTTTAGTTAGCCTGTAAGGTTTTTTTAGTCATTGTCTTAAGATAATTTGTGCTTGGACTATTAAGGAACCAATAGAACAAGTAGAATGCTTTAAAATATTTCTAGTTAATGACTTTTACTATTGCTTTCTATTCTATTAGGTTTTAGAAAGTCTCTCTGGAATGATGTATATTATGCCATGATTTCAAAAGCGGGGTGGGGTGATAATACATTAGTTATTCATTTCTATATAGCAAGTTACTCCAAACCGTAATGGCTCAAAACAACCATAAACATTCATTTCTCATAGTTTCTGAGTCTGAAACTTAGGAGCAATTTTGCTAAGCAAATGAAGTTTCCAAAAAGGTTAAGTCACTTGTTCAAAGTTATACTGCTAGTAAGTAATCAGGCTAGGATTTGGAACCAGCAGTGACACTGGTGGCCAGGATATCAGGAGGTTATAGCAATAGCCCAAGTGAAAATAACTTGGGAAAGTTCCAGCTTATAGTACGGGTAGCAGAAGTCTTTTGACAGTTGATTGTGGGACCTCCCTGAGGGCCAGATAAGAGAATGCCTGGCCCAAGGCACAGTGCTTTAGAAGGCTGTGTTCTGGCCCCTGCACCACAGAACAAGGCCCATAGGGGACTGGCCTGCCTGGAGCCCACACTCTGCCTTCTTTAAACTCAGGTACCTAAATCTCTGGAATTCCCTGCCCAGACTGCCACAGGATTCTTTCTCAGATTTTTCCCTGCAAAGTCCAGACTTACTATTTGTACATACAACTCTGAGGCCTGAGGAGTGGCCAAAGGTGGCTGTTTGCCAAGGGTTTGGACAGAGTTTGATATTGGGAGAATGGTGCGAGGCCCACGTGCATATGTATCCCTCACAGTGCCGGAAGGAGCCAGTGGTAAAAGGGAAAGAAAACAGGTCACAGCTGGGGGCCATCCCTCCTCATGTAGCCTAGTCCTCTGCAGAACACCAAGGAATGTGAGAATCTTTCATTATAATCTGGCCATCCAGGTCATTGTGAAGTGTATTTGTCAAGTTAGGAGGACTGAATACATTTTAGTTAAAAATAATTAGAGAGCTTCCTTTGTAACTTTTAAGCATTTGGATATACACTTTACGTGGCTCTTGTGTGTACCCTGGTTGATCCAATAGAATCATACTAGAGATGTATTTTTCTGGCCATACTGTTAGCTAGTTAATTACCAAATTTGCACACTATGAACTCCTAGGCATGCTGGATGAATATAACAAATACTCCTTTAGCTTATAGCTGAGCTTGTAAGAAAGAAAAAAAAAACCCAGTGAAAGAAAGGAAAAAATAAAATCCAAGGTGGTGACTATATGACCTAGTACTGCAGCTTCACTGGATGAAGCTTTTGTTTTTGTTAACCTAAGGGCCTAGGTTTTAGTGCCGTGAGGCCTGGGACGACAGAGGTTGCGAGTTAGAATTGAGGTCTTTGCATAAAGCTGAGAACCTCAAGAGACTGTGAGAGAGGCAGAATAATGGCTCCCCAAGGACATCAAATCCCAATCCCTAGAACCTCTGAATATGGTATCACACATGGCAAAAAGGAATTACGATAACAGGTGGAAGGAAGGTTGCTAATCAGCTGACCAGAAAATAATGAGATTATCCTGGGTTATTCTGGTGGTCCCAGTGTCATCACAAGGGTACTCAAAAGTGAAAGGGAAAGACCAAAGTGGTCAGAGTCATGTGATATAAGAAGGACTTTACCCATCATTGTTGAATTTGAAGATGGAAGGAGGTTGCCACCTAGGGAATGAGAGCTAGAGGGTGGAAAACATAAGGAAATGTATTCTCCCCTAGAGCCTCCAGAAGAAACCAGCCCCGTCAATACCTGGTTTTAGCCCAATTAGACACATTTTGGATCTCTGATCTATAGAACTATTAGATAATAAATTTGTGGTGTTTGAAGCCAAACAGTTCATGCTAATTTATGACCACAGCAATAGGAAACTAATATAGACTTGATCCTCCATAAAATGTTGGACTAGAAGAAAACTATTCATTAGCACAGATGAAGAATACGGACTTATCTAATTGCTCTGAGGCTCTGGGTGAAAAAATGTCCTTTGAGAAATTGTTACCATGGCCCCTCCCTTTACTATTTGCAGTGAAATTATCAAAATGATTGCTTCCAAGGAGAGGTTCCTGGCAAATGCAAAATCTCCTCAGCCTAGGCCACTCAAGATTCACAGAGATACAATTCTTATAAATCCCTGCTGAAAGTGACAATCTAAATTAAAATAAGCATAGAGGAGAAGAAAGAAAGAAAAAGAAAGGAAGAAAGAAGAAAGAAAAAAGAAAGAAAGAAAGAAAGAAAGAAAATCCCTGCTCAAAATGACAATCTAAATTAAAATAAGCATAGAGGAGAAGAAAGACAGAGAGAAAGACAGGAAGAAAGAAGGAAGAAAAATGAAAGAAAGAAGGAAGAAAGAAAGAAGGAAAAAAGAAAGAAAGAAAGAAAGAGAGAGAGAGAAAGAAAGAAGGAAAGAAAGAAAAAAGAGGAAGGAAGGAAAAGAGAAAGAAGAAGGAAGGAAGAAAGAGAGAAAGAAAGAAAGGAGAGAGAGGGAGGGAGGAAGGAAAGAAGGAAGGAGGAAGAAGGAGGAGGAAGGGAAGAAAGAGGAGGAGGAGAGGGAGGAGGAGGAGACAAATAATTCAGCATAAACCAGATTGAGCAGACACAATAAACAGCAAGATCAATATCCCACAAATATCATATGATAGAAAAATATGACAGAGAAAGAAAATTAGTATGTTTTAAATGATTGGCAGCATAAAATAAATAATCCAAATTACCAAACAAGACACTGTGAAACAAAAAATTCTATGAATAGATTAAATAGCTATGATAGAATCAAAAAGAAAACCATCAAACCTAAGATAAGTTAGAAGTCACTACCTAGAATGTAGGCTGGCAAGGGAAAAAAGGGATGGAAAATAAAAGAAAGATTAAGAAACAGAATGCCAGTGTGGTGGCTCACGCCTGTAATCCCAGCACTTTGGGAGGCCGAGGCAGGTGGATCACCTGAGGTCAGGAGATGAAGACCAGCCCAGCCAACATGGTGAAACCCTGTCTCTACTAAAAATACAAAAGTTAGCAAGGCATGGTGGTGCACACCTGTAATCCCAGCTAGTCAGGAGGCTGAGGCAGAAAGATTGTTTGTCCCTGGGAGGTGGAGGTTGCAGTGAGCTAGGATCGCCCAATGCACTCCAGCCTGGGTGACAGAGCAAAACTCCCTCTGAAAAAGATTAAGAAATGGAGAGAGAAAAAAAAAGAAAGAAAGAAAGAAAGAAATGGAGAGAATACAATGAGAAAATCCAAAGCATACGTAATAAGAGTCCCCAGAGGAGAGAAAGCAGTGAATGGGGGAGAAGGAATATTTGGAGAGCTTATTGTATATGTCTTAACTCCAACAGCCATATTAATTAGGGGCCAATGGAGAAAATGAGATGGTAACAGTCTCTTGACATGCATGATTATAGTAAATAATAAAACCACAAATTGAATAATTACAGTTATTCTTTTCTATATTGCATACTGCGTGCTTATTCCCTGTCAAAGTATAATTTTCAAAAGTTAAAAACACGATATTTTAACAAAATCAATATGGGTTAAAAGTTTTATTCGGCTCATTAATTAGTGAATTTATAAAAGGGTAAGTTTTATTAGAAGAGCATTTTTTAAGTGTTAGAGTAATGATAGTAGGTTAGACACAAAACTGGTTGATTCCCTACAGGGCAATAGGTGATAACCTTTGGATTATATTCACATCACTTGCATCTTTTTGGGACAAAATTTGTTTATATTGTTATTGAAAAAGAATCACTTAAATTGTTATCAGTTTATTACAAGCTTACCTCTGTCCTTAAAGAGATGTAAGATTTCCTAGTCAATAGCAAATAAATGTTAAACAAAAGTTCGAGAATCAGACAGCCTCCCTGTAATTGTTAACTTTATGTGTCAACTTGGCTAGGCTCTGGTACAAAGATATCCGGTCAAATGTTAGTGTAGATATTTCTGTGAAGGTATTTTTAGATGAGATTAACAATTAAGTCAAAAGTCTTTCAGTTAAGCAGATTTTTCTGCATGAGTGGACCCTATCTAATCGGTTCAAGGCCATAAAAGAAAAGACTGAGGTTGCCCAGGGAAAAGGGAATTCTGCCTCCAGATTGCCTTTGGGTTTGAGCTGCAACGGGAACTCTTCCCCGGGTCTCCAGACTGCCAACCTGCACTGTAGATTTCAGGTTCATCAGTTCTTACAATTGTATGAGCTAATTTTCTCTCTCTCACTCTCTCATATATGTGTATATATATTTATATATGTGTATACATACCCACACACAGTTATGAACCATATAACGACATTTTGGTCAATGATGAACTGGACATGCAATGATGATGCCATAAGATTATAAGGGAGCTGAAAAATTCCTATCACCTAGTGATACTGCAGCCATTGTAACATCATAGGGCAACACACTACTCACATGTTTGTGGTGATGTGGTGATGCTGGTATAAACAAATCTATTGCACTGCCAGTTGTGTAAAAGTACAGCACATGCAATTCTGTACAGTGCATAATAATTGATAATGAATGTGTTACTATGTGTAATTACTATGGAATACATTTTATTGTTAGAGTGTACTCCTTCTACTAAAAAAAAGAAAAGTTAACTGTAAAACAGCCTCAGGCAGGTCCTTCAGGAGGTATTTCAGAAGAAAGTGTTGTTATCATAGGAGATAATAGCTCAGTGCGAGTTATTGTCCCTGAAGATCTTTCAGGGGAATAAGAGGAGGAGGAGTTGGAAGACAGCGATATTGATTATCCTGACCCTGTGTAGGCCTAGAATAATGTGTATGTTTGCCTCTTAGTTTTTCCTTTGTTCTGTTTTTTGTTTTTCATTTTTTTTCTTTTTGTGACGGAGTCTCGCTCTGTCACCATGCTGGAGTGCAGTGGTGCTGTCTCAGCCCACTGCAACCTCCACCTCCCAGGTTCAAATGATTCTCCTGCCTCTGCCTCCCAAGTAGCTAGGACTATAGGCACGTGCCACCACACCCAGCTAATTTTTGTATTTTTAGTAGAGATGGGGTTTTGCCATGTTGGCCAGGATGGTCTCGATCTTCTGACCTCGTGATCCATCCACTTTAGCCCCCCAAAGTGCTTGGGATTACAGGCGTGCGTGAGCCACCATGTCCAGCCCCTTAGTTTTAAACGAAAGAGTTTAAAAAGTAAAAGAAAAAATTAAAAATAAAAGCTTACAGGATAAGGATACAAGAAAAGAAAATATTTTTGCACAGCTGTATAATGCGTCTGTGTTTTAAGCTATGTGTTATTACAAGAGTCAAAAAATTAAAAAATTTAAAAGTCTAAAAAGTACGAAAGTTAGTCAGCTAAGGTTAATTTATTATTGAAGAAAGAAAAATATTATCTATAAACTTAGTGTAGCCTTAGTGTACAGTGTTGATAAAATCTATAGACGAAAAATATTATCTATAAACTTAGTGTAGCCTTAGTGTACAGTGTTGATAAAATCTATAGACGTGTACACTAATGTCCTAGGTCTTCACATTCACTTCCCACTCACTCAGTGACTCATCCAGAACAAGTTATAGTCCTGCAAGCTCTGTTTATGGTAAGTGACCTATAATAGGCACACCATTTTTTATCTTTTATATCAGATTTTTACTGTACCTTTTCTATGTATTTATGTAGATAAATAGATAGATAGATGCACAACTATTTACCATTGTGTTGCAATTGCCTACAGTATTCAGTACAGCAATATGCTTTGCAGATTTGTAGCCTCAGAGCAATAGGCTATACCACATAGCCTAGGTTTGTAGTGGGCTATACTATCTAGGTTTGGCTATATACATACACTCAATGATGGAATTGACTAATGATGAATTTCTTGGAATGTACTAAGCATTGCATGACTGTATACACACTCACAACCAATTGGTCCTGTTTCTGTGGACAACACTCGCTAGTACATCCTCCCCTCAGCAAGTTAGACAATGCCAAATACTAAACTGAAACGCTATCCAGTAATCCATTTTGCGTATTTCAACATTTCAGATAATTCTTAACACCCCTATCGGGTTAGAAAGACTACCAATAAATTCCATTTAAATATTTTTTAACACCAAAATTAGCCCTTTGTTGTAATTTTGAGTCTTCCTCATAGTAACTTTAAAGAGAATTATACTTGAATTGGTAGTAAGAAATAAGATGATTGGACTACTTAAGTAAAATTGGTATAGCTAATGTATAATAGGCTACTTATTTTCTATCATAAAAATTAATACCAATACCACAACCCTAGTGTGCATTTGCAAGGATCATTACATCTTCCCTGCCCACTTTCAATCCGGCCTCCCTATTGCAGCCCATGTGATCTGAAATGCAAATCTGACTTTGTCACTCTTTGGTTTCAAATCCTTCTGTAGCTCCCAAGACTCTTTCTCATGGCCTGCTCAGTACTTTGTGAGCAGATATACCTCTACCCTCTTCTCTCACAATCCCTACACTATAACCCTAGGCTTCTTCTCCAGCCAAAGTGAACTTCTCATTTCTTGAAGTTCCAGTGCAATGAACTAAGTGTTTATGTTTTTCCAAAATTCTTATGCTAAAATCCTAACCCCCAGGGTGATGTCACTAGGAGGTGGGGCTCATAGGAAGTGATTAAGTCATAAGGGTACAGCCAACATGATTGGATTAATGGCCTTAAAAAAGAGACCCTAGAAGGCTAACTAGTCCCTTCTATCAAGTGAGGACACAGCTAAAAGGTCCTACCTATGAACCAGGAAACAGGCTCTTACCAGACACTGAATCTGCTGGCAATTTGATCTTGGACTTCCCAGCCTTTAGAACTGTGAGAAATCAATTTCTGTTATTTACAAGCTACCCAGTTGATGGTGTTTTGTCACAGCAGCCTGAAGAGACTAATAGAAAAACAACTACACTCCATTTTGCCTTTAGGTCTCCGGATATACTATTCTGCAGGCTTAGGATATTTTCTTCCTTTTAACCAGGTTATTTCTTATTTATGTATCTGGTATTAGTTTAAAAATTGGTTGTTTTAGCCCAGGTTTCCTAGACAACAGAGCCTAAGGCATGAAATCAGTGCGATACTTTATGAAGGGGGCAGGTGTGTGTAATCCGAGGGCAAGCAAGCGTGAGAAAAAATTGAGTGAAGCAAGAAAGGATGTAAAATGTGTTACCACATTTGCCACTGCTTCATGGCGAGCCTTGAAGAGACACGTAAGTTTTCTCAGCAGATGTTGGGTACTCAGAACTTCTCAGGGTAACTGTACAGAGAAACTATGCCTCAGAATGGGAGGAATGGAGAAGCGGAATCTATTTGCCCTGATCCTGCCTGTCTCTTGTTTCCCACTGGACAGAATTCATCCCTGTGGAGTTAAATCCTTTACGCCTCAATGCCATGCCATCTGATCCTTCCTGCAGCCTCTGAGAATACCAGATCCTACACCCAACAGTGTAGCATGTAAGGGATTGCAATTAGCACCTTGGTATAAAGATTATTTTAAGCTGAAGACATTTGATATTCAACAGATACAAAAAGAAGCCTTCCTGGAGCTTCCCTTATTTGACTGAAAGTAGACATTTCTGAGAAATGAGGAGCTGCCATAAAACATCTCTCTCGCAAAAGTTTTATGTCCAAGAAGAAGATGGAAAGTCAGTGCCGAAAGATGGCCCCACACAAACAAATGCTGCTCCATGAGTTTTCTCTATAAATTTATCTTTCCACAGTTTGCCACCCTTGGAAGCCTAAAACCTTTTCTTTTGTCTTGTCACCTCTCTACAGATTTATTATTCTTCATTAAGATGCTATATATACCCACGTTCTAACCACATCTGTTCTGTAGGGGGCAGGCCTATACAAACATGCCCCCAAAGTCCAAGGAAGCTGAGAGGCCAACCAAAGAGGCTGACCTATTCATTTTCTCAGAAAGAAACATTTAATAAGGACTTACAAGCAGAAGCCATGTCTGTGTCTTGGCCAGCTTCAAGACAAGATGGATCCCTGTGCCATCACCCCCCAAACCTGGGGCTTATATAACTAGGAAAGGGGTGACTCTGAAGGGTTGTATGGGACAATTGAAGTGTGATAACATTAAGGTTGTCTGACCTAAGGGCAAAGTAACACAAGGAACAATAGATAAACTAGAAATCTTAGAGGCCTTCAAGGAACTGGGATTAATCAGAAGGGAACGTGGCAGATTAGCATCCAAGATGGAGTTGTTTTAGCCTCTGCAATCTTTCAGTGACTCAGCACTGTTTCTTCTATATGGATTCACACTACATGCATTAATGAACTTTGTTATTTTTCTCTTGTTATTCTGTCTTTTGTCAGTCTAATTTGCAGAGCCTGAGCCCTTGGAGAACATAGGATAGAATAAATGTTTTTTTTTCTTTCCGTACAAGTGTTCCAAAAGTGAGTGGTAAAATGCGTTGGTTTGGGTCCTCTGAGAAGCAGACAGCAAGACTGGATTAGAGGCCTAGCACCGTAGCTCACACCTATAATCCCAGCATTTTAGGAGGCCGAGGCAGGCAGATTGATTTGAGCCCAGGTATTCAAGACCAGCCTAGGCAACATAGCAAAACTCCATCTCTACAAAAACACAAAAACTTAGCCTAGCATAGTGGTGCATGCCTGTAGTCCCAGCTACTTGAGAGGCTGAGGTGGGAGGATCAATAGAGCCCAGGAGTTTGAGGCTGCAGTGAGCTGTCATGGCACCACTGCATTCCAGCTTGGGTGACAGAGCAAGACCCCATCTCAAAAAAACAAAAAAATACCAGATTACATATTGAAGACATTTACTTGGTGAAACAACCACAAGGGAGAAGGGGGGAGGAACTTGAGAAAGCAGGGAATGTCAAACCACGATAAAAATAGGGAAGGAAGTTCCCTGGGTCACTAGGCTTCCCCAGGCTGATGGGAAATCCTAGTGCCCAAGTCACCGCATAGAAGGGTTCCACATCTCACAGATATGGGTCTGCTTTGCTATCCCTGCCTCACTTAGTCCCTGGCTGGGTGCAGCCTGGGGAAGCAGGCATCAGCACTCACACAGTGGGGGTTTTGGAATGCAGAAGCTGGGGTCACGTCACTTCCATTCCTCTCAGCCTGAGATCTGAGTGGTGCATTTCTTGGTTACTACAAAGAGCTGCAATCTCTAGCTGAGTGGCAGAGGCCAAGAGGGAGGGACTGGCACTCTTAGGGCCACTCGGTGGTAGGTCCCTGGCATTGGCAGCACAGTCCAGGGTAAAGACTGAGAGAACCCGAGGTGGCAAACTAGGATCTGTATTTGACACAAGAGTCAAGGCGATTCCTCATGCATGCTGATCTTTCATCCTAAGTTAGGGGCTCCCTGTTCGTGCTGTGATTATTCTATCAAAGCACTATTAAACTGTATTGTAATTGTGTATTTATTAGCAGTCATTCCCGATAGTATAAGTTCTAAGGAGGCAGGGGCCATACCTGTCTTGTTCATGGTCCTCAGAACGGGTACATCAAAGAGACCTGAACAGATGAGAGGCAGAATCTCTGATCTCTGCCACTCACACTTTAAAGACTGTACAGTGATCTGCAAACTGTTTTATACCTAACATTCTCTGTATTTAAAATGAGTCAACTTTAGGGGCTATCAGATATACGATTATAAAAAGATGTGCAATGGAATTTATTCTCAGAATTTTTACTAAGCCCCAAAGATGAGACTAGTGGTTAATCACATTCTATTCCCTTCCCACTCTAAAGAATGCAGAAAAAGAGCTTCCCATCACCCACTTCCAAGACTTGCCAAAATGGCATATAAGCCCTCCCACCTCACTCATTCCTGCCACCCCACAAATCCTACGCAAGCAAATGAGAGTTCATTTAACAAGGGAATTTGTTGGGAGTGGAGTGTTATAGCTTTTTGTTCTCTTCTCTCTCCATGGGTTGGGGGTGATGGAGAAGAGCGTTCTCTCTGCAAAACTGAGGGCTCTAGAGAGTAGCACAGTAGAGATCAGAGTGCTGACAGTACAGAGGGAAAGACTGTAGTCACTTGTCAGCTTCATCTGGGGCCATCAGGTGTTGGCAGAGATGCTGGGAAGAAGGATTTTTATATCTTGAGGTTGGGGCTGTATGTGAACATGGATTGTGTGCTTCCTGCCTGCAGAGTTCTGAAGGTGAAAGGCTGCCCAGGGCAAGAACAGAAGGCAGCGGTGTGGGAAGCCTGCTCACTTGGTGTTTGTTGGGATAGGATACCACAGAAGGGACACCAGCTCTGAGCATCTTGAAGGAATTTCACTCAAGAGGGCGGCCTTCTGGAGCTAGGGGACCCCACAGTAAGAGGCTATGGGTCTATCACAGGGCAGGGATGTAGAAGCTGAGAAGGGGTTACAGGAGGTCAGCTGGAAGTGCACTGTTCCATCAGGAGACACGGCCATGTCCCAGCACAGTTTCAGGTGGACCCAAAGATTCTCCCTGGCTCTCCTAGGACCATTGGTTGGGTGGCACCTAGGAGTGTGATGGAGACCAGGGAGAGGGCATCTGAGAGATCCACATCTGGGGGCCACTCAGAGGGCACAAGCCACTCTAAAGGCATAAGTCATGTGAGACTTTTACCCTTATCTCATGTGGCTTGTGTCCTCCTAGGCCTCACAAATGAGGGGGAAAAAAATCTTTGATTTGGATATAAGATTGAAATTTTGATTTATACTGGACTGGACCTCATAATACTTTGAAGTAAATCTCAACTCCCAAAATGAGACTTGTTCATATATTGAAAGTGACTGTAAAACATTATGAGAAACCTGGCAAGAAAATATCCACAATAGAGAAGGGAGATTTGACAGAGCTTGTCCAAAGGTGGCGGCTGGAGTAACAGAACAGGTGGGAGGGAAAACAGAATAGCGAGAAAAATAAAACATTTAAACAAATGAAATCACTATGCAAATTTCCATTCTAGTTGTCAGAAAAGAACTTCCTATTGCATTTGAAAAACACATTTAAAAAATTATATATGTTTCTATTCCTGTCTTCTGCAAAGATTTTCAGAATAGAATCTTCGGAAGTTGTATAATTTTGATAAGGTACTTTGGTGTTTGCTTTTAGAATTTATAGACATCTTTTAAATTTGTCTGAGAACAGCATCTCTAAATGGTCTTTATTCAGATAACCAAAGTCATACTTAAAATCTGCACGTCACACTAAAGTAACAGCCATGCCAAAATTAAAAACCATGTATCAGTATGCAATATTAGGTGAGTGACCCCATCATTAAGGAGTAGACTTGGCTGCAATTCCATCCAGCACGCAGCAGGATCACTGTCATCTGCCTTCCCCGCCAGACTCTGCAGGCTGATTTCTGCCTACTGCATGCCCTGTGTAATTCTGACACTCTGGGACTGAAATGTGGTTCAGCATTCTTATACCCCCTTTAACCCAGAGCTTCTGTGATTCTCAGTTGGTTCAGTTTATGGATCATCCTTCCTCACTCTAGCTCTTCCCTGACTCACCCTAAACGTGGACCAGCCATGTGTCTGTTTCTCACAGAAGGCATCTCTGTGTAACAGAGGATGGGGGCTTTAAGCCTCTCTGTTGCTTCTCATCTATTTTCCTTCCAGGGTCTTCCTTTTTCCACTGGCCTTTTCCATGGGTCTCCCCGATAAATTAATTTCCCTTTACCTTGTCCTATAAAATAATTTAGACTACCACCTACCTCTCACTTGCTCAGGGCCTCCACTTACTTATACCTAAGGTGCTCCGTCAATAATGACCGTTTTGTCCAAACCTTCACCCTTGAGCATAAGAACTGTTAGAGGCTTTGCAACTTCAGCCTCTTTCTCCTTTCTCTGCTACCAGCTGAAGCAAAACATTCAGAGATAATGGAAAAATAATGGATAAGCCACTCCCCTCCTTCACCCTCCCAGCTTCCTGGAGAGGTTGGTGAGGGGCACGGTGCCCCACATTATGCTTGGGATGGGTCTTTAGGCAATCAGAGTGGGAGGGGAACACAGATAAACTAACTTTTCCACTCCCACACTTTTAAAAGCTGATACTGCTAAGAAAATTTTGGTTTTAAGTAACCCATTTTCGTCCTCCTCATTCACATCTGTCATGTGAACTACTCCACATGCATTTAATAAAGAATTCTATGCTAGTCATTAATTATGATACCAATATACCAGCTGTATTGTATTCTAATGTAACTCACACTTGTGGATTTCAAAGAATTTCCCCAGATTTAATTAATCCTCAGCTTCACTAATGAAAAGCACTGCTTCTAACTGGCATGAGTGTGGGTTCCTTAAGGTCACCTCATTTTTCTTGAAAATGTACATTTATAATTTAACATTGCAGATCTTTCACATTCCCTATTAAGCAATTATTTTGATTACTTTATTATCTTTCTTTTTTTCCCCTAGGCTATTTAGGTTGGTTTCTGCCTATCATGAGCCAAGTATAATTCAAAGATTCTCTTTTACTTCCTTTATTAGCATGATCTGCATTAGCAAGGGATTCATTTTCATTCTGAAGACTGGAAACAATTTCATTATCTGATAAAAATTATCTTCTGATATGCTATAAGAGGCAATTCTCATCATTTATGGTCTCATTAGGTATTTCATCTACCCAATACATCTTCTCAATATTTCTTCCTAAGTAATCATCTTGTGGCTCAACTAACAAATATCTTGGACTAGGGATTCTTGTTTTTGTCTTCCTTCCCTCTCCCCGCCCCCCCGCCCCATTATAGTTACTGCATCACCTCCTCTGTGAAGCCTTAGTATTTCCCTGTCTTCCTAAAACAGTTTGTGGGGGCTTCATTTTAACATCCATCTGCATTGCTGTATTGTGAATTTTAAGTTTACTTTTTTGTTGCCTTTAATACACTATCAGCATCTTAAGGGCTGGGCCACAGCTTAAGGATCTTTGTGTTTTTTAGGGCCTGGAACTGTGTCTACTATAGAGCAAAGCCCCACAAATGCAACTGAATAAATGAAGGACTAAATACACATGCATGCTCATTTTTATCAGAAGGTAGTTTTAATTTACTTGAGAATTTATTCTTTTCAAAACACAGGAGAGAGTAGGGAAGCTAAAACAACTTGATGAAGAAATAGATCAGCTGGACAAATTGAGAGCAAGCTGAGGAGCTACATAGACTTGGAAGTCACAGAGAAGACAGTAGTTAAACTGTCCTACTGGGAGCTAAAACACCTTTGAGGCTGCAGGAGGCTGGCTGAGCAACAGCGAAATCTCAAAGCAAAATTTAGAGTATTTGTATATATCATAAGTAATCAGACGGGGCAAGATCTAAGTTTGAACCGGAGGCTTCTGTGCAAGTAAAACATTGAATCATGACTAATTCTCACCAAATTTCCAAAGGCTGACAGATATTGCTGAAAAATTCCTCAGTCTGTTGTCACACTCTTATTTCTCAGTTTTATCATCCCTCGAGGAGGAAAAAGAGTAATACTTTAAATTTCATATAATTTTCCTCACTTCAGGAAGTCTATACTTTATTTCACCTCACCTGTTAAACAAAAATCATGCTCTGTGCTAGTCCCCATCAGACCTGACCAAACCAAAATGGAGTCACTCATGCTGAATGCCACGTCATCGAACTGAAACTTTAAAAAAGCAGAGATCCCAAAACAGAATAGTTTTTCCTGAAAACAGAAGATTCCAGTTTACCTGAGTGAGTGTAATAAGGAAGTCCCTCTGCTTTAACTCTTACAAAAAAGTAACCTGATATTAACCAATCAGGTTTTCTTTTTCTGTTCTTCTGTTTCCTTGTTCCCACCTTACAAAAGCCACTGCTGTGCCATTGTCCAGTAGGAGCTATCATTCTGTTCTGCAGAATGGAGGCTGTGCCCGATTCATGAATTGCAAATAAAAGCCAATTAGATCTATAACTAACTTTGTTGGAATTTGGTCTTTCGACACACTGTATTCATGTTAGAAATGTAAAGAATGTTGAAATTCCATCCTGTGGAATTGAGATCAATTCCATGGGAGTGTCAATGTGCCCCTGCCGGCTGCTTGGAACTGGACACAGTTTAAAGAAGCAGAGTCCCCTAAAGGATTTTGGTCATGTTAAGTCTAAAATTCTATGAAACTTCTGAATGGAGACGTTAAGTAGGCAGGTGGCTGCAGGAATCTGGAGATATGAGAGCACTCTGCATTGGAGATAAAAGACTGCAGGATTTTGTAACACAAATGGTACTGGACAGGGTTATCTTGAGTAAAGACTGCAGGATTTTGTAACACAAATGGTACTGCACAGGGTTATCTTGAGTGAGAGTATGGAGAAGACAAAAGAGAACATATGCCGTGAAGGAGCAAATTTTTTGATTAACACTGTAGTCAGGTAATCTTTTAAGTCTTGGGTCAGCAAATCATAGCCTCAGATTAAATTTGGACCACTGCCTGGTTTTTGTTCAGTTCCTGAGCTAAGACTTATAAGAATAGTTTCATTTTTCTTATGGTAGGGAGAAATCTGCAAATAATATATCATGACACATGAAAATTATAAGAAATTCAGGCCGGGCGCGGTGGCTCAAGCCTGTAATCCCAGCACTGTGGGAGGCCGAGGCGGGTGGATCGCGAGGTCAAGAGATCAAGACCATCCTGGTCAACATGGTGAAACCCCGTCTCTACTAAAAATACAAAAAATTAGCTGGGCATGGTGGCGCGTGCCTGTAATCCCAGCGACTCAGGAGGCTGGGGCAGGAGAATTGCCTGAACCCAGGAGGCGGAGGTTGCGGTGAGCCGAGATGGCGCCATTGCACTCCAGCCTGGGTAACAAGAGCGAAACTCCGTCTCAAAAAAAAAGAAAAAAAGAAAAAAAAGAAAAGAAATTCAAATTGATTTTTAAAAGTTTTATTGGAACCCACCTATGCCTTTTATTTGTTGTGTATGGCTTGCTTTTGCACTGTAATGACAGAGTTGACTGTTTGCAATAGAAACACAAAACTAGAAGATTTACTAATTCACCCTTTATAGAAAAAGTTTGAAGACCCATGATATTGTGTGAGAATGTGTCTTGGAACTGCTCTGGCCACTGCTGCTACCAGTAGGAAAACCAGAGTGAAGATGAAATGTCACAAGGAAGAGAGCTGCTGAGACACCTGCAGAGAAATGAGTGAGAGCTCAGATGTGAATCATGAACCTCTGGATTGAGTCAAGCCAGAAGCCCACCTTACCTCTGGAATCTTCAGTTACATGAACAAATAAATTTCCTTTAGTGTATGACCCAGTTAAAGGCAGATTTTCTATTATCTAAAACCAAATGATTCTTAACTAATACAGTCAGAAGACCCAGAGATAATCTCAGCTCTTTTTTGCCATTAATATACCCAAGCTTGACTCAGACCTCCCATTTCATTACCTACAAGAGTCTAAAACTATTCCCATGATTCCTACAAATTCCCCAAAACTTATGTTCTCATGGTCCTTGTTCCAGAAATACCACGTTCATGACACATGCTACTTTTCAACCATTCTACCTCATCACTAGCTTCTCAAATATACAAACACATTTTACAATTATAATTTTTGAGTTTAGTCATTTAATGTTTCAGGGATCATTGTAATGGGTCACTTCATTCACTGTACAACCTTCTGCCATCTGATAACTATCCATTCTTTTCTTCTCTTTCCCTTTTATTTCTAAATTCCTCTCTGTAGGATAAGCAGCCATTCAAGTTTACCTGGAGGGTCTCAGTTTGGGGATAGTCCCAGATTTTGCACTGGAAGTCTATCTCAGTTCTGGAAAAACTGTGAATATCTGTGACCCTATCTCCTATCTCAAGTAATTTTACCTGCTCTTCTGAAGCATCAAAGCTAGCCCACATCAATGGCTTATAGAGACCACTTACTCCAATAGACTTATCAAAACACCTTTCTAATCAAGGCACTTCTATCCTTAAAGGGAATTACTGTACCAGATGTTTAGAAAATAAAATCTTTTATCATTAAAGGCAAACACATTTAGAACTATGTCATCTTAAAGAAGTGATGCTTTCATCATTATAAAATATTTTATTTCACCTCTGACAGTATCCATATTTGAAATATACCTTAACGATGATATAGTGACACCAGCTTTCTTATGTTCAGTGTTTATATGGTCTCCACTTCTCCATTCTTCTATTTTCAATCTGTTGGTGTATTTTAGTTAAAAGAACAATCTCTGCTTTTAAATGAAAGTTTTGGTCCACTTACACTTAATATAATTAATAATATGGTTAAATGTAAGTCTAATGTAGGTCATCTAGATAGGCTAACTTTTTTTTTTTTTTCAGCACTTTTAAGAAACCAACCCATTATCACTTGGTCTCCAATGTTTCTGATGAGAAGTCAGCCTTTGTTCTTACTGTCCCCTTCCTTAGGACTTTGTGTTTTTTATTCTGGTTCATTTTAAGATGTTTTTCCTATTTTTGGTTTTCAGAACTGTGACTATTATTTGCTTGGGTGTGGTTTTCTTTTTATTTATCTTGCTTGGAGTTCACTGAACTTCCTAAATCTAAAGGTGGTTAATATTTTAAATCAAATTTGAAAAAAACTTTGGCTATCCTTTTTTTCAAAAGACTCTTTCCTTCCTATCTAGGACATCAATTCCTTCCTATTTGGGACTCTTTCCCATCTTTCCTTCCTATCTTAGACTTCAATTTCACACATTTTGAAACATGAGATTGTCACATAGGCCACCATAGCTCTGAAACTTTTGAAAATCGTTTTTTTCTCAGTGCTTAATCATTTGAAAATCATTTTTTCCTCAGTGCTAAGATCAGTAGTTAAATAATTTCTAATGATCTGTCCACAAGTTTATTGTTTTATTCTGTGACACCTAATTTGCTAGGTCCATTCAATAAATTTTTAAATTTCAGGTATATTTTTCTAGTTTCAGGATTTTCATTTGGTTCTTTTTGTATTTCCATATTTATCCTGATACTCCCCATCTCTTTATTCATTATGGAAATCTTTTTCAATAGATTATTTTACATGTATATTATAGTTATTTTAAAGTCTTGATCTGCTAATTCTAACATCTGGGACTTCTGGAAATCTGTCGACTGTTTTTTCCCTAGACTGTGGATGATATTTTCCTGCTTCTTTGTATATAAAGTAATTTTTAATTATTTACTATACATTGTGGGCAAAATTGTTGAGTTCTGTTGTAACATAAATTACTGACAACCACTTTTATCTTATGGAGATTTGATGGGTGTGCTTATTTGTGCTTCGCTGGTAGGCCTCATTTGTAGTCCTTGGTTCTAAAATGCTTATTGTTAAGGTATTACCCTCCTAGAGTTTTAATGAAAAGTACAAAGAATTTATTAAGTCCTTTTTCTTGACTGAACTTGAATTCCAAAATTTGTCTCTCCAGTACCACGCATCTGTTGAAATCTCTGAGGCTGTTATTTTAGCCTTTCAGCTATGACTTTCCATTGCATTCTCTGGAGTTTCATCATGTGCATATATAGTTTGGTAGTCAGCCAACAGTTCTAGGAGAATTTGTGCACAGATTTTAGGGCTCCCGACGATGTTTCCCTCCTTGTTGAAACCTCCCTCCTTAATTTCTAACCACTCTGGCAGACCTGCACTCTGACTTCTGAATCCTCAGTCCAGTCATTCAGCCTCTCCCTGATTGCTCTCTGTCCCTTATGTGTTTTGCAAGATGAGGTGTGTCCTCAGAGAAAAGGCTGTTTAAATGTGGACCTCACCTAGTTTGTTTCCATATTTCAAGAATTACCATTCCTCCGGTTTCTGCCTATTTTTAGTTATTCCCCAGGGATGACTAAAAATAAAATAAATGATTGTCATTCAAATAATTGTTTTAATTCTGATTTTATGATTGTTTGCATTGTTTTTTGGTCCAGAGTTCAAAATTGTTATTGGCAAATGGTAGTTCAATAAAAGCCACTCTGCTATCACCAGAAATGAACTCCTATCATTACCATAAAAAAAAAAAAAGCGAACCAAAACAAAATAGATAACCTCTGATCCTTCTAGATAGAAATGAACTTCCCCTGAAGATGTAGGCAATAATATAAGAATGTAATAACGATAAGAGCTACCTGTTACTGAGCATCCAGTATATGCTGGACACTATTCCAGGTGCTTTATGTATCCTAAATTTATAGATGAGAAAACTGAAATACAGAGAAATTAAGGAACTTGCTCAAATTCATGCAGGTAGTAAAAGGAAAGCCAGGACTATTCAATGTCATAGCTGGCCCCCTCATCTATGATGCTATACTGCTATTCAAACATAGGGTAGTCGTTCCTTGATGGAGAAAACTTAAAGGAGACTTAAGCTTGCACTAGAGAATTCAAGTGAATAACTTTTGTAATTCCTTTAAACATAATAATATATCTTCTTACAAAAATTATAATTCCAACTCAACTAAAAAGTATTAATTTTCATATCAAAGAAATTAATTTCCCTCAATCACCCATCTAGAAATGTATACATAAAATATTATTCCCGTATCAACTCAGCTCCTGTAGAACTATTTCTCTACTTTTGAATTTGCCTTCTAATACCTCAAGCAGAACTATGTCCTTGTGGTTACCTGAATTGCTGAAGCACTACTTGTATATTGTGTTCATTCTGGATGCAATGTCAAGATTCATCAACCAACTTACTTCAAGCAGTTCCAAGAATCAGCCTTTGAAGTGTTGAAAAATAGCCATTTTGGTGTGTTTTTCCATACAACCCAAAATATATTTGAAAAATATTTTTAACCAGTAAAATTGTTCTAAGAAAAAAAAAAACACATTAAACTGTTTTTCCTCAGATAAAAATTAAACTCTTTTTAAGGTCAATATAAATATTCCTTTCCTTGATATTCCTCCCTTGCTACAGGTCTCCCAAATTGTTTTAGACTAATTAGTCAGAAATGGGTATGGCTTTACAAAAATAAAATAAATGACAAATCCTTGAAAGATAAGTCTACAGTCCTTGAAATGATGTGTTTTATTTCTCTGTGGGCTGCTACTGAATATTTTTTTTATGGGATGTTATTATAAGGATTCACAAGAAAAATTATTTTCTGGAATGAGTACCAGGATCAGTAATACCAATGCATCTCCTAAGTAGGTGGTCCGTTTTTCCCTTAGAATGCTGTTGATCTCATAAAGCACTGTATTTACTTGTAACAAGTGCCCCCAGGAAAGCATACAGGCAATCTATGGCTGACTCCCAGGGAATGCAAAGGATGAATGGCACGTTTAAAAAATTAAAAGAAAATAAACAGGACTCAACTCCTGGTTCCATCTTACTTTTCTACCACATCTTCTGTGCCTAATTTTTCTTGTCTGGTTTTAATTAATCTCACCATTATTTTGAATGCATACTTATAAGCTACCTTAAAGTTTTTTGAGCAAGTTCAAATATGAATAACTAAATGGTCTAGATTAGACTGCCACAATTTAAAAAATAAGAACCACTGAACCATAAACAAAAATGGAAAGGAAAATGAGAATGTAAAAAATTTCACAAAATATATAAAAAGAGTTTATATGCTTGTTATTGAGGGATCTTGGAAATCTAAAAAAAGAAATGATGAACATACAAGCAAAAAATTAAGCAAAGATCCTAAAGAGGCATGAAAACAGAAAAAAATACAGTGGACCAAAAAATATGAAAAACATTTAACCTCAGTTGTAGTCAAATAAATATAAATCTAAACTTAAGAATAAAGTTTTGCTGGGCACAGTGGCTCAAGCCTGTAATCCCAGTACTTTGGGAGGCTGAGGCGGGCATATCACAAGGTCAAGAGATCAAGACCATCCTGGCCAACATGGTGAAACCCTGTCTCTATCAAAAATACAAA
>NW_016107333.1:14524769-14531401 GCF_001604975.1 Cebus imitator | reverse complement strand
AAAAAAAAAAAAAAAAAAAAAAAAAAAAAAGAATAAAGGTAGTTTTATTCAAAGTGGGAACATAAATTTGTTTCCTTGAATCTACCTACTTTGGACTTGACCTCAAGTAGAGGACAGATATGCAAACAAGCACACGCAAAACAGAATGAGTGTGATAACGACACATACGTGTTACATGGAGACACCAGGGAGAAAGTGGTACAGACAGGCTCCATGGTGGAGGAGACGCCCAGGTTGATTCCGGAATGAAGACTTGAGGCCATTAGGTACAAGTCTTTTTTTTAAAATTGATGAATTCAAATTGTATATATTTATCATGTACAAACATGTTATTCCGAAATACATGTACATTATAGAATAGCTACATTGAGCCAATTAATACATGCATTTCCTCACATACTTATTTTTTGTAGTGAGAACAGTTAAGATCTTCTCTCAGCAATTTTCACAGTTAGTAACACACTGTTACTAACCACAGTCATTATTTTGTACAATAGAGCTCTTGAACACATTCCTCCTGTTAAATTGAAATTTTGTATTTTTTGACCAACATCTGCTCAATAGCCCCTCCCTAGTCTCTGGTAACTACTCTCTGCTTCTATGAGTTTAACTTTTTTAGATTCCATATATAAGTGAGATCATGCAGTATTTGTCTTTCTGGCTTATTTCACTTAGCTTTAATGTTGTGGCAATGACATAATTTCCTTATTTTTATTTATTTTTACTTTTCTGAGACGTAGTCTTGCTCTGTCACCAGGCTGGAGTACAGTGGCACAATCTCAGCTCACTGCAACCTCTGCCTCCTGGATTTAAGCAATTCTCCTGCCTCAGCCTCCCGAGTAGCTGGGACTACAGGCACGTGCCATCATGCCCAGCTAATTTTCATATTTTTAGAAGAGGCGGGGTTTCCCCATGTTTGCCAGGAGGGTCTCAATCTCTTGACCTTGTGATCCATCTGCCTCGGCCTCCAAAGTGCTGGGATTACAGGCGTGAGCCACCATGCCCGGCCTATTTCCTTTTTTTTTTTAAGGCTGAATAATATTTCATTATATATACACAGACATTACACATTTTATTTAGCCATTCATCCATTAATGGACACTTAGGTTGATCCACATCTTGGCTATTGAGAGAAATGCTGCATTGAACACAGGAAGACAGACATCTTTCAGACATGTTGATTTCATTTCCTTCAAATATTCAGTAGTGAGATTGCTGGATCAGATGTGAGTGAAGGAAGGGACTGCCTAAGTAACACTGCTTGTGTGTACAGTCCCTGGCATAGTACTGGCATTTGATAAATATCTTTTAACCAAAGAGTTAGGAGGAACATTCTTGCAGGAAACAGAGACCCAGACTAATGAATAAGATCTATCAAATGAACAAATGTATGCTTGAATGAATGAGCTGTTTGTCAGAGAAATACTAATGTATCTATGAAAAACAGATTAAATGACCAGCCTCCAAAGGACAAAATGAAGATTTAATTTTTTTTTCTCCTATGGTTCATTACATAGACTTTATTACTAGGAAAACAAACTCTGGACAATTCCTTTGGATCTAATTACATCCTGATCATTCTAACTGCATTTCATCCAAACCACCAGGTCTAAACATTCCCAACTTGAGCATTTTCCCAGCCAATAAGCTCTGAAAAGGCCTATGTTACACTTAGGGAATATAAACAGTTGACTCAAATCTCAATACTTTTCTGAACATTGTTTTGTTTTATCTCTGGCTGTTAGGGAAAATAATTAGATAGGCTATAGAAAATGTAGTTAAATATTAACAACAGTTATTTTACAGTGGTCGACTTCTGGGTAACTTATTTTCACCTTTCAGTATTTTGTAGATTTTCTACATTAGTTCTAAATTGCTTTTATAATGAAGAGAAAAGAAAGCAGTCCAATAAATTCTTGTGAATCTTGTGGGGACAAATTAAATTAGGCAAGTTCTGAGACTACTTAGAAATCTTCGAATTTCTTAGGAATCTACTCAGTTTTCATATCATGTACAATTCAAACGGATGGTTCAGGGTGGTTTGTATTTGAGCAGAATCTGGTTTTAGATCTATTCCATTCTAAGTTATTACATACAAAATGTACTAAAGTTATCTTAAATATCAAACATGAACAAAATCAATTCATTTGCAATTAATTTTGAATAGTCTCCAAAGTTCCAGTTGAAAATGGTTATTTTACATGGTTCATATATTACAAGTTATGTTACAAATTGTTGCTTGTTGTAAAAATATTCCCATCCCTCTTAACCCAGCTTTTTAACGAATGAATTTAATTATGAAGAAAACTACTGTCACTGAAACCTTCTTCTTAATCATGTCTGTACTTATGACAAAAAAAGTCTGTTGCTATGGAAATTGTGGAGTCAAAGTTGCAACTCCTAAGGCCCTACTGAAGTGGCAAGTAGAAACCGAAAAAACGTCTTGGTAAAAAGAAAATTTTCTTAATATTTTTTTAACGTTAAAATTATGGATGATAGATGGATTTTACAAGTAAATCTTATTTTGCATAGCAGTCATGTAAAAAGTTTGACATATATCTAATTTTGGAAAATAAAATAATTTAAAGTATATGAGGAACTTACAATTGACAGGAATCGAACAGGGAATCTGACTCAATTTAATTAAACATTTATTAAGGCTCTACTATCTTATATTAAAATTTAATATTTTCATAGATTGAGTTTTCTAAAATTGGGCATATGTATATAGTTTAACATTGGTTTCAAAATGATTTTTAGTTGTCATTAAAACCCAAAATAATGAAACCAGATGTGAACTACTCAGTTCCAGTCATTTAATGAGATGAGAATCATAGTTCAATTTATTAGTTATTTACTGATAGGCGAGCCAATAACTCTACAAAGCTTGCCAGCCAACCAAGATGAGGAAGGGAAACGATGTGTTCGTTTTTAATTTATGAAACAAATTATGTATGCAAAAGAAGTCGAGACTAATATAACAAACATTCAGCTTAAGAGAGAAAATTTTACAAAGACAAATGAAACCTCCTGAGCATTTTCCCTAGAGTTCATTCTCCCTCCTTTATCAAAGAGGTGACCACAAATCTGAATTTGGTGTCAACCATTAATGAACTTGTGTTAAAAATATTTTTAGTATATATATATACTCATCCATAAATACTATATTGTTTTGTCTGTGTTTAAGCTTTATACAAATGCTATACAATGGTATCTTCTTACATATATCCTACGTAAAGAAAAAAATACTTGACTTTTTTCTTTTGCTGGACCTGCTTTTGAGATTAATCCAGATTGACATATATCTCTGTTATTAATCAATTTATGGATGTTGTTTAGTATTTTATTATTTTTTTCAGTTATAACTTCTATAAAATATTCTCCTGTATGACTATGCCACTATTTCTTTATCCTGATGGATATCCACCTATTTCATAGGTTTTCCTTTGTTTTCACTATTATAACCAATGCATCAGAGACTTGCACAAGTCTTGTTGGGCAAATGGGTGGGAGCTTATTTTGTAGGATATACCATGCATTTCAAATATGAGAAAATGGCAAAGAGTAGTTAAGCTGTGGACTTCTGGGTTCACTGTTTTCTCCCCTAAGCCCCAGCTAAGAGCTTGTTCAATCCTATGCATACATAGATAATATTAAATAAATATAATAATTTTTTATGATGATATGTATGCTGGATGACATTATGTATATTTCATTTCAGTTTCCAGGTTTTATGGGCACCTTGTAAGTTCCATGATGCATTAGGAAAAAAAACGTACTCAGTCTCAAACTGAATGTCACCTAAAGCAATGTGGAGCAGCCTCACACACTATGACACTCTTGAGCTACCGTTACAAGGCTGTGATATAAAAATACAATACAAAACTATGTGTCCGAGGACACTGTTAAGAGACAAATGAGCAGGGCACCTGGGAGTGCTGCAGGAGTCCTCGTAGGCAGACACCCTTCTGCATGGTCATTTGAACTGGATGGAGGGATTTGCATCATGATGTTCAAAAGGGGAAGGAAGGGCAATGCAGACTGCAGGCACAAACCAAGTTTCTGAAGAGTGCATTTCTACTCCAGCAAATTACCATTTCTCCCCTGCAATTCAGTGAAGAACGAGACGGCTGAGCTGGAGACTGTATAAAGTGCCTATGCATGAAGTGAACCTAGACTACGGCATTTAAGCCTCTGAATAGCTGGCAGGTGGTCAATTTCTAAAGCAATCTCTTGGAGATTGATATGGAGAAAGATACGGGAAGTGCTGGAGTTTTATTACCTATCACTTAGCTGCTGGCATGGGCTTCTCTTCCCTCTTTCCCAATTTCCCTCCACTGTGTCTGCTCCCCCTCTTCTCCCCCTTTCAGTTTGCCTCTGTTATAATTAAAACAAATAGAAAACATTGCAGGTGTCTGCTATAAAGCATTTGCAAATACTGTATATTTTTAAAACCAGCTGCAAATTGTGTGATTTGGTCTTAAAAAAAAAAAATCTCTGAAAGACATTTCTGGAAATAAACACATCTTTCATCCTATAGATTTTGAATCTTCTTTTTGTTTGTACTTTAGCCCAGTTCATCATCATTTCTTCACAGCCTTGCACAGAAAGTTATGCCTTTAACTAGTGAGTGTTGCTCCTATTTTACAAAACATGGGGAATTTCTGGAATAATGGTTTAAAATGGAGAAACTGTTACTGTATCATCTGGTGCAGTTTTAGACAGTATTTCTCTTAGGCAAAAGACACCCAAGAATAACAGCATCTGTGAGAAGTGAAAGTGAAGAAAAAGTTTTTAAAAATGTGCTGAAATATTATCTTCAATAGTTGGAAGGGATCTGCCTTCCCCAGAGGAAACCAATATATCAGCACAGATAACATTGGGGACCTCCTTCCATTCACTCCTGGGACATCCATTCAGGTCTGCAAGCAATTTTTAAAAATCTGCCCCCAGGGAAGATGACAAGTTTCCCAGTTTTAGCTTGAACCTCAGCTATGTCTCCCTCTCTCTTTACTATCCAATTTCCTAGAGCCATGGAGTGGGTACAAGGACAGAGGAAGCCCGCTTAGCGGTGAAGAGCTCAGATTCTTCCAGGAGGATTTAAATCCTGGCTCTACTTACGACTAACTGTGATTGTTAAGCAAGTTATTTAACTGCCTTATGTTTTTGTTTCCTCGTCTAGAATATGGGGTCAGTAATACTATGTACATCATGGTCATAAATCTTGTAAAGACATAGGGAGAAAAAGCACTGAAACACTTACAAATACGTGCATGGCAGGTAAATGTTCCAGAAAGGGTAGGCAATAATGGTAGCAATAATGCTGGTGGAGTGTCGGTGATACTGCTGCCTCCCTCCGTTTTTTGCAACACCATAGTGCCATCTTGCCTGGATTATATCCATCCATCCATCCATTCAACAAATATTATAGACCTATGTGCCAAATATTGTTCTAGGATTCTATAAAAATAGTACAAGCACTTATGTTCACTAATATTTAAAGTACAGAGAAATGAAAATTATCTAACTAGCAAAAACTTACTAGTGACAAAAACCAGAAGATTGGCATTTGCATTCATGGGAAATTAGCAGAAGGCTGACATAAATGGTCTTGGTTATGAGGCGTGCTGTTTCCACACCTGTATTTAGTGCGTGGGTACTCTGTTGCACCTTTCTTGACTTCAATAACCAACTTTGCGTAATAAATTAAACTTCCATCACTGAGAAATGCAAACCCTTCAAAGTGACCCCTAACCCAGCAAAGAAATGTATAAACCCCAGTCTCAGATCAAAGGACTCAGAAGCCATCTTCACATACAAGCCATTACCATCCAAATGGCTTTCCTGTTTGATTCAAAGTTTATTCTGTATGAGGGTACAGTCATCAGGCAACAATTTTTCCCTTCGAATTCATTAGTAAATATTTGGTTATTTTTCTCTTTCATTAAAATCTAGTTTCCTATCAGCCTTCTTGTCTTTTATTTCCCTTTCATTATAGCTTGCATTCTTATCTGCCCTGGAGACCACGCCATTGTTCATGCCACTCATTCCTTTCATTCATCCAATATTTATTAAATGCCTACTAATGTCAGGAACTTGTCGCTTCTCTCCTCAGTCACTTGTAATGGCACCCTTTCATCTACTGATTTAAGCCTGAAGCCTTCATTCTAGTTCATCCTGACAGTTTATTTTCCATCATAACTGTACACACTCCAGGGAGGTCACAGGCTAGTCCTTTGAACATAAACCATATGTGTTTTTATTTTTATGCCTCTGTTCTCCTACAGTGTGCCCCCTTCTAGCAAAATTTTTTAGCAAATTTTCAACTACCAAAATCCTTCTTATCTTAAATGCTTTGCTAAAGACTTGCTTCCTCTACATAGTATCCTAGAACAATTCTACCTTTGCTGTTCCCAGACTTTAGAACTTCATAGATGTCTACATTTAAAAACTTAGAGAGGCCGGGCGCGGTAGCTCAAGCCTGTAATCCCAGCACTTTGGGAGGCCGAGGCGGGTGGATCACAAGGCCAAGAGATCGAGACCATCCTGGTCAACATGGTGAAACCCCGTCTCTACTAAAAATACAAAACATTAGCTGGGCATGGTGGCACATGCCTGTAATCCCAGCTACT
>NW_016107333.1:14512945-14524679 GCF_001604975.1 Cebus imitator | reverse complement strand
TTAGAGACTAACATAAATTGGTATTTTTTCTTTTATTATCAAATGAAACTATTTTAAAATGCCAGTTGCCAGCTACTATTACTATTGCTTCATTTTTTTTTTAAAGGCCTTTTTAACACTAGTAGGAAATTCAGAATAGAGGATAATACACTAAATCAATTTAGCTTTAGAAAATCACATTTGTGTGTTTTTTGTTTGTTTTGTTTTGTTTTTTTTTTTGTTTACCATGAGCATTCATTGACTAGCATCTGGGAAGCATTCATGTGTGGCATTGCTAGACACTAGACAAAATGAGTCAGAAATGCAGGGTCCTCTTCCAATTTGGCAGGAAATCAATACTCCCAGCACTCTATCGTTACAGCAGGCATTGTGCTAAGCAGCTTATTACTTCAACTCACCTAATTAATACACACAGCAATCCTATGAGATAGATATTAACATCCCCATTCTACAGATGAAGAAATAAAAGCTTACAGAATTTAAGTTAATACCCAAAGTAGCAAAGCTAGCAAATGGCAAGGTTACTATTTAAACCCAGGTCTATACAATTCTAAAGCTGGCACTCTAAAATTCTACACAATATTGCCTCTTAGAAGTATAAAATAAGGAAGGTCTAATTTGCTACAGATTTCTTCCCAGGTCATTTAGAAGAACTTCCAAAGTTGAAATTAGCACATGTTGGGGTTTAATCCAGGTTTTTACAAGACTAGCAGTAGTGACATTTTGGGCTTGGTAATTCTTTGTTGTGGGAGCCATCCTGTGCTTTGTAGGATGTTTAGCCGCTGGCTGCCACTAGTACTCCACCAGTGATAACAACTAAATGTGTCTCCAGATATTGTCAAATGTCACCTAGTGGACAAAATCGCTCCCAGTTGAGAACCACTGGTTTCATCCAATCTTGCTTTATGGAGCTGTCTGAAAACAACCTAAACATAAATGACTACAAAGGTGAAAATAGTTGCACTGTGCACAAACTTGTTTTCTACAAACAGCTCTGTAAGATGGTTTTAATAAACAACAGCACTGTCATTTAATTCAAGTACAATTTAAGACATTCCTCAAAAAAATAATTTTAAAGAAATTTAGCTTGTGTAAGAAAACAATTTTATTTTTGTTGTTGTAAGAGGACCATTCCAAAAACTTAGTTCAAACCAAGAGAAACAACAATCAACTCCTTTATAAGGTTACCGCGTAAAGGATGTTCAGGGAATAATTGACACTATCCAGCTGAAAAGTCTTCCTCCTGATAAAATGCAACCATTAGCCAGATCAAACAGTCTCTCAAGACTGAATATAGATGGCAGCGAGATATCAAATGGGACCTGAGGAAAAGCATAAAAGTGTTCATGAAATACATTGTTTCAAACTGTTGACAAAGTTTTCAAAATATGCAAATACCAATTTCTAACAATTTTATATGAGAGAGTTAACTTGTGTGCCTCAGGTAAGGCATGAAGTTTCATATCTCTAAACTGCTGAAATGGCACATATATCATGTCACATCCTATTAAGATTCACATATTAGCCCATAAAACAGCAAACACTTCTAAAAATATGGACTATTTGTATTTATATAATCATTGTACATGGTTCTAAATGTAGGACTTTTGGCCGTTCTCTTAAGAAAACGCTTTCCTGTGTAACAGATTGACCAGTTGGCAAATCTCCTGTCTCTCATAAGTCTTGACACAGTGAAAGAGGAAGCACCAGGAAGTTATGTTTGGAAATCAGTCTATCTGAAAGAGACACTGCATTACCATGAGCAAGAACTACAGCCAAAGTCATCCTGGGCAGGCTAAAAACTGGAAAATAAAGACTGCTTGTGTGGTCATAGCATTTGGTTATTGGTTGGGGGAAGGCCAAGGAGGAGAGAAGAAAATTGAAGGGAGGAAAACAAATGTTTGCTAGGGACCCACTTCATGCCAATCTAGGTAAATACTTGCATAGAATGACCACAATTAGTTACAGCCTTGTGGGTCTGAATCCTGGTTTAAAAAAAAAATAGAGGACAAGTTTCTATTAATTTTTGTCTACTTGCTAATGAGCCAGACATTTGTTTTATTTTCAAGAAAGCATAATGAACCTAAATGTGGATACTGCATTTGGAGGCTGGTTTTTGTTAACTTTTACATCACTTTTTTGGATTAAAAAATGATAAAGTATTCCAGTGTTTTCTATAACTGCTAACAATAAAGAGAGGCATAAATAAAAAATTAATATCTCACTTCCTTGATCAATCCTATATAATCAATGTTTCCATATTGGAAGGTATATGGGATAGTTCTTTTCTTTCTTTTTAAAAATGGAATTATTCGGTTTCCATTATTTGCTTTCTCAATTAGCAATATATAAGATAAATCCCTCTTAATCAATTCAGGGAGGCAGAATAACTACATGGTGTTAAGAGTGTGCATCCTGGGGCCGGGCGAGGTGGCTCATGCCTGTAATCCCGGCACTTTGGGAGTCTGAGGTGAGAGGATCACAAGGTCAGGAGTTAAAGACCAGTCTGGCCAACATAGTGAAACCCCATCTCTACTAAAAATACAAAAAATTAACCAGGCATGGTGGAAGGTGCCTGGAATCCCAGCTCCACAGGAGGCTGAGGCAGGAGAATCACTTGAACCCAGGAGGCAGAGGTGGGTTCAAATTCAGACCTTATCACTTACCAGTTATGTGAGGCTGGGTAAAATGTTTAAACTGTTTGAACTTTAATTTCTACATGCATAAAATATAAACTATCTATTTTGAATTGATCTTTGTATATGATATAAAGAAGGGGGTCTAGCTTCAGTCTTCTGCATATGGCTAGCCAGCTACCTCAGCACCACTTATTGAACAGGAAGCCTTTTCCCCATTGCTTGTTTTTGCGACCTTTGTTGAAGATCAGATGGTCATAGGTATATGGCAACATTTCTGAGCTCTCTATTCTGTTCTATTGGTCTATGTGCCTATTTTTGTATCAGTGCCATGCTGTTGTGGTTACTGTATCCCTGTAGTATAAAGTCAGGAACATAATGCCTGTAGAGTTGTTCTTTTTGTTTAAGATTGCCTTGGCTATTCAGGCTCTCTTTTGGTTCCATAACTTTAGTTCCATGAATTTTTAAATAGTTTTTTCTAGTTCTGTGAAGAATATTGTTGGTAGTTTGATAAGAATAGCATTGAATCTGTAAATTGCTCTGGGTAGTATGGCCATTTTAATGCTATTGATGCTTCCTATCCATGAGCGTGGGATGTTTTTCCATTTGTTTGTGTCCTTCCTGATTTATTTGAGCAGTATTTGATAATTCTCATTGCAGGGATCTTTCACATCCATGGTTAGCTGTATTCCTAGGTATTTTATTCTTTTTGTGGCAATTGTGAATATTATTGCATTTCCAAATCTATGCAAATCCTGAAGATGACTTAGGCAATACCATGCTGGACATAGAAATGAGCAAAAATTTTATGAAAAAGACACTAAAAGCAATCATAACAAAAGCAAAAAGTGGCAAGTGGAATCTAATTAAACTTAAGAGCTTCTGCACAGCAAAAGAAACTACAAGAGTAAATAGACAACCTAGAGAATGGGAGAAAATATTTGCAAATTATGCATCTGACAATTGTATAATATCCAGCATCTATGAGGAACTGAAACACAATTTACAAGAGAAAAACAACCCCACTAAAAAATGGGCAAAGGATATGAACAGACACTTCAAAAGAAGACATACCTGCACCCAGGAAGCATATGAGTAAAACCTCACTATCACTGATCATTAGATAAATCAAAACCACAATGAGATGCCATCTCACACCAGAATGGCTATTGTTATATTAAAAAGTCAAAAAATAACAGATACTGGCAAGGTTGCAGAGAAAGAGAGAACATTATACACTGTTGGTGGGAGTGTAACTTAGTTGAATCATTGTGGAAAGCAGTATGGTGATTCCTCAAAGCACTAAAAGTGGAACTATCATTAGACCCAGTAATCCCATTACTGGGTATATACCCAGAGAAATGTAAAACATTCTACCACTGAGACATGTGCACACAAATGTTCACTGCAGCACTATTCACAGTAGCAAAGACTTATGCATTGGTCCATTTTCATACAGCTATAAGGAGCTTCCTGAGACTGGGTAATTTATAAGAAAAGAGGTTTAATTGACTCACAGTTCCACATGGCTGGGGAGGACTTGGGAAACTTACAATCATGTCAAAACGCAAAGGGAAAGCAAGCACCTTCTTCACAGGGTAGCAGGAAAGAACGGAGGAAGGGCCACTTTAAAACCATCAGATCTCATGATAACTCACTATCACAAGAACAGCACAGAAGAATCTACCCCCATTATTCAATCACCTCCCACCAGGTTCTTCTTTGAATTTGAGATGACATTTGGGTTGGGACACATGGCCAAATCATATCAACATGGAATCAACCTAAATGCCCATCAATGACAGATTAGATAAAGAAAATGAGGTACATATACACCATGGAATACTACACAGCCATAAAAAAAGAATGAGATCATGTCTTTTGTGGAATATGGATGAAGCTAGAGACTACTATTCTCAGCAAACTAATGCGAGAACAGAAAACCAAATACCACGTTTTCCCTTATAAGTGGAAGCTAAATGATGAGAACTTATGAACACAAAGAAGAAAACAATAGACACCAGGGTCCACTTGAGAGTGGAAGGTAGGAGGAGGAAGAGGAGAAGAAAAGACAACTATTGGGTACTGGGCTTGATATGGTTTGGCTGTGTCCCCACCCAAATCTCATTTTGAACTGTAGTTCTCATAATCCTTATGTGTCATGGGAGGGACACGGCGGGAAGTAATTGAATCATGGGGGCAGCTACCTCCATACTGTTCTTGTGATAGTGAGTGAGTTCTCAAGAGAGCTGATGGTTTTATAAGGGGATTTCCCCTGACTTCACTCTGTACTTCTGTTTGCTGCTGCCATGTGAAGAAGGATGTGTTTGTTTCCCCTTCCACCATGAATGTAAGTTTTCTGAAGCCTCTGCAGCCCTGCAGAACTGTGGGTCAATTAAAGCTCTTTTCTTTATAAATTACCCAGTATCAGGTATATCTTAATTAGTAGAGAGAGAACAGACTAATCCAGTAAACTGGTATCAGAAGTGGGGTACTGTTGTCAAGGTACCTGAAAATGTAGAAATGACTTTGGAACTGAGTAACAGGCAGAGGCTGGGACAGTTTGGAGGGCTCAGAAAAAGACGGGAAAATGTGGGAAAGTAAGGAACTTCCTAGAGACTTGCTGAATGGCTTTGACCAAAATGCTGATAGTGATATGGATGATAAAGCCCAGGATGAGGTGGTCTCAGATGGAGATGAGAAGCTTGTTGGGAACTGGAACAAAGATGACTCTTGTTATGCTTTAGCAAAGAGACTGGCAGCATTTTGCCCCTGCCCTTCCTAGAGATCTGTGGAACTTTGAACTTCAGAGAAATGACTTAGGGTATCTGGTAGAAGAAATTTCTAAGTGGCAAAACATTCAAGTGGAAGCAGAGCATAAAAGTTTGGAAAATTTGCAGGCTGACAATGCAATAGAAAAGAAAAACTCATCTTCTGTGGAGAAATTCAAGCCTGCTGCAGAAATTTGCAAAAGTAACAAGAAGCCAAATGTTAATTACCAAGACAATGAGGAAAATGTCACAATTTATGCTCCAGAGCATGTCAGAGACCTTTGGGGTAGACCCAGGGCCTGGAAGGGAAAAATGCTTTCAGGGGCCGGGTCCAAGACCCCCGCTGCTGTGTGCAGCTTAGGGACTTGGGGTCCTGCCTCCAAGTTGCTCCAGCCATGGCTAAAAGGAGCCAAGGTACAGCTCAGGCTATGACATCAGAGAGTGCAAGCCCCAAGCCTTGGCAGCTTCTACATGGTACTGAGCCTGTGGGTGCACAGAACTAAAGAATTGAGGTTTGGGAACCTGCACCTAGATTTCAGAGGATGTATGGAAATGCCTGGATGTCCAGGCAGAAGTTTGTTGCAGGGGCAGGGCCCTCATGGAGAACCTCTGCTAAGGCAGTGCAGAGGGAAATGTGGAGTCAGAGCTCCCAAAGTCCCCACTGGGACACTGCCTAGTGGAACTGTGAGAAGAGGGCCACTATCCTCCAGACCCCAGAATGGTAGATTCACTGATAGCTTGCACTGTGCACCTGGAAAAGCCACACACACACACTCAACACCAGACTGTGCCAACAGCCAGGAGAGGCACTATACCCTGCAAAACCATAGAGGCAAAGCTGCCCAAGGCCATGGCAGCCCACCTCTTGCATCAACATGCCCTGGGTGTGTGACATGGAGTCAAAGGAGCTCATTTTAGAGCTTTAAGGTTTAATGACTGCCCTATTGGATTTTGGACCTGCGTGGGGCCTGTAGCCCCCCTTTTTTGGCCAATTTCTCCCATTTGGAAGGGGCGTATTTATTCAATGCTTGTACCCCATTGTATTGAGGAAGTAACTAACTTGCTTTTTATTTTACAGGCTCATAGGCAAAAGGGACTTGTCTTGTCTCAGGTGAGACTTTGGACTTGGATTTTGAGTTAATGTTGGAACGAATTAAGACTTTCGGGGACTGTTGGAAGGGGCTGATTGTGTTGTGAATTGTGAGGACATGAGATTTGGGAGGGGCTAGGGGCAGAATAATATAGTTTCGCTGTGTCCCCACCCAAATCTCATCTTGAACTATAGTTCCCATATTCTCCACATGTGTCGTGAGAGGGACCTGCTGGGACGGAAATGAATCATGGGAGCAGTTACCATCATACTGTTCTAGTAATGGTGAGTGAGTTCTCATGAGATCTGATGGTTCTGCAAAAGGCTTTCCCCCCGCTTCACTCTGCACTTCTCCTTGCTGCCCCCATGTTAAGAAGGTTGTGCTTGCTTCCCCTTCTGCCATGATTCTAAGTTTCCTGCGGCCTTCCCAGTGCTGTGGAACTGTGAGTCAATTACACCTCTTTCCTTTACAAATTAAGCAGTCTCAGGTATGTCTTTATTGAGAACAGACTAATACAGGCTTAATTCCTGGGTGATAAAATAATCTGTACAGTAAAGCCCTATGACATGAGTTACCTATGTAACAAACCTTCACATGTACCCCAAACCTAAAACAAAATTTAAAATAAAAGAAATTATAATAGTTCCCATATCATCTTGTTACAAGGATTAAATGAGTTTATTTAAATAAAACATAGAATGGTACCTGGCACACAATGATGACTCAATAAAGGCTGCATATTATTATCATTATTGAACATACCCTTTTAAATGGCTACCGAACACTTCATGGACTGGCTGTATCCTGATTTATACAATTATTCTCTCTAGAAGTTTTTTTTCTAGTTTTTGTATATGCTTGCCTATTTATATATATTCTTGGGTACAAGTACTTTTAATTTTTGTACTATTGATTCTCTATAGTGGTTTTATTTAGTCATATGGCATTTACCTTTTATACTTTAACATTTATTTACAGAATTACTTTCCAAATATGTTGGGGCAATTATCATTTCAACCAGTAATATATGAGGGTTCACTCAAGGTAATATATTAGAGAATGTTACACATCTTTGTTGTTGTTGTTTTGCTATTTCTCTACTATTTCTTCTTCAGAAAAATATAGGAAACATTCTGGCAAGCTAATATTAACTGGTTTATTAATATTTTCAAATTACATGTGTTTACTGTGATTATTTTGGTTGTACCTCATTGCTATTCAACTGCACTAAATAGTCCACCTATTTTAATCTCATGTCTGACTTAATCCCTTTAGCAGATAATCAAGGTAGGAAACAAAGAAATAATAATTAGCATTAATATATGTGTATTTTCTTTTGTACTCTATTGCTTTCATTGTGGAATTCTTTCCATGTTAAAGATAGGAATGGCTTTTCAAAAAAACAAGTGGCTAAGTTAATTTTACTTAACATTAGAATTATCTTCATGACATAATTTATATACTAGATACAAATAGAGCATTTTGGTCTCTGACTTTGTCATTGAACCTCAAGAAACAAGTGGTCACTTGTCAAAGGATGAAGATTAATTGCTTTATTTATGGAGCCCACGAGTGAAAGCTACAGATTAGACAGATAAAATAAAAGCAGTTGTCACCCAGGAGTTACTAATCCTTGTTGGTCCTCAGGAGAACACAAACTACCCTAAAATGTCAGAACCCACCCTTGTGTTCTTAAGCCTTCCTTTCTAGATATTCTAGGTGTTTTAAGCCCTTTGGTAGACAAGTCAGATACTTCAAATTTTAGCTATTTCTATCATGCTAAAATACAGTATCTTATATTTTCCCCTTGCCAAATACAATTCTTTTAAGTAAAAAGTAGAATTTTTTTAAGAAAACTTCTTCTGATTGAATCATAACATGTAGATAGAAAAGGAGGAGAAGTCATAAATGTGCAACTTGCATATACGCTTTTTTTTCAAAATGAACATATTCATATAACCATCACCCAGGTCAAGAAATAGAACATGATCAGCACTCAAGGAGTCTCCCTGGTGCTCCCTCCTAGTCACTGACCAGGTGTGTGTGTATATATATGTCTTTGTTGTTACTGTATATGAATAGAATCTTACAATATGTAATCTTTCCTGTCTGTTTTTAGATTGAAGCAATAATTTGTTTATTCTTATTGATACATCATTTTCATCGTGTGAATGTAACACAATTTATTCATTTTTCCAGTTAATGGTCAGTTGAGTTACTTCCAATTTTTGGTGTTATGAATAAAAATATCTTTTGATATACATATGTCACATTTCTGTTAGGCATATACATGAAAATGGAATTTGCTGGGCCATCAGATACGTATATATACCTCTTTAACCTGATCCTACCAAACAGTTTTCTAATTTATATTTTCCACCAGCTCCAGTTATTCCACAGCTTCACAAACTCTGACAATTTCTGTTTAAAATTGTGGCTGTTCTGGTATGTTTTGCACATGTCATATACCACCACACTATGTTTTTAATGTCACATCCAGGAAAACTAGTAACACTGAACTTAAGTATAGGTCTCTGTTGAAGCACAGGTCTTCGGTCCAATTTATACTGAGGTGTCTTTTTCTCATTCATATATACAGGAATTCTTAATATATTCTAGAACCAGGTCTTTTGTTGGGGTATATATAAAAATTTCCTCCCACTCTGTAGCTTGCCATTTTACCCTCCTGATGGTATCTTAAAATACAGTCCAATTTATCAGACTTTTCTTTATGATTGGTACTTTCAAAAGTGTATCCTATTTTATGAAAGCTTTGCTAACACCAAGGTCATGAAGATAATCTCTTATGATTTCCTCTAGCTTTATTGTTTTATCTTCCACATTTATTGCCACAATCAATTTGGAATTGAATTTTTATATTGTGTAAAGTAAGAATTGAGGCACATTATTTTTAGATATCCAATTGACTCAACTCATTTATTGAAAAGATAAGTCACCTTTGTCATTAAATTATGGGACTGCATACGTAGGGATCTCTTCCTGGACTATTTACAAATACATAAATATAATAGAGAGTCCAGATAGATGAAGAGAGAGAGAGAGAGTCTCTATTCTATAAATATTTAGAGACTATCTATCTATCTATCTATCTACCTACCTACCTACCTACCTATCCTCTCTATTTATCTATATTCACTGCAATCACATGCAGTGTTACTGTAGCTCTTTAACAAGATTTGATAACTAGAAATTAAGTCCCTACACTTGTTCCTTTTAGATGCTCTTAGTTATTCTGGGTCCTTTGTATGTCCATGTGAATTTTCTGGTACTACTGTAAATGAGAGTTTAATTTTTTTAAATTTCTGATTATTGCTTCTGCTATATAAAAATAAAATTTATATTTCCAGTGATAGTATAGATAGAAACTTCACTAAATTCACTTATACATGCTAAGAGTTATTCTGAAGACTATTTTGGATTTTCTATGTCTGTGAATAATGAAAGCTTTTCTTCTTTCCCATATTTAAACCTGTTAAAAATTCTTCCTTTATTTCACAGGCTAAGAACTCCCATTTAATGTTAATTGGAAGTGATGATAGGGTATTATTAATATATGACTGGTTGATTTTACAATTAAGGAAGGCAGGGGCAGCCTTATTAAATGAATGGTATAGAAAAATTGTCTGTTACTAAAACTACATCCTTATCTTTACTTATATCCTGTACTATTTTTGTTAATTTATTCCTAGGCATTTTATAATTTGCCAGTGTTGTGAATAAACTTTTAAAAATTTCCATTTTAAATTATTATTCCTAGAAGAAAGAAGTTATTGATTTTTATATCCAGCCACTTTGTCATATTCTCTTAGTTTGAATCATTTCTTAAAACTCTTGGGTTTGGGTTTTAAAATATTATTTATAAATAAATATAATTTTGTCTGTTATTTTTTAATATTTATGTTTATTGATTTTATTCTCTTTTTTAAAATATTTTTAATATTTATGTTTATTGATTTTATTCTTATTGATTTTATTCTTATTGATTTTATTCTCTTTATTCTCTTACCTTATTATAACAGCTAAAACTTTCAAAATAATGTTGATTCACAGAGGAGATAATGAGCCTTATTATTTGTAAAACCACTACTTAAATCAGGAATAGAATTAGAATTAGTAAACCACCTAAACATGGTCAGGATACATTTATGAAGCAAACATTCTACTCACGATTACCACTACCATCAAAATCATGGAGACAAGTTTTTAAAATGTCAAGTTAGGTGAAAATGCTAAATTTATCTCATAGTCACAGCACGTCAATGTCATAAATACTAAGTGAACCCAAATATGCTTTAGGAAGTCAGAGTTATACCTTTTCCCCAAAGAGTTCAAGATTTTTAAAAAATCGTAGCATTTACATAATTTCAAATAAAATGACAGCATTAAAATGTAAAGTATTTCTTTGGGGATATTTCTTGACCTGTAGTAAAGTGAGCCCATATAACTTTTCACAAAGTGATATGTTTTTTATACTGGTATGGTTTGGCTCTGTGTCCTCACCCAAATCTCATCTCAAATTGTTATCACCACCTGTCAAGGGAGGGACCTGGTGGGAGGTGATTGGAACATTGGGTTGGTTTCCCTCATGCTGTTCTCCTGATAGTGAGGGAGTCCTCATGAGATCTGTTTGCTAACCGTCTGGCATATCGCCTGCTTTCTCTCGTGCCCACTGCCATGTAAGACATGCCCTGCTTCCCCTTCACCATCCACCATGATTGTAAGTTTCCTGAGGCCTCCCCAGCCATACGTAACTGTGAATCAATTGAATCAATTAAACTTCCTTTCTTTACAAATTACGCAGTCTCAGGTAGTATTTTTATAGCAGTGTGAGAATGAACTAATACATACATCCATGAGACCTGGAGACTTTCAGGGACTTGCCCAAGGTCCCTCGGCTATTTAGTGTCAGAGCCAGGATCCACACCCAGGAAGACATACTCTCAGAAGATGTCCCTCTCCAATCTGTAGCACTGGCTCTCTTCCACTTGACAACTATGCTCTGAGTTCCCTCTTGCCATATCTGTCAACCACTGGCAAGTCCAAGACTCTCCATAAAATGCTCCTGCGTCATGCAGCCTCTTGAACTCCCCTGTCTCAGTCTCCTGCTCCTCCCCTTGGCTCAGTGCTCATTCTCTCTCTCTTTTTTTTTTTTTTTTTTTTTTTTTTTTTTTTTTTTTTTTTTTGCTTTGTTGCCCATGCTAGAGTGCAGTGGCAC
>NW_016107333.1:14509461-14512834 GCF_001604975.1 Cebus imitator | reverse complement strand
GGGTTTCACCATGTTGGCCAGTCTGGTCTTGAACTCCTGACCTCAAGTGATCTGCCTGCCTCAGCCTCCCAAAGTACTGAGATTACAGGTATGAGCCACTGTACCTGGCTGGGCTCTCTTGACGTGCTTTTTCAGCTCAGCTTTTGGAAATTTTACAGACAACTCTACGGGTGCCATAAGGAATGCGTAATCTTTTATGTTTGCTTGCTCATTGTAAATAGCTTTGAGTCCAAACTGTCCAGGGAAGGGTACCAAAGTTCCATTTCCTAGGTCAGGAAAGGCTTTGTGGAGATGAAGGAAGAAAACAGACTGGCAGATAAATACTGGGAATTAGTTAGTTCAACGAGGTTACACTTGGAGGAACTATTTGAAAGAAAGATGATGATTTTGTCTGCCTAGAGAGGATGAAAGTCTTAAATAGTAAGAAGAAGGGAAGGAAATTAATGAATTGGGGGCACACTGAAGGGATTCATTAAAATCTGGCCTGAATTGAACTTGTTTGGGAAAGTTTTGAAAGCCATTAGAGAATTAAAGGTTATTTGCCAATACTTTATTTTATGAGTTTCTACGTGATCACTAGATTCTATCATAATATTTTATTACTTGTGTTCTTGTGTTCCAACAATTTTCCTTAATCAAAAGGAAAATCATAGTCTTCAAAGAATCTATGATTTTTCTCAATCCAATTAGTTTTGTTGAACACCTACTCTGAAGCCTCTTCCTTCTCTCTCCACACTGTCAGTTACCTTTTCATCAATTCTAAGGGTTCCATGACCAAAAAAAGAGGAGGAAGAGCCACGTTCTTACTAATCAATTAGGTTTGCCTATTCATTTCATTGGTAAGTGGGATATTGAACAATCGAGAGATTTGTGATATGGGTGGATTTAACTTTGCCTCTTTTCAAAAACCCTAAAGCACAGGGAGCAAGAGGCATAAAAAAAAACTTTAATAGCTTCAAGGTAAGAAAGCAAATCATATTTTCACCCAGTATTCTCATATGTAAGTTTCTCTACCATGTTTTCTACTTTTTCTTAATACATCACTTTTCTCTGAAGTTAATAATTTATTGGATTTTTTTCTAGACTGGGGAAAAAACATGCATTCTAAAGCAGAAAGCATAATATGACAGTATCACATGTAAGAATCAATATCATGAATGACTAGTGATCCATCTAACAAAAGTTCCAGATGAGAGGGACCTAGATATATTTGTTTTCACTTTACTTTATATGATTAAGAAAATCCCAAAACCAGCAATAATATATATTATTCTCCCCAATCTAACAGGAAGGGGTGAATATTCCCAATTCTTAGGAAGGTAACAGGGCTTTTCCACAGCTCTGCAAAACCATAGAAATTTCATAGTTTGTGGAGAATGAGATTATCTTTTCAACACTCTAATTTTTGTGTTAATAAAATTTTAAATATGACAGAAAAGGGTTTTTTTTTTTAACATAACATGAGATCAAATGGTCATATTGGTGAGATGGTAGAAATTTTTTTTTTTTTTTTTTTTTTGAGACAAAGTCTCACTCTTGGTACCTAGGCTGAAGTGCAGTGGTGTGATCTCAGCTCACCACAACCTCTGCCTCCCAGGTTCAAGACATTCTCCTGCCTCAGCCTCGCAAGTATCTGGGATTACAGGCATGCACCACCATGCCTGGCTAATTTTGTATTTATAGTAGAGACAGGGTTTCTCCATGTTGGCCAGGCTGATCTAGAGCTCCTGATCTCAGGTAATCCGTCCACTTTGGCCTCCCAAAATGCTGGGATTACAGGCATGAGCCACCAGGTCCGGCCTTTTTTTTTTTTTTGAGACAGAGTCTTGCTCTGTCACCAGGCTGGAGTGCAGTGCCGTGATCTCAGCCCACTGCAACATCTGCCTCCCGGGTTCAAGTGATTCTCCTGCCTCAGCCTCCTGAGCAGCTGGGACTACAGGTACATGCCACCACATCCAGTTAATTTTTGTATTTTTAGTAGAGAAGGGGTTTCACCATGTTAGCCAAGATGGTCTCGATTTCTTGACCTTACGATCTGCCCACCTCAGCCTCCCAAAGTGCTGGGATTACAGGCATGAGCCACCATGCCCAGTCAGTAGAAATCTTCTAATATTAAATATTAAATAAACAACATTACTTAATATTTATTAATTATTAAATGGCCACATTGGTGAGATGGTAGAATTTTTTTTTTTTTTTGAGATGGGGTCTCATTCTTGTTGTCCAGGCTGGAGTGCAACGGCACGATCTTGGCTCACTGCACTCTCTGCCTCCCAGGTTCAAGCAATTCTCCTGCCTCAGCCGGTCATGGGCCTGTAATCCCAGCATTTTGGGAGGCTGAGGAGGGCAGATCACTTGAGGTCAGGAGTTCAAGACCAGCCAAGCCGACATGGTAAAACCCTATCTCTACTAAGAATAGCAAAAAGTAGTCAGGTGTGGTGGTGCATGCCTGTAACTACCAGGAGGATGAGGCAGGAGAGCTGCTTGAACCCGGGAGGCAGAGGTTGTAGTGAGCCAAGATCACGTCACTGCACTCCAGCCTGAGTGACACAGCGAGACAGTGTCTAAAAAACGAAACGAAACAAAACAAAAATAACATTATTGTAAAAGGCATTTTGTAGAGAAGAAGAAAATTGGAAATTAAAGAGAAGATGTAGAAGAGAAAGCATTTGTGCAAGGAGTTGGTTCAAATACTATATTGTTTAAGAACAGAAGAATAGATTCTTCTTGAATCATCATCACCATCACTACCATTGTCATTGTCACTTTACGACAGAGGCACAGCTGTCCCTGGCATTTCCTTGAGCTCTAGAGCAGAATGCACCTACTAATAAATGACAGGTCTTGCTCAGACACATCTTCCCACATGCACAGACAACCAAACATTTCAGTCAAATCCAAAACACTTCAACAACATGAAGGGTTCTGTCTCCCTTCTCACATCTAAGTGGATGTTTTGAACAGTGGCCTCCTTATTGAAATACATGAGAAGCACTTCCATGAGACGAGATATTGTAGGAGACTGCAGCCACTGAAATATATGTTTAAAAATCAATTTCACATTATGTTTATTGTTTAGAGTCGTGGTATGACTGAAAATAAACATTTGGTCTTTGTCCTGGGTTCCTGGTACAGAGCTCCTAAAATAGTTGGAATTGAGCATCTTTTATATACTAAGGGGTAGGGAGACTGATTAAACCCAGTCACCAATAGCTGATGATTTAATCAATTATGCCTAAATAATAAAACTACCACAAAAACTCACGAAGATAGGTTTTGGGGAGCTTCCGAGGTGGTACACAAGTGGAGTGCTGGGAGGGAGGGGGGCCCACGGGGAGGGTGCTGGGAGGGAGGGAGGGCCCCACCGGGAGGG
>NW_016107333.1:14472879-14509307 GCF_001604975.1 Cebus imitator | reverse complement strand
GGGAGGGCCCCACCGGGAGGGGGCTGGGAGGGAGGGGGGCCCACCGGGAGGATGCTGGGAGGGAGGGGGGCTCACTGGGAGAGGGCATGGCAGCTCCTTGCCCCTTCCCTGTGCTCTGCCCTATACATCATTTTTATCTGGGGTTCCTGCAACCTTTATAAACTGGTCATCATAAATAAAGCACTTCCCTGAGTTCTGTCAGTTGTTCTATCAAATTATTGAATCTGAGGGGAGGGTTGGGCAGAAGTATGGGCAGTCTGGGAACTCCATTTGCTGCTGGCATCTGAAGTGAGGGAAGTATCATAGGACTGAGCCTTCAACTGTGGGATCTATGCAAACTCTGGGTAGTTAGTGTCAGAATTGAATGGAATCATTGAACACCCAGGTGGTGTCAGAAAATCATGGAATTACTTGGTGTCAGGAAAAGCTGTGCAACTGACTTACCTGGAATTATGCAAACCAGGTCAGTGCTCAGCTAGAGAATACCTCTGGGGTCACTGGTGCCTTTCCCTCCTTGGCACCCGGCCTGCACACACAGCCCTTCACACCCTATTCCAGGCTTGGCCAAGGCACCACCTGATGAAAAGCGATAGAGTTGACAGTGTTGCCTCCATCAGGGGTACTATTTATAAGGGACTGCTTAAGAAAACAATTCTTTAAGACCAAAAGAGACCCTTAAGAAAATAGTGAAAGTTTAGGCTGTACATACCCAGACTTATTCTGACTGCTCAAGACTCCAAGGCCCAGAGAGAAAAGCCTTTGAAATCTGACGCCCTATTGTGCAGAAAGAATAGCAGCTCTCTTGACCAGGAAAGAATTTTCAACCTGTAAAGAACTAATAAAGGGTCCTAAACAGAGAATGTTCCCTCTAAACTATCGAAAGCTCCAATCAGAGCAGGAAGCATGAGTTATACAACTAACAACTCCACAATAAACTGCACAGGGTATAGAGGCCTGGCACAGGTTCAAGGTCAGTGGCTCAGAGCTCATAATTGGGAGCTGGAAGGAAGACTTAAAGGAAATGGTTTCTTAGATGGAGGATTTAACAGAAATGCCTACATTCTATGTGTTATAAAACTAAATGTCTATTCCTCAGTCTCTGTGATTGGAAGTGGTTTTAAAATGTTGCCAAGACCTCATTTTTATACTCTGAGAAAACAGTTTCTGTGAGAAAGGATGCCTGAGTTTATTGACTGGATATAGTCAAGGGTCTGGTTTATGGAGTTTTATTTCATTCATAAATGAACTGTTATAATGGAGGTCGAAGAAAATGTGATTGAACTATGGGTCATGTTGTATAATGTACTTTTAATCCTAAGTGGGTGACATGTGTATGATGCTTCCACTTCGTTCTACATAAAAAGAAGCCTGAAGCCAGGAAACACGTTTCCTAGTTCCTTTAGACTCTCCTAATTCCAATAAATAAGGATAATTAATTCATCACCAGTCAGAGATCTTCATTTTTGATTTTTTGAGTTCATTGTTGGGAAGCAGACTTTGACATGGAATTTAGCTGTCAGAAAGTTTACTGGGATTAGGACCCTTGAGATAAAACGCCATGGGGAAAGGGAAGGAAGCAGAGTTAGGCAGAGGGAGAAGCTGAGCTGCAATGCAGTCACAACAAAGGGCTCAGCCAACCCCATTGGGAATTTTGAGTCTGAGGTGGCCCTTCAGAGTTGTCCTGAATTGTGGGTGGGTGGGTGGGTGGGGCTGGGTCTTTGTACTGCCACATCAACCAGTAATTGGATGTGGGCTTTCCTCCAGAAGGAGTTCATTTCTTTCATTTGAAAGAAGTTCCTAGAGAGGGTTGAGAATTGAGGGCTGTCAGCCATCACATTCTCAGAGCTGAGAAAATGAATTTTTCAATCCTGAAGGGGTGATTTGGGTGGCTCCATGCAGGAGTTAACGGCAGGCATGAAGATTTAATTTAGTGGTTATGAGGGAATGTATTATCTTCCCAGGTCCACAAGGGGGCGTCGTTTCAAAGGCAAGAATTTCCCAGCGCCATACCTCCCCCGACATCTCCATCCGGGAGCTTAGAGGTCTTTAACTCTCATGTACACGGAAGATAGAAAGATCAATCACTCTAGCAGAAGTTTAAAGGAACTCCTTTCATAGGACAGAAAACTTGAATAGGGCGGAAATAACACCCAGGTTAAAAGACCCTTCTCCCATATCTCAGCAGACTCCATTTCTGGATCCCCTTCCATGACATCGAGGGAGCTTTGTGCTCTCTATTTCTTTCTCCTTTTTCTGTCTCTCTCTGCCTAAATAAATCACTTTCTGCAAAACTCTTTGGGGTCCAATACTTACTTACAAGCCCAATGCGCCCGATGGGGTCCTCTCCCCCATTCTTGGGTGAGGGACCAAGAGCCTGGAAGAACACAACCTATCAAGTAGCTGAGCCTCCCTGGTATCTGGCAACCCGGTCTCAGTTATAGGACCATTAAACAAATGGCAATATGGCTAAATGTGTAACAGTATATAACCAATACAAGCTATGAGAGATCTAAAGTAATAAGAGCTCTTACACCAAATTTCCAGATGCTTCTTTTCTGGTTCATGGTAAAATAAGCTTAATATATTTCCGGCATCACTTCTATTAATCTATTATTTGATTCCCCTTAGGAATAGACCATGCTCTAGAGTGTAAGGAGAATTAGAGATTAAAGAGAAGTAAAAATCAGATTCAAAAATAATATCTTCCTGTAAACTTAAATATGAAGAAATTCAATAACTCCACCTGAATTGTAACTTTACTTGTGAAGTTATGTATGGAAGCTCTAGAACTTTCCATAACATTTCCAAAAGTTAAAGCTAGAAAAGCATGGGTATCCAGAGAGCACTGAGCCAAGGGAAGGAGCGGGAAACTGAGTCAGGTGGAAGCGGGAGAGGCTGCACAGAGCAGGGGTGTTTCATAGAGAACCTTGGACTTGCCAGTGGTTGACAGACATGGCAAGAAGGAGCTCAGAGCAGAGCTGGGAGCTGGCGGAGTGCCTACGTGTGGATCCTGGCTCTGACACTAACTAGCTGAGAGACTTTGGCCAACTCTTTAGGCCTCAATTTCTCCATGTAAAAAAGGGTGATAATAGTATCTATCTTAACTAGAAAAAAATTTTGAAGTCACAGGCTTAACTTCAGGATGTACTTGTGTCTTCATTTCCCACTGCTGCTGTAACAAATTTACCACAGACTTAGTGGCTTACAACAACATAATATATATTCACTTATAGCCCTGGAGGTCGGAAATCTGAAATCAATTTCACTGGGCTAAAGTCAAGGTGTTGGCACGCCTGGTTCCTTCTGGAGGCTCTAAGGGGAGAATCTACTTCTTGGCCTTTTTTCAGCTTGTAGAGGATGCCTGTGTTTCCTGACTTGCACCCCTTCCTTCACCTTCATGGCTCATCGCTCCAGTCCCTTCTTCCATCATCACATGGCCATCTCCCTTTCTGGTGTCAAATCTCCCTGTGGCTCCGTCTCACAAGGATGCTTGTGATGACATTTAGGGATCACCTGGATCATCTCTGCCTCTCCTCATCCTTAACTTAATCACATCTGCAAAGTCCATTTTGTCATATAAGGTAGCAGGCTCTGGGGGTTAGGATGTGGACCACTGCAGAGAGCCACTGTTTAGCCTACCACAACATGTATGAAATGCAATGGTTTAGTCGATAAAAATATAATATTTATATCACATTTGCTCCACAGAGCTTTGGCAGTTGAAGTTATTGAATTATTTCTATTTAAAAGTTCATGGCATGCCTGCAAATGCCTATTGTGCCAAAAATTATTAGGTTCACTAAAGTATATACTTGCACCTCTACAATGCTCTAATCACATCCTCGTGTGTTAGATTGAAACCGACAGGGTATAAGCAAAAATTCTGACAGCCACTCCAGGCAGCCTCTTAGAAATATTCACCCTAATTTATTGTCCAAACTAGGACCTTTTACAGAGTAAAAGGAGCCTATGTTCTGAGGAACCACAACTCCAACTTGACACGTGTAAATTGTGACTGCGCCTGGCAACCTGGATGTATGGTCACTCTATGAAAAAATATCCTGTAAAATCCTCTACCCCTCTTTTCTCCTGCAGTGGTTTCCTTAGAGGTCATGAAGTGCAGACAGAACAGTTACATGTAGGAAGAGGGTCGCCCGACCCTCACTGGGCATGAGAAACAAACCTTTATTGCCACTGAGATTTGGTGCTTGTTAGCACAGCGGAACCTACTCTATCCTGACTAAAACTTATGCCCTGGCAAGCTTGTTCTATCCTCATTGTATTTCTGAATAGGGGAAAATTCCATTACCATCGAGGCTGAGTTCCATTTAAAGGTCAGGGATCTGAATCTCAGCAGCAAAGTTTTAGGAAGAGATGGTATTACTGACAACCTCATAACTGGATGCCCTCCTGAAGGGCTCTGTGGGCTCTGCCTGTGGGTTTTTGACCTGGGATACAGAAATGAAAACTCTAGAGTTCTAACAATGCTTGCCATTTCTTGATACTTTTAATGAAGGAGGTCACTGAGCCTAACTTCTAGCAACTAGGAATGGGAGGCTCTTTTTTAGAACAAAGGCTTTATAAAGAACATGAACTAAAGTTTCCATTTTGTTCCTGGGACTTTGTTGCCTAGAATCAAAGCATGACAGCTTTTGTTAGTTAGCAGCTGCTACTGCAGTAGCAAACCAGAGGCCAGACCTTATGTGTCCTGTGTGGAAAGAAATCCTGCTCATGCTGACTTCTTTATTCACATCAGTACATACCACCAGCAGCTGCAAACCGTTCTTAGAAGGCAGCCGATACTGACTGGCAATTTCTTAAAGCAACTTTAGTAGAGTCTACAACTTACAAAGAAATTGCACGTAAATTATTTCATTTAACTCTTTTTAGTATTTCTAACTTGAACAATTAGCCTTTGTCAGTTAACATTAATAAGGTGATGTAGAGAAGGAAAGGGCAAGAAAAAAATTAGTAGGGAGGAGAGAAGAGGAAGAGGAGGAAGGGTAAGGGTGGGCAGAAGAGGAGCAACTTTGCTGAGTGTCACTGAACACTGACTGCTTGCTGTGTACCAGGTACTGCACCAAGCACTTTGGGCTAATGATAATTCTGTTGCCAAAATAAAATGTGATACTATTCTTAAATTTTTTTGTTGTTCATCAAAAGGATAGTTTAATGGCCCACCACAGAATTTAGCTGAATGAAAAAAGGCCAATCTCAAAATGTTACATACTGTAACATTCCTTTTATGTAACGTTCTTGGAATGACCAAACTGTGAATGTGGAGAACAGATTGGTGGTTACCAGGAGTTAAGAGGGGATAGGGCTACTGAAGGACAACAGAGGGGATCCTTGCAGTGAAGGAAATGTTCTATGTCTTGTTTGTATCACTGTCAATATTCGGTGTGATATGCAACAGTTTTGCAACATGTTACCCTTGGAAGAAACTGAGTAAAGCATAGGCAGAAGCTGTATTATTTCTTAAGACTGCATGTGAATCTCTACAATTATGTCAAAATAAACAGTTTAATTAAAAAAGAACAGCTGAAAACTAACCTCAAGAATACATACATTATCTGCCACAAATACCTACCCAAAACAAGGATACATATTAAATGGTCATTTGCTCTTTGAAATTCACAAACATTTACATAGGCTAAGAGTTACTCATGAAGGGAGTTTGTTAATGGTTACATGAACAAATGATTCATTTCACATTATTTTAAGTCCAGAAAAATAAAGATGACCACAATGAACTGAATGCTTACCACTGGCATTGTACTGGCACTACACTAAATGTGTGCTTCTAATGTAATCCTGTGGGAGAAATAGCTTTCACTAATTTATAGATAAGGAAGTGAAGCCTAGGGAAGTAACTTGTTCAAGGTCACACAACCAATAGGTAGTGGAACCAAGAATCAGACTATGTTCTTGTCAACCAGAATACATTGCTTCAGAGACCTTCAACAGAATCTAGTTGACCTGAGGTCTTTCAGGACTAATCATTTATTCGCAAGGGCAAAACTGGGACTAGAATGTGTGCTGAGTGCTCTTCCTAACATATTACACTGCCATGCGGTTGAGAAAAGGACGTGATGGCATTAGCAGCTTGAGATATAGGTGGATGGAATAGATGCAAAGAAAATCTCAAATGGCTAATGCCCAAAGTAAACAGGGGAAATGGATAAATTTACACCTGCTGCTTCTTTATTTACTTAAACTTAAAAACATGTGTCAGGAGACTTTCCAAAGGTTTGCCAATTGACTCAGCTCTATGAGACAAAAATTAAACATCCTCCTAAGATGAAAATATAATTCCATTGTTAAAGGTCCAGTTTTCTAACCAAAGGTCCAGTTTGCTAAGCAAGGTGAAACCTGTTTGGTAAACTGAATGAGGGAAAGGAAACTGAACATTTAACTTGATTTTCAGCAAAATAAAAAGTGATGAACAGATTTACTAATGATTCCCCTGTCTCTCACCTGCTGTGAAGGTACACAAAATGACTAAACTTCAGGAAAGTGTGCCTTTGAGGCTGAAGCGCAGCTACATCCAGAATGAGGCCAGACTTAGTTTATTCACGGAGTGCGCACACTTCTCATCACTTTCACAGTAAATACACAATATCGGGCTCATCATGATATCTCAGTTTAAATTATATCCAAGTACTATACTCCCAAATTGCACATCTAACAAAAGTGGAACTGCTACTTTGAGCATGGATAAAACAAAGGCTCTAGGTTTCTTGATGAAGGAGAGCATATTTCACCTTGACACCATTGCTGGCAAATCTCTGAGAGATGAGAGTTTTGGAAATGCTTTAAACAGTTTAGCCTTTTCTTAGCATTTTGAAGAGCACATTAATAGCCTGGCCTTTTCTTAAGGGCTTTCTTTTTCCCTTAGCCAAATTTGACAGTTAGAAGTGAACAGTAAGTGGATGGAATCAAAGTCAGTGCTGTGTTTTAAAAGCAGTGTGGAACTGATTCATCTGGCATTGTCTCCAAAAGAATATAAGAATATTAAGTGGCTGTCTCATGAACTTGCATACAAAGGATACTCTTCACTTGAGGACAGAATGATAATGTCTCACAGAAGAAAGATGTAATTATAGATGCCCATAAAATTTATTCAGACATGTCTTGGTTCATACAAAAAAAAGAAAGAAAGAAAGAAAGAAAGAAAGAAAGGAAAGAAAGTCCGTAGCTCTCAACTTAACCAAAGGAATTATATTAGTATAACTGATTTTTAAATAATTAGTAAATACCTACTACAGAATATGCAGAACCTTGTAAATGATAGTTTAGAGAGTATTGTTATTACTACCATTTGGGAAATCTTGTTTAAAAGAGACCAAGGGTTATACAGTAATGTAATAAAATTTGCTGATGGATATTAAATAGCCTAACACCATCCTCTAGGATTTAACATGCTAAAAAAGTGAAGTTGAAACTGTTCCACATCAATAGGGGTATATACAAGCAAATCCCATCCAGCACCCAGAAAAACTACACAGATTATTTCAAAGGCTGCTTTGAGAATCCACCTAGTTTATCCTTTACTGTGTGGGTCTAATCACCCTCAAAAATTGCCTAAGCAGGTTCTTAGGGACAACCTCTGCTCAGAGGAGGAAAAGACTTAGTTTTATTGGATGTCATGGCAGATTGCATTTTCCCCAGATGGCTGCACCAATAGCTCCCAAGCCACATTCCCTTCTTAAAATTTGACTTCAAGCCCTCCAGTGAAGGAACAGAGCCTATGTCCAACCTTGAATCAAAGTGGATGACTACCAAGGATGAGTCATTATGTGATTTTAAGGCTAGGGCATAGGTGATGCTAGAGCATCTACCTTGTTCTCTTGTGAGGCTCACTCTTGAAACTCTGCTACCATGCTGTAAGGAGACCCAACCAGCCACAAAGAAAGCTCACAGACCACAGCCCAAGTCTGTTCTCAGCCCCTAGCCAACAACCAACAACTGATAGCTGACAACCAGCATCCAGCACCAGACTGAATGAGCCTTCAGCAATTCCAGCCCCCAGCAGTGGAATCATCCCCAACTTTCCAGTTTTCTCAACCAAACTATCTCATGTCCCAGATACCATGGAGCAGAAATAACTTACTCCACTATGCCCTTCCCAGTATGTGACCCACAGAATCCTTGACCTAAAAAAAAAAATGGTGGTTGTTTTATGCCACTAAGTTTGGGGTGCTTTGTTACAAAATAGAAGTAACAGGGACAGATGGGAATGGGAACGCGTAGTTAAAAGTGATGCATGCAGCCATTCCTTGCACTTGCATTATTCCAGCCCTCTTCCGTGAGTATACTCAGAGGCTTCCTCCTACACTTTGTGTTGTTCTGCTACAGCCACTCCTTAGGGGAACAAATACACTGTAAGGGTCTCATTCCAGGTGAAATCAGATAGCTTTTAAATGAGAGTAATAGTAACTATTTTGCTTTCTTTGTGGCAGGCACTGTTCTAAGAGTTTTACATGGATTAAGTCATTTAATCCATACAACAACTTTATAAAGTAAGTACTATTTCCATCCCCATTTTACAAACAGAGAAATCAAAGCATTGAGATTAAACAACTTGCCTAAGATTATACAACTAGACAATAGAGCTAAGCTGGGATTTGGAGCCAGGCAACTCGGCTCTCGAGAGTCTGTCTGCTAACCGCTACACATACCGCTTCACAAATCCTGATTCTAACTCTCTCTCTCTCAATCGTACATATTGTTAATCTAGCCCCTCCATTTGAATGAGCAAGAATCCCCAGACTGAAAAGGCTCAACAGAGCCATCTTCAGTGTACTGACAATGGTTAACAACAGGCTCTGGAGTCTGCCTGCCTTGGCTATGACAGTTACCAGCTGTGTGGCCTTGGGCAAGTCTTTTCATCTCTTCCACCTCATTCTCCCCATCTTTGTGCAAAGCAATCATCCATTTTAAACACAAAACCACTGTCTTCGTACGTAAGCACAAGCCTCATCCCTTCTCTCTAGACTGTCAGCCTTTTTGGATTCAGGACTCTGTCCTTCCCATCTGATATGGTTAGGCTTGGTGTCCCCACCCAAATCTCATCTTGAATTGTAATCCCCAGGTGCTGAGGGAGGGCCCTGGTGGGAGATGATTGGATCGTGGGGGCAGTTTCCCCCATGCTGTTCCCATGATAGTGAGTGAGTTATCATGAGATCTTATGGTTTTACAAGGAGCTCTTCACCCCCTGGCTGTTTGTTTCTCTCTCTCCTGCCACATATAAGATATGCCTGCTCCCCCTTCTGCCACGATTGTAAGTTTCCTGAGGCCTCCCCAGCCATGTGGAACTGTGAGTCAATTAAACCTTTTTTTCTTTATAAATTACCAGTCTTGGGCAGTTCTTCACAGAGTATGAAAATGGACTAATACACCAACTCTGATTCCTCCAGGGAGTTCAGCCCAGTGCCTTATACTCAGCTGCAGCTTGTAAACTGAGTTGACTTTTTGTTTTTCTAACTCCTCTCTTACTTTGTCTTTGCATCCAGGGCTTTTAGGATTTGTCTCATTCTCTCCATCCCCATGAACAAAACCATAAATTATATCCTCAACACTGAGCCTACTGCCAAAGCTAAGACTTATTTTCTGCCTTGTCTTCCAAAGGTCTTCCTAATCAGAGGAAAATGCTTTCATAAATGCCCTGATCATGTGAGGGTATTCTCTTACTTTCCAATCATTTTCCAAAGCGATTAAAATTTGTGATGATGGGCCATAAGAGCAGCCACTAACTTAACTTCACAGAGGGAACTAATGAACCCTTCTAAAAAGATATCAAAAGTGCATCACCTTCAGAGGTGTAATGAGAGAATGCTAGAAGAACCATGGAGTGATGCTTAATTCTGAGGCCTCTTTTCCCATCCATTTACTGTAATCACTTCTGTAACTGTCTGCCACCCCCCACCCACTAATCTGTGCGCCCCTTTGAAAGCAGGAACTCTGGCTTCAACTTCTGCACCCCAGTACCTAGCCCAATGGCTGCTATGAAGTTGGCACTTCACAAATGTTTGCAAATAACTGAAACTGATGGGCTCAAAATCACTGTTAATGGCAGGACTAGAACTCAGCCCAGGGCTAGCTCTAGAAGATGTATCATGAGGCATTCATTCATTTAACAAACATTTTTTGAACATTTGTTATGGACCAAATACTGGGCAAAGCATTGAGAATAAAACATAGCAAGACTCAATCTTATTGTATAAGACCCAACCTGCACTTGTATGGGAGACAAATATGGAATCACATCATAATAACACATTTATTTTGTGTACTTAATATTTAAGTACTTAATAGTACTTAAAACTGTTAAGTACAAAGTTATAAACCTTGGGCTGGAGAGAAAAGTGATGAAAAGAAAGCTGTTTGAGTTAGGTTGAAATAGACTGGATGTGTTATTACTAATTTTTACATGATAACTCAGCACCAGATAAGATGCTAGCACTGCAGAGTAATCACTGCAGCTGACAGGCAGGAGTCATAGAGGTTACAAGGGGTGATAAGATATAGGTAGTCACATGATAGAATCAATATGTAAGACATAAAATTAAAGGTACAAATGCCTAAATAAATTATGTTAACATTGTGGAATAGTAACGATTTTAGTAACTAGCATGTGGTTATCAACATCTGATCATAAACATATCAAAAATTATAATTTGGGGCTGGCACAGTGGTGGATGCCTGTAATCCCAGTGCTCTGGGGGAATGAGGTGGGAGAATCATTTGAGACCAAGAGTTGGAGACCAGCCTGGGCAACAGGATGAGACCCCATTGCTATAATAAAATAGCTGGGCATGGTGGCATGTGCCTATAGTCCTAGCTACTCAGAAGGCTGAGGCAGAAGAATTGCTTGAGCCTAGGAGTTTAAGGTTAAAGGGAGCTATGATCACACCACTGCGCTCCAATCTGGGTGCTAGAGTGCGACCTTGTCTGGAAAAAACAAACAAGAGACCATAATTTTAAAAATTGGAAATAAGAGACTATAAACATACTAAATTCAACCAAATTAAAATAAAATGCACATTAAAAATTTACTTGATAATATAGTGTAAATCAGTAGAATTTAACCATTACTGAGGATTTTTACATTAAATTCAAAAAGAAAATATATTACATGAACTAGTTTATGTTCAACAGGATCTCGAGAAAAAAACGGAGATATTACACTGTAGTGATTCTTTCTCAGAGTCAAGGAGAGGCATTTTTATTCATCACAGTATAGATTCTTAGGGGCTCTGTTCTGCCTCAGTCTTTTGTGCGCTGTCAGCTGTCCTACCAGTAATCTCACCTCCACGCGCCTCTGCTCTCCTCTTGCACCTGCCCAATAATATAAGATGCTTCCGCTGGCATTTTTAACTCCACTCCTACACTGAGGCAGCTAAATGTGGTTAAAGAAAAATCAAAAGCCAGGAAGCCCAGTGCCCCAATCAATTTATGACTTTTACATTTCAATGAGCCCCTCAATCCTTATATTTGCCCTGGATCAGCTTCCTCACCCATCACACTCAATCAATTACTATGAAATTCAAGATCTTCATCTCTCAGAAGACCATTCCTTCAACACTCTGCCCAACTCCAACATTAGATAAACTTGCCTGTAGTTCATTGAATAAATTAAAACTGCTGGGTAAACTTCCCAGCTTCTTCTGCCCTTTTGTTACAAATTTACATCTTTCTCCTCCTTGATCTGCCACTCAGAGGCCTAAAGAAAGAGGTTTTTTTCCTCTGCTTCCAGTCAACTATCCTACTTGTGCTGTGGATGTCTTTTTGTTCCCTATTATGTCGCTTAGGGCTCTGCTCCATCATTTGTCCTTCTCTCCCCTAGATGAGTAATTTCTGCCTCCCCTAATTCTTTTCCCTTATGACTGCTCCTATCCTAATTATGGCAGCGACCACTCCAGATGGCCTACCACTGCCAGGGTGGCTGTATACTCCATGGAGCCAGTGGGAACCCCACCCTCCTGGGCACAGCTGCAGCCACCCAAACTGGGGCTCTAGATCTGGGCCGCCCATGCTATCAAGGAGGCAGGATCCCCATCCCATCCACCTCGCTGGCACAACTGTAGTTACCCAACCCGCAGCTGCAAACCCAGGCATCCCTACACTCTTGGGGGCCTAGGATTGCTTGGAAGTGCCTGCTCCCACTGCCTGGCTTCTCCTTGCTGTTGGCACCTGCTCCAATCAAAGAGCAAAGTCAGGGCTAAGCCTGGGTGTCATGAATGGCAGCTGGAGGCAGACAGGTTCCTGGGCAGAAGGCGGCAGGTCCCTGGCAAAGTCCCACCTTCAGGCCAAGGAGGGCCTGAATTTAGGGGGCTGGGTTGCCAGTACCATGGACCAGAGTGGGGACTTGTGGTGCCTTTTCCCAGCCCACTCATGGCCACCTGTGGACCAACTGGCATGCACTTCCTTCCCTCTGAGGCCCATAGAAGCCCTGGGTTCAGCCAGGGCAGAGTAGATGATCGGACAACCAGGTGCAGAGAGGGGCTTCCCTCTCTGCTGATCGCAGGAGACATCAGGATGACCAACAGCAAAGAGAAGCTACCCGCTCTAGGGCCTTTTCTCTGCTGAGAGCTTCAGAGGCCTGCAGAGATGTTGGGACTACCAGCTTCAGAAAGGAGCAACCCACTCCAGAGCCTCCTCTCTGCTGAGAGCTGCAGAGACAACAGGCTGATTTGCCTGCAGAGGGGAGCTTCCCACTCCAGGGTCTCCTCTCTTCTAGGGGCTGAACACTCATTGGTTCACCCTGGCTGCAGAAAGGAGCTACCTGCTGCAGGTCTCCTGTGGCTGTTCTATTGTTCAATAAAGGTCCTCTTCATCTTGCCCACCCTCCACTTGTCTGTGTACCTCATTCTTCCTAGTCACACGACAAGCACTCGGGACTGCCAAATGGCAGGGCTAAAAGAGCTATAACACAAACAGGGCTGAAACATGCCCCTTGCTCACCACATTTCAGGAGAAAAGAAGGAGAGAAGAGCTGTGGCCCTTCCAGGAGCCCAGATCTGGGAGATCCCCAAGCCAAGGATGTCACTTCCTCTTTGAGGTCCTGCGGTTCCTGGTGTCTCCAAGCTTCTGGGAACCACTTTGTTCCCCACTGCCAACCAGGGAAATTGCTTGTGGTGTGCCTGGTCCAGCCACAGCCTTGCAAAGAGCCAGTGCCCATGCCAGCACCTAGAGCTGCCTGCCACAATGCAGCAGCCAGCATGTCTGACTCCACTGTGGCTGGACCCCATGCTTGCTCACACACCCCTTGCTGCTCCACACCTGACTTGCCCTTGGCAGGCATGGGATCCAGGTCAGTAGCGTGAGCCAAGTGCAACCTGCCATTGGGCAGAAAAAGCCCAGTGGACCAGAGCAAAAACTCAGGCAAAGGCACCACTGGCCAGAGGTTTCAGACCAGAAAAGCAACACCCCCAAAATCCCATAACACAGCCTACCTTGACCACTACTATTCTAATACCCTCCCATGACTGTGTCTCTCTCTAGCTGTTTCTTACCCTCTCAAATCTTCTTAAAGACTAACCTACACTTTCAGCCTTCACTTTCTCACCCTTACTTATTCACCCCTTATTTACTCCTCAACTCCCTGCAGTGTCTGCTCCCACTATTCTAGTAAAACACCTCCTGAGTGTAGTTTAGTTAGAACTGTACATCCTGGAGTTAAGCAGACCCATATTTGACTCTCGCCTTCTACTTTTACCAAGCTGTGAGACCTTCCACACTCTGCTAAATTTTCCTATACATCAGTTTCCCCATCTCTAAAACAAGAATAATAATGGTAACCAACTTCATAGGGCTCTTGTCATATTAAATATTTAAAACAATGTCTGTACATGCCGTATGCTCAATAAGTATTTAATATTGACTATTATTATTATTGCTAGCAGTAGAAATACTTGCCTTTCGTGACTATTATCATTATTATTTGTCAAGCACTATGCTAGGTCTGGCTAAAAACCCTTTTTTTTTTTTTGGTGACGGAGTTTCGCTCTTGTCACCCAGGCTGGAGTGCAATGGCGCGATCTCGGCTCACCGCAGCCTCCGCCTCCTGGGTTCAGGCAATTCTCCTGCCTCAGCCTCCTGAGTAGCTGGGATTACAGGCACGCGCCACCATGCCCAGCTAATGTTTTGTATTTTTTTAGTGGAGATGGGGTTTCACCATGTTGACCAGGATGGTCTAGATCTCTTGACCTCGTGATCCACCCGCCTCGGCCTCCCAAAGTGCTGGGATTACAGGCGTGAGCCACAAATCTTGAACTAAAAAGAAAATTCTACCAAACTCATACAGCCAAGAAAATGCAATCTCCTTATTTAATATATCTGATATCTTGGCCTAGGATAAACTTTTCTGCTTTCAAATCATGATCTGCTCCTAGGCACCTCTTCTCCATACTGATTCTTTATGAATCTAGTCCGTTCAAATCTCTCTCTGTCTCTCCTTCCTCTCTCTCACACATACACACACACACACACAAACACACACACACGTACGTGCATGTAATTGATTAGGTAAATTTATTTGTATCATGTGAACCAATACGAAAATATTTGATTTTGCTAACTACAGGAACTTGAATCCCAACAAAAGCATCTATACCAATGTTCTATATGCAGCTGGTGGTCAATCATCACTGACAGGTAGGAGGTTCTATAAAACCACTTAGCCCATTCCATGGTCAGTTACCACGAGAACAAGAATATTTTTAGCATCATGTTTGAATCCTACCTGACAAATTAGAAACTGCAATAATTCGAACCTTCACAGGCAATTAAAATGCTTTTTATTGCTGCCTCAACAGAAATCTTATGTAATAGTTATTGATATTCTGTGAATAATCACTAAGAAGGAAAGCACGGGGCACTCATTCCCTTCCTTCATCTCTTTGCTATTCTCAGTTTTTTTTTTTTTTTTTTTTTTTTTTTTTTTTTTTTTGTCTTTATTTTTTTTAATTAGGAAGAGTTAATATAGGCAAAGACAAGTTGTCAGAGGTATGTTCAGTAAAGAACCAAATTGCACAGCAAGATCTCCTGCTAGTGACAAAAACAGCTTCACAAAGGCATGTAATTTCGTTTGCCTAACCATTTACTTCTTGGGACAAGCTCGTGGATGCCCACATCCCATCCCCATACTATTGGTGAGTCTTGTTTTCAGTGACAGTTAGTTGGAAGCCATCTTCCATCTTGGGCAGGCAGCTCTTTCACCACTAGGATCTCATGTTGGGGTCCTGCACAGAGACCTAATTCTTATAGGATTCAATGATAATTCAAATTACAGACAAAGAAAATAATATCTCTAACATGTGTCCTCTTCTATCAATATTTTTCAAAACAAATTTGGATTCTATAGGTGTTTTTAAAACTAGTTAATTAGGGGATGAAGAATTCACACATGGAGGGTAAAACCATGATGGGCATGAAGATAATAATGATGATTATTGCTATTTTATAGCTAATATTTCCTAAACAATTATTTTTACTAGGCCATATGACAAATACTGAAAATATATTATTTGCTTTAATCTTCACAATAACTGTGAGAGGTTGGAATTTGTGCCCCATTTTACATATGAGAAAACTGAGGCTTAGAGAGGTTAAATAACTCTTCCAAGTTCACACAACTGACAAGACTCAAGGCTGAGATTCCAGCCCAGGCCTGTCAGAAACCAAAGCCCACTGACATTATAAATCATACATTTTATTATAACAAATTCTTTTTTGTAACCTATTTTTTTTTTTTTCCTAAAAAGAAAAAGCTTTAATGGACTTACAGTTCCATGTGGCTGAGGAGGCCTCACAATCATGGTGGAAGGCAAGGAGGAGCAAGTCATGTCTTACGTGGGTGGCAGCAAGCAAAGAGAGAGCGCTCATGCAGAGAAATTCCCATTTCTAAAACCATCAGATCTCATGAGACTTATTCACTTTCAGGAGAACAGCACGGGAAAGAACCACCCCCATGATTCAATTACCTCCCACTGGGTTCCTCCCATAAAACATGGTAATTGTGGGAGTTACAATTAAAGATGAGACCTATTTTTAATTGCAATTTATCCAAAATTAGATTTAAGCTTGATTTTATTATCAGTGGTCTACCACAGTAAGTCTATACGTTTCCATAATAAACAATTATGTTCCCTGTTTAAAAAGTGGGAAAAGGACATAAATGGCCAAATGAATAAATGAAGCAGATTAAATTTCAGATGTTCAAAACTAAAGGAAATTCCATTCAATTCAAGAACCAGTGACCAAGAGATGTGGTGTACAAGGCACTGTAAGAACTCAGAAGATAGTATCACCTCTGCCCCCAGGAAGTTAATGATCTAATGGGAAAAATACAGTATAATGTTTCAGGTCTTACTTCAAATGTCACCTCTTTAGAGAAGTCTTCCGTCTTCTTTGACCATACTATCTAAGCTGTGACCCCATTCCCTGTCACTCTCTGTTACAGGGACCAGCAAACCTTTTATGTAAAGGGCGAGATAATAATTAATTTGGGCTTTGTAGGGCATACAGTCTCTGTCAAAATTACCCAACTCTGCTTTTACAGTGTGAAGGCAACTATAGATCATACGTAAATGAATGAACAAAGCTGTGTCCAATAAAACTTTATTTATAAAACAGGGAGTTGCCAGATATAGCTCACAGGCTATGGTTTGCTGACCCTAACATATCACTCTGTTTTCTTCCTTCATAGCACTTAACAAAACCTAAAATTATCTTGTTTATTGATTTGTTTACTGTCTATTTCCTGCCACAAAAATAGTAGCTCTAGGAGAGTGGAATCTTTGTTGCTGGTTCACAGCCAGCTCCTCAGTGCACAGGACAGAGTTTCCAACACAGAAGTTCATTCTAAACATCTGTCAATTCACTAAATGAATAAATACCATTTTGCAAAAGGAGAAACACAATCACCAACCAACACAAGAATGATATTTGGCCTTATTAATAATAAAAACACAATAATGACATACTATTTTTCACTTGACAGGCTTTCAACCATTAGAAGAGGAGGAGGGAGAGGAGGAGGAAGAAAACTAGTGTAGATGGGCTGGGCACAGTGGCTCACACCTGTAATCCCAGCACTTTGGGAGGCTGAGCTGGGTGAATCACTTGAGGTCAGAAGTTCTAGACCAGCCTGGCCAACATGGTAAAACCCTGTCTCTACTTAAAAAAAAAAAAAAAAAGTTAGGTGTGGTGGCGCCTGCCTATAGTCCCAGCTACTCGGGAGGCCGACGCAGGAGAATAACTTGAACTTGGCAGGTAGAGGTTGCAGTGAGCCAAGATCACGCCACGGCACTCCAGCCTGAGTGACAGAGCAAGACATCTCAAGAGAAAAAAAAAATCGAAACAGAAAACTAGTAGAGATGAATATGTGGGTAAATGGTCCTCTCATCTACTATTGATAGAAATGTTAGTGCAACATTTCTGGAGGTCCATTTGCCGTAATATTTCAAAATGTATATATCAATTTTAAATGGGCAAAGAATTGAAGATTTATTTATCTAAAGAAGACACACAAATGGTCAAGCCCATGAAAAGACGCTCAACATCATTAGTCATTAAGGAAAATCAAAATCACAATAAGATACCACTTCACACCCTCTAGGATGTCCACTATTAAACTAACAACAAAAAAAAGCAGAAAATAAAAAGTGTTGGAGAGAATGTGGAGAAATTGGAGCTTTATGCATTGTTGGTAGTAGTATAAAATTGTACAGCTGCTCAGGAAAGCTATTTGGAAGTGCTCTGAAAGGTTAAACAGAATTACCATATGATCCAGCAATTGCACTCCTAGGTACATGCGCTAAAGATTTGAAATCAAGGCTTCAGATTTGTACACTAATGTTCATAGCAACATTACTTACGATATTCAAAAGGTGGAAACAACCCAAATATCCTTTAACAGGCAAATCCATGAAGAAAAGTGGTATATACATATAATGGAATATTATTCAATCTTAAGAAGGAATAAAATACTAATACATGTTACAACACAGGTAACTTTGAAAACATTATGCTAAATGAAGTAAGCCAGACACAAAAGGACAAATATTGTATGATTCTAATATGAGGTATCTAGAATAGATAAATTCGTAGAGACAGAAAATAGAAAAGAGGTTACCAGGAGCTAGGGTGGTGGGAGAGGAGGAATTGAGGAGTTACTGTTTAATGGATATAAAGTTTTTATTTGGAATGATGAAAAAGTTCTGGATGGTGCTAGATAGTGGTGATGGTTGTACAACTTGTGAATATACTTAAGGGCACTGAACTGTACACTTAAAATGGTTAAAACTATAAATTTTATATTATATATATTTTATAATAAAAATGTATATATACTTTCTTACTCCAAATCCAATCCCTAAGAATTAACTTTGAAGAGGTAGCACAGAAGAGTGAAATACGTGTATACTAGGATCAATCAACCACAGGACCTATCAAGAAAGATCTAGCTATGTAAATGGCACCTGATACAACAAATACATAACAGAAACCATTATGCAGGTATTACATATGACAAAGTAGACTTTTCCTGTTAAAAATTATCCATGAAATTATTATTCAATTAAAAAAGTAAGTGATGAATGCATGTAAAGTATGAGACCATTGATATAAAAATTCTAAAGTTTATCTGTACATAGGGAAAATTCTAGATATACTCTAAATGTTAATAGGGGTTATTTTATGATTGTAGATTTGAGGTGACTTAAAAAATATCCTCTTTATAGTTCTTTGTATTAGTTGAATGTTTTTTGAACACAGAATATTTTAACCAAAATAACATGCTATTGTAAACTCATGTTTGTCACTTTTTCACATTAATAAGGAAGGTTAGGCCCTTCGTACTTACAATCAGATGGTTTCTGTATTTCCATTTCCATAGCAATAATAATATTTGTGAGTGGATTAGATACAATTTAAAAGAGGAAGTACATACCTCAGATAGCGGTGTTGACTCTTTATCATTCAAAAACAGAGATGCTATTTCAGAACAACACTCAATAATCATGTCCTAGAAATAAGAAGATAGTAATATATTGAGGTTGACATTATTAGAAACCTAAATATTCGCTATTTAATTATAAACTATTTCATATGTCTTTTCTTAATCATCACCTAACATTTGTTCCCAGGAAAAGACAGGGCTCAGAAGTCATAATCCCTTCAGTAATTAGGCTCTTTTGAATTGTATCTAATTGTACAAAATAAAATTTTGAAAATAATTATTTTACTAAATAAGGCTTTGAAAAATTACTTTTCTTCTGAGAAGAGAGCCCTGGAATAAAGCGTTTCAGAACCCTGAAAGGGGCTGCAGCAGAGAAGAATGACTGGGAATTATGGAAGACAGGGGACGAGTGAGTGAAAAGGAAGGGAGAGACTCAGCAGCATGATGACACTGCCCTCAGCCCTACTGTAATGGACGCAGCCATGTTCATGTGTGGACACCCAATCCACAAGGGACCTACCCGTAGACAGGCTGAATCTGTTAGATTCCCTAGCATATGTTTTCATGTAGAAAAGAACAACAGAGGAGACCTACAAGTCAGTATCAACTGCATGAGTTGAAAGGTCCAGATGCGGAGTTGGAGAAGGCAGCCGTTAGACCAGATGGGGAGAAGCTAGAGGAGATGGAGAAGAGTGAGAACTCAAGCCCCTTACAGGACTGAGCACAGTCTTGGCTCCTGATCTGTCAGTTTAAATTTCTGTGAGGCCACCATTTCGGGTTCCAGTCTTTGTCTATACATGACCATACTCATCTCATCCTGACAAATACCACCTCCCTACCAAACCTAATTTACTTGAGTTAGTGTAAGTAGTTCTTTCCTCACTTACAACTGAAGAAGTCATGACTACATAATTGTCCGAGATTAACTTTGCCTACTTCACAATGCTGCCAGTGTCTGGCCCTGAAAGAAAAAAAAATTTGCTTTTTTGGTAGTATTAATATATATGCATTTACCAGCATTTAGAATAGTAAAATGATAAAAGTATATTAATTTTTAAATAACTGAGCAATGCTGGTTAAAACCTTGAAATAAAAAAGCAAACAACTGAACTCAAAGCCCCAAAACTCCATTATATCTAAGTTTAAACAAATGCAAAACAAGGAAAAGACCAAATTTCAGGGTTCCAAAACCATAGATAATTCAATTCAATTTAACAGATATATTCAAGACATTATATTAGGTGCTGTGGAACACAGACTCTCTCCTCCCAATATTTCCAATTACAATCAGAAAAATAGATTCATAGACAACTAAATAAAATCCCAAGCAGAATGTGCTCAGAGCACAGGTAGTTATGACATGTTCTAGGATCCTAGATGTGGAAGAGAATAATTTTTAGTACTATAAACATGGAAGACTTCCTGGAGGAAGGGTCGTAGGAACTAAGCCTTGAAAAAATAGTACAATTTCAACTGGTAGAGACTGGGGACTAGGGCACTGTGGGGTGGGTGGGGTTGGGGGAGCCATACATAAGCAATAAGCAGGGGGCATTCAAGGAACACAGGAATTTGATGATATGGTGAAATCATCTTCACTGCAGGTATGTATAGGAAGCATGGCAGTGAGAGTTCTCACAGGAGAGATAAATTTTTAACAGGTCATGTAAAAGTAAGGAATTTGGATTTTATTGTATAGAGAATAGAGCAGGACTGGGCTGAGGGAACAGTGGTAGAAATTGCTTTGAAAAGATAATTTGTCCACAGTTTAAAAGTGAACTGCACTGGAAAGAGACAGAGAAATCAGCTAGGATGCTACTCAAACAGTTTGGGTAGGAAGTGATGATTGCTAGAAGTGGGCCAGCTTCTATGGATTTAAAAATGATGGAGGACAGGCAGGCTACCCAGTCCTAGTCAGGGTACACCAGCATCCTGCGCTGATCTTGCCAGGCCCCTGGTCCACTTTGCCAGATAAAGGGGAATACACATCCACTCCTATATACCCCTTATTTATCTGTATTTCCAACTGAGTGCTTAGGACTGGTTAAGGTATGCTTTCTGTCTAAGTAAAAGATTTCAACAGCATCATGGGTTATTGTAAGGATTTCATCAAGAGCCATCAAACTAAATGACACTGCCTATGTCATGAATCATCTCACATCACAGACGAAGGGAGCAATGCTGCCTAAAAAACGCCTTTCCCTGCTTCAGCTCAACATGTTTTCAAACAGAAATTTTGCTTCAATGACATCCTTTTACTCTGACATTACTTGAGGTAAACCACATACAGATGTTCTGAAATTGGCTGACTTGAGGTTGTGGCTGTGAGTTCCCTGCGTGACCTTGTTACCACCGAGATGAAGAAGGGGAAGGCACAGAGCTCGCCAGTCCCAGCCAGAAAGCAGTTGGATGCAAGTGCTGCAGCTGCTGAGGGGCTGGGAGGGCACGGAATGACCCTTGCTCAATCATTGCCATTTCTCTGTTAAAAAGAACATCTGCTATTTCTATGAGCCATGGCCCTCTCAGTGACTTCAAGATATTATAGCCAATTCTTAGATTTAGTTGAAATCCTTATTCTTCTTCATCTATAATATGGAGTAGGGTGGCAGGGGGAACTTCCTAAGTTGCTTTCCAGCCTCCAAACTCTTGTTTCCCTCATTTCTCCTTCACATGCCACCATCACTATTTTAGCAAATCACAGGGTGAATCATGACCTGCCCTTCCAGGTAAGGTGCTGCCCCCAGATCCAGTGCTGCTTTCCCACTGCCCTCTCTTACAGAACAAAATCCTTTCACCATTTATGCATTCAACATCAATCAAATGCCTCCTTTAGGCCACAAAGCAGGAGTAGGGGATGAATGAAACACAGAGAGCCCAGAAGGAGCTCATGGTCTATTGGGGCAATTGGAGAACCAGACTCCTACAGCACTTGGTGGTGAGATCAGAGCAGAAGAAGCACATAATTCCACCCAGCCTTCCGGCGCCATCTCCCACTACATTTACCCTGCATTTCTGCCACAACAGATGTCCTACTGTTCCCTGAATATGAGACTTAGTTCCATGACTTCATATCTCCTCTCTTGCTATATCTGCAGTCTGGAATGAGTTTTCTCCACAGGTCTCCAACTAGAAGTTTCACAAACAACTATTAGGGAGGCACTAAGGTTCAGTTACTGGGCTAGATATTGAAGATATAGTGATGAATAAGCCCTCTGAGCAAAGGAGTTTGCAGTTGAGAGAGAAAGAGACAGGTTATCAGCTAATTACCTAAACAATACAGGATACTTGGGGATGTACGGAAACATGGCCTTTCTGTCAGTCCAGAAGTGCTAAAAAATTCTGTCTGAGCTATTTAAGCAAGTTCAAAGTCTAGCTCAGCTTTCTCTCTCAGCACATACGTACAAAGACACACACACACACACAATCTATGTAAATGAGACTTTAAATACAATCAGAAGAGTTCGCATCAATAACCCCACTGCTGAGAAGGAAGATTCTACAATTCTACCCTTCTAAATAGTGCAGAATGCAGATAATGGAGAAATAGGAAAACTGGAAGAAGTCAGAGGTACTAAGTTGAACTACATAAATTACTGAGCCAGAGTGGGAAGGAGAAAAGAAACAAAAATCTCTGTTCAGAGTTGGAGAGAAAGGTGTAGGAATTTGAGCCAAATGAGACAGATGTTAGAGAGCTGCTATGGACGCCAGAGAGCTGTGAGAGCAAGACAGCTGGGGAAAGGAGGACTTACAGAAACTTTTCCGTGTATTCTAAAGGATTCCCCCTGGAATGTTCCTATAAGAGACTGTAAAGATTTAGATTATTTTCAATGGTTTTGAACATGAGACTGATTGCCACACTTTGCTAAGACAGAGCTACTGGGTGGCTGGCTCATTAGGAGCGACAGCCACACTTTGCTAAGACAGAGCTACTGGGTGGCTGGCTCATTAGGAACAACATCTGGGTACCTATGGCCACACTCGTACATTGATTAAGCTCCTCTGTGACGGGGACTTGGTTATATTGATTTCTGTGCATTCTCACCTCCTCAGGCCTGGAAATAGTTTGCACATAATAGTTCCTGAAAAAGAATTTGTTAATTGATGCTGATTTCCAATTGTATCTTGCTCTGTGTTCTAACAGTACTTTAATATTTGGGATATACTGCCTATATGTTTATTTTAATTGTCTTACAACCCAGGCACTTCACAAATGTTTGCTGAACTAACCTTAGGTGACTTGGCAAGCATATTTTAAACTTTTCATATCAGTATGCTATCATTCCAAATAAAGTGTCTGCGTCTTAAAATCAGGATGCTTTGCATTTTTCATGTGCTTCAGAACACCTGACAGCTTCTGAACACTCCCATTTAACAGTGAATGACAGATTAAAATAACTCAGCCATTTGGAGCCAGTGTTGTTCATTTTAGAAAAAAGGACACACAAGGTTTTCAAGCCAAAAGTGATTGAAACACCTGTTCTGTAGCCCTCTCAATACATGTTAAATTAATATATGTGTTCTGAAGTTCTTGGCTTATTCTGGACCCTAGGGTTTTGGGGGTGGGGGAAGGAAATAAAGAAAGGAGTGAGAAGGAGAACAAGATTCACTACCTTCTCTCCATATCAACCAAAGACACATTTTCTGCACCCTTATATTCAATCACCCACCGACAATCTATAATGTAATAGAAATAAATATATTAGATTATGAAAGCTCTGAAATCCTGTCCAATTCCAGACCAGAATTGATCTCTTTAGAAGTGTCCTAGTTAACTTCTAATTAGCTCCAAGTGAAGGTTGTCATGACAACAAACTAGCAGATTTAGTCAATGGAAGTTATTTGATATAACCCAGAATTGAGCCTTTTTAAAAATAAAGTGCTCATTAGTATTGTGGAAAAAAGAAAAAAAATTATGTAATTTCATTTCTCAACTTTCAAACGCTGTGAGCTAATTTGCTTGCCAATTCACCTAAACAAATATTAGTGTTCCTTCCGCCTGGTGACATTCTTTATGTATAGAACTAACAGAGACAGAAAACACCTAAAATGCCCCACATTAAAGCTGAAGAAACACTTTCTAAGTTGGAGAATAAAACAAATTCAAAAACATGAAGAAGAACATCAAGAGTGAAAAGTGTTTGTTCTACTCAAGGGTTGACCCACGCACACCCACCATTCCAGTCAGAACAGGAAAGCAAGCCATAAGCCTTTCCTAAGGCAATGTAGGTCCTCAGACTCCGCCTACCTTCAAACACCGCCATGCCCTCATCCTCATTTATTTCTTATTTGTTTAGATTTAATGCCGGGTTAATTGTGATGAATTCGATATCTACATCTGCCCACCACAGGTGTTTTGGTGACTCCCAGTCCACCCAAAGAGCCCATCTCTCCATCTCAGAGCAGCATTTGAATGAAAAGATCATTTTGGAGTTGAGAGGAAAATTAGCTCCAGGAAAATCTGAGAGACGGACGTTCAGTAGTAAAGCTGAGTGGCAGAGAGTACAATCCAGAATCATTACTCTAACAGAAGCTCACTCTCCTGCCTCAGACAATCTAAGCTGAAAATGGGCTCACAGGAAAATAATAATTTTCCATATATGAACTATATAGTAGTGAATTTAGGGAGGATTTCAGCAAAGAATATTCTAGACCATGGCTCAAAAACAGCAAGATGGTAAATTTGGTCTTTGGCTTAAAAACTGTCACTGTAGCTATTCTACAAAAGGAGTAGGAAAATAGAGAGCCGAATTCTTTTTGGAAATATACATGAAAGGGCAATCATGCACTTTATAAAAGAAATCTATAGCTGTATCTATAGCTATAAAACCTCCCAAGTTTGGGATAGTTTGAGTTATCAGGTCTATTGAGGGATTTCTTATAAGCACACAGGACGTCATTAAGTATCATAATTCATGTTGCAACGTTTGAGGACACCAAAAAGGATGTGCAACCAAATTTCTAAGACATCTGCTCCGTGATATACCCAGGCACAGAGCACAGAAGACATAAATGCTGGAAAGCAGCATTTTGCAAAGGCTAGCTGTACTTGCCCAGTAGATTCTCTTACAGTTAGGCTTGCTGCTTTTATAATAATGAAAATTCCATTCATTCCTTATACTGGTGAATTCAGACTAAAAAGGCTAACAACTATCTTCTAAAAATTAGGAAAATTGCTAACCTTTACACTTTCACATAATGAAACCGTATAGATGAAGTAAACAAGAAAACAAAGCCAAACTAATAATATTCTTTCAGAATTAAAAATGTTTTGTTATTGATGACCAATTAAATATTCCTAACAGAAAATGATTTAAGTAAAAAAGATATACTAGACCAAAAATAAAGGGAAGATCCTAAAAGCGGGAGAGATGGGTGGAATTAAGTGTTTCCTCTACTCTGATCTCAGCAGAGTGAGGCAAGAGTCTGCCTCTCCTATTGCTCTCACTAGGCCATAAGCTCCTAAGGGTCCTCTCTGTGTCTTGCTCATCTCCAATTCCCACTCCATGGCAAGTAGGAGGCATTCAACAGATGTTGAATGAAGAAATGGTGAATAAACTTTGTTTTGTGGGCAAGAGTTGTGGAAAAGTGATGCTAGGGACTCAAGTAGCTGAGAATTCAACCCAAAAAGTGGTACAAGGAAAGCCCAGAAGCAGAGCTATGCAGCAGGCATGAGAGCAGTCAGTCTTCAACTGGAGCAGAAGAGTAGGAGGCTCCAGGAGGGAAAGGGGTTTGAGACGTTATTTGATAAGTATGAATACTTGAGTAAAAATCTATGGATGAACATATGAAAGTTCTGATGTAATGACTGAGAAAACATTAAGAATAAAAGACAAGGAAAGAAAAAACATTAAGAATAAAATACAAGTCAAGAAAGAAAAATAACTATAGCATATCACTTGACTCAGCTGTGAACATCATTTACAGGGTCGTAACACTGAACATTGATTTCATTAAATTTTGTGATGTAACAATATGTAGAAGAAAAGGGAAAAGAAGAAGTTGGGGAGAAGTGTAAATGAGCTAAATCCATATATATCAGACAGGAAATCAATACATATTGTCTAAAATTGATATCTCCAGAAAAAAACAATAATTTCTGGCTTTCAGCATGATTCATCATTTTGTCTGGCTTTCTGTCTTCCAAATCGGGGCAGAATTGTTGGTACAGCATATAAATTATTTGGCTAATGAACTGTTAGTGGAAGTGATATGATGGAAGTTTTATGAGCCAATGTGTGATGTGTCCCTTCTTTCCCCTCTGCCACAGTGACTGGTGATATTCCATGATGAATGTTCCACTCACCTAGATGCTGGCATGAGGAGGCATGAAGCAGGCCCCCAGTTGACTCACTCAGATTTGGAGGCTTTTCGTTACCCCATTTTTCATGACTGACACTGAATATTATTTGTAGATGTGAAAGCAAATAACAAAAGCAGGAGCTAAAAGAGTGGAAAGTGGTTGCCTTTGCAGAGCAGAATTGTGGAGTGAGGAGAGGTTGGGTAGGCAGCAGACTGCCTTTTTTCATTTTAAGCCTTTTAGATATTTTTTTTTAAACAGCTACACTAAATACAGAATATATCTCTCAAGAAATTAAGGTACAAATGGAAATTTAAGGAACACACAATTAGGGGAGAACACATATTCCCTTCCCTTCTCATTTCCATAAAGAATAAGGAATTTCCATGTCTCTCCCAAAGAACCCAGGACACTTCCAGCTTCTTTTAGATCATTTTACCCCCAAAAGAGTAGAGTGACTTATCTCATCCATGAGTTTGGGAAAAGCACCAGAGCATTCTAGGCTCAGCCCCTTCGGGGCAATCTTTATTTATACTTTTTGGATGCACTCTACCTGCAGAACGATTATTGTCTGCTCTCCATGCAGTAAGCTTGAGTGGGGGAGAAGGGAAATGGGGAAACCCTGTGGTTACATGGATGTGCCAGATGACTGCATGACTAGGTAGGCAAGTCTGGCTAATTCAGGGGTAAAATATTAATGTGCTCATTTGGCCACAGACCTAAAGCCAAATTCGCTATTCAGCTTTATCAGTAATGACGCTGACATTTCTGCTTCCATTTAACTGTCTGCTGTGCCCCAGGAGAACTCAGAACTCAGGATGGGAGAAAAAACTCCCCTCTCCTCCAAAACACAAATATCAGTCATCAGAAAAACAACTCAGCTGTCTGATCAGACTTAATAGCACACTATACAAATAGCCTTTTTTTGTTAGAAAAATATATATGCATATAAAAGGTCTGAAAAAATATGCCTACCTATATTTTCTGGTTTCTCTTCACACACTATTTGGATAATAAAAATGTTTAAATAATAGATTTAGAGTGAAAAAAGATAAAGTAATATTGCAAAGTCACAAAGCATTATCACTTGGGATTCACAGTTACAGCTGAATGATTTATCTGGATTGGTTTGTATTCATTCACCACCAAATTCTTGTAATTCATATGCTTAGAAGACCCTCAGACCTTCAGGAGGCATACAATATACAGGTCAAAAAAGTTGAGTCATGTTTTGCACTCTGAATAAATTAGAGGCAGAAGAACCACAGAGTTCAAGTCGAGTTACACAGTTCTGCTTTGAGGATATAAAAGATAATCTATAGCGACGTCATTTTCCATTATTGAACAACTTACTTCCATTTCATTATCAATTGATTCCTCTTCCACGTCTCCTATGTCATATACGTTTTCATTTGAGGTAATTTCAGGAGCTGCTGGCAATGATATTTCAGCTATTTGTACAAGATTAGATAATTTCTCATGAATTGCAATAACCCTGAAAATAACAAATATATGTGTATTTTATTTTGAAGAGTTAAGAAAAGCATTTGTTTATTTGTAGAATCAATAACTTGTATAAAGTAAACCCTCAGTTATTTGACGATTAGGCTTCTAACGTGGCCAAGCATCATTCATTCAGTCATTCCCTTCATTCAAAAAACATCAGCAAAAAGACGGAGTCTTAACTTTCATAATGTTTATGGTCTTGTTATACACTCAGATAAAAAATAATTGAAATTGCAAAATCACAATGAAGAAAGACACACATTTAAAAAATTTGCTGAAGATGAAAATAAAGAAAATAATTATCTATGTAGGGAAACAAAATCTAGGCAGGAACAAAATATTTACTTCTATGGACATCTTAACACCATGCTCTGTCTGGCTGACCTGCAGGTAAGAATTATGACATGTTAGCAATGACTCTAAAAGGCCAATCAAGGGACCCATAACAATTCAATGTATTGCATGTGTCTTGCAAACGGGGGTGGAGAGGGTGGAGGAAGGGAGGTGGTGAGAAGAATGAAGAAAAATGGAAAAATAAAAGCCAAAGGAGGACACTGGCCATGATGCTGAAGACAGGGTTCACAGGCCAGTAAACTGTTGATGTCCTGAAGGCAGAGTGGACCAGGGCGTGGAGGCAGAAGGTGGAAAGGCTTACAGTTGAAGAAGGCAAACAGCCACCTGCATGGCCTCCATGACTCCACACTACAGGCACAACACACATATGCATGTATGTGTTTAAATATGTGTGCGTATGCATGTCTCTATTCAAGGAAGGAAGAAAATTTTATGCAAAAGAAGCAAATGATCCCCCAAAGCAAACTGACATCAGGAACATAGGAAAAATGTCAATTTTCCACAGCATTCTCATCTGCAGCATTGTGCAATACTTGATTATCTGAATGACAGTTCTCAGCAATAAAAAGTTTAAAAATGTAACTACATACAAGAGGATTTGAATTTATATAGTATGTCTTAGAAAATTTTCTATTTAAAAGGCAAGAGTTAAATGCAAAGATTTAATGTTAAAAGTTTACTTGAAAAACTTTTAACATCATTAAAAGTTATCCATTAAAAAATGGGTCCTCCTACATACCAATAATTGACAAGCAGAGAGCTAAATCATGAGTGAACTTCCATTCAGGATTGCTACAAATAAAATGAAACACCTTGGAATACAACTTTCAAGGGATGTGAAGGACCTCTCCAAGGAGAACTACAAACCACAGCTCAAGGAAATAAGAGAGGACACAAACAATTGGAAAAAAATCCTATGCTCATGGGTAGGAAGAATCACTATCGTGAAAACGGTCAAACTGCCCAAAGTAATTTATAGATTCAATGCTATCCCCATCAAGCTACCATTGACTTTCTTCACAGAATTAGAAAAAACTGCTTTAAATCTCATATGGAACCAAAAATAGCCCATATAGCCAAGATAATTCAAAGCAAAAAGAACAAAGCTGGAGGCATCACGCTACCTGACTTCAAACTGTACTACAAGGCTACAGTAAGCAAACAGCATGGTACTGGTACCAAAACAGATATGTGGACCAATGGAACAGAACACAGATCCCAGAAATAACACCACACATCTACAACCATTTGATCTTCGACAAACCTGACAAAAACAAGCAATGGGGAAAGATTCCCTATTTAATAAATGGTGCTGGGAAAACTGGCTAGCCATATGCAGAAAACTGGCTAGCCATATCCTTACACCTTATACAAAAATTAACTCAAGATGGATTAAAGACTGAAATGTAAAAATCGAAAACCATAAAAACCCTAGAAAAAAACCTAGGCAATACCATTCAGGGCATAGGCATGGGCCAAGACTCCATGGCTAAAACACCAAAAGCAATTGCAATAAAAGCCAAATTTGACAAATGGGATCTAATTAAACTTAAGAGCTTCTGTACGGCAAAAGAAACTATCATCAGAGTGTACAGGCAACCTACGGAATGGGAGAAAATTTTTACAATCTATCCATCTGACAAAGATACAAGGAACTTAAACAAATTTACAAGAGAAAAACAACCCCATCAAAGAGTAGGCAAAGGATATAACATACACTTCTCAAAAGACATTTATGTAGCCAGCAAACACATGAAGAAAAGCTCATCATCACTGGTCATGAGAGAAATGCAAATCAAAAGCACAATGAGATACCATCTCATGCCAGTTAGAATGGTGATCATTAAAAAGTTAGAAAACAACAAATGCTGCAGAGGATGTGGAGAAATAAGAATGCTTTTATACTGTTGCTGGGAGTGTAAATTGGTTCAACCATTTGGAAGACACTGTGGCAATTCCTCAAGGATCTAGAACCAGAAATACCATTGACTCAGCAATCTCATTACTGGAATATACAATCCCAAAGGGTTATAAATCATTCTACTATAAAGGCATATACACATGTATGTTTATTTTAGCACTGTTCACAACAGCAAAGACTTGCAACCAACCCAAATGCCCATCAATGACAGACTGGATAAAGAAAATGTGGCACATATACACCATGGAATACTACGCAGCTATAAAAAAGAATGACTTCAGGTCCTCTGCAGGGACATGGATGAAGCTGGAAACTGGCATCCTCAGCAAACTAACACAGGGTCAGAAAACCAAACACCACACGTTCTCACTCATAGGTGAAAGTTGAACAATGAGAACACATGGACACAGAGAGGGAAACATCACACACCAGGGCCTGTTGGGGGGTTGGACAAGGGGAGGGAGAGCATTAGGAAAAATACCTAATGCATGAGGGGCTTAAAACCTAGATGACTGGTTGATCGGTGCAGCAAACCACCATGGCACATGTATACCTATGTAACAAACCTGCACTTTCTGCACATGTATCCCAGAACTTAAAGTAAAAATTTTTTTTTTTAAATAATGGGTCATCTCCAATAATGTTGGAAAAGCTGCCTGATGCATTGGAGAGAAAAGAAGATGAAGAGGTGAAACACTAAGTGAGTCATGCTTGGTTCCTTCAAACACTAGCCATGAAACCTTAGTCTACTCACTTAACCTCTCTGACCCTGGAGTTCCTTCTACTGTAAGACTGGAACAAGAAAATCCATTTCATCCAATTCATAAGGCTTTTGTAAGGATGAAATGATGTAATTATATATGTTCTTAACTACAAGGAATCACATAAAGGAAAGATGGTATTCTAAAATGCCATTCTGTAATTCTAATACCTAGAGAAAGAAGTTTTTTTGTCTTCCACAAATAGCATAGCTTTCCTTAATAATACTTGGGATTCTAGGAAGGATAAACTGTTCTTTGACATTTGGGTTGCAGCTTGTGTATGAGTGTCCAGAACTTCACTGTCTGGGCTGGCAGAGTAAATGGCCCCATCTAGCTCCCTGAAGGGCAATCTGGGACTGGGTAAAGCGGGCTGGGTCCTCATGCAAACAGCAACATCAGATGACCGGAATCTCATGGGAGGTCTGGACCCCATGACTGCACCTTCCTACATCCTGCTCCCTTCCTTTGTGCTGTGGCATGCATTTGCCCCTCACCTTCCTGTCCTCCCACATACTTCTTCATTTCTGTCCTCCAGGTGAATACCTGCTCCAGCTTTTTAAACCTTGGCACCACAAACAAGCATCTACCATCCCGTCTGGGCTCCCCAAATCCTCTGCTGTCATTTACTGACTCCTACATACTCTCTCCCATGGTTTGCCGTGGCCTGGAAGGCAGGACCCAGTTGTAAGTGGAAACATGGATGACAGGGGGTTTAAAAGCAGAGACAGTAGGCAGAGAACTTGATCTTGGCCACAACAGCAAAACTACCACTTAGAACTACACAAAACGCTTTATGTCTGTTCATTGAGAACACTAGTGTCTCCTTTCTTGCTGTAAAGAAAATGCAAAGGATTAGAATATACTTTTCCTTATGAGAACTTAACTAGGAGATGAGGAAGTGAATGATAAAAGCAGGATCTCCCAATTTGCAGGTTATCCAAGTTTCTTCTCTGGCCTATTTTTCATGACCTATTTTATTCCTACTTTGCCTTCCAAAGGATGATCAAGACCAATTTCCCATGTACTAATCTTGAGCCTCATAAGAACACCAGGAATGTCACCCAGGAGGAGAGAAACAGTTTATTTTCACAGTGCCACCAAAGGACAGGGAGATAAAAGATTGTCAGAAATGGTCCTCTGTGATGGCCTCAGTGGCTGGGGCTTGTCACTAATTTTAGTAACCCTACCATTGATCAGAAGTATGCCAAAGTTTAAAACTTTTTGGAATAAAAAAAGAAGTTCATCAGTTTGTTGGCTTTCTAATTTATAGAAATTATCACCATTTTCATCATGTGGGTCTGGAAAAAATCTATATTTCTGGATTTACAAAGCAAGTGCAGAATTACCTGATTTTGTTGCTTAGCTGTGCTGGTCTATAGCCTATAACCTAGGTTTTCAATCATTTCACTTGAAAAGGAATAAATGAAAAGGAAAAGAAGGAAGGAAACAAATTGACTGAATGAAAATATAGAGGAAAGGAGAGGAAGGAGGGGAAGGAAAGGAGAGGAGAGGATAAGAGAAGAAAAGAAAGGAAAGAAGGAATAAATAAATTGACTGAATAACTGAAAATCTGCCAGCTCTGGAAACAGCCTTTGTCTCTTTCATGATGATGCCAAGAAGTCATTCAAAATGAAAATCACAGAACATGAACAAGACTCTCCAAGGAAGGACAGAGAAACACTAATTCTCTGTTTACCAGGCCATTGATGGAACAGGCGCTAGTGGTTAAGCTTTCCAAAGCATGAAACTCCACACAAAGCCACATTAAATTATTTTTTAACCACACTGAAACTACAGGTGAACTACAGTACAGACAACATCCGTGTGCTCTCTGTAATCTCTATGAAGCATCATGAACCGTTCCTTCGGCAACCCTCGGTACTATTATTAGTATTATTCCCATTTTATTGATAATGAAACTGAAGTACAGAGGTTACATAAACTGCCCAAGACTGTGAAGGTAATAAGGGACACAACTGGTATTTGAAGGAAGCAGGCTGGATTCAGAGTTCATGCTCTTAACCACTGCAATATATTATTATTCTCAACAAAACGAAGATTCTTCTAGAAGTGTCTTTTAGCAGGCCTCCTACGCTATACCTTGTCAATTACTGAAAGAGTCTATTCTCATGAGAAATAACAACAAAGACAACTAGAGTTGTGGAATTTTTTACTTGCCTGTTCAGTGGAATCCATAAAGAGCCAGCACATACATTGTTAAATGTGGAATGTCTAACATCTGAAATCTTCAGAGGCTTCAAATTATATGCATACAACAATAAAACCTATAAGAAAAATAAAAGGGATATAAAATGTGACATCAAAATTAGAGTTTATCTAAAAAAATACAGGATTAGTTCACAAAATAATACGACTGTATTTTTAAAAATATTTGTTTAGAAGAGAAAAATTGGGATTTCAACTCACCCGGAAGAGAAATGATGTGAACCAAAATTGTACAAAGGTTGTAGGATAAAAATAAATACTATTTAGTAACAATATTATATTATTTTTGAAGAGCGACATTTTGTACCGCAATTAAGTGTATATTTCAGCCTTTGAAGGCCCTCTACAGTAAGTACTAAACATACATGCGGTAAACATCCAGCTTTGTTCCTTGTTACTTCTCAACATGAACCACTCCCATAGGTGGGCATAGTCACTTCTATGCATTCACTTACGCTGTTCCCTTCCTCTTCTCTCCATTTATCCAATCCACACGCAAGTTTCTAGCCACCACACCTAAGGTGAAACTTCCCTTGATGATTCATGCTCTAGTAATTTCCCTGTTGTTTGGATTCTGACAATTCTTAGAGTCGGTTGCATATGATATAGCACCTACTTAGTCATGGATTTGTAGTGTTTGAGATTCACAGAACCTTAGAGATAATCTGGTCTAATTCCCTCATTTTAGATATAAGAAAGCTACTGCCCAGAGCTGCCCATCAAAACTGAGTAATTAGGCGTATTGGGGCTCAGAGAACAGAGCTTCAAAGTAACAAAGGAAATTACTTTAGCCTTAGAAGCTACCTCAAAACCAAGACTTTTTTAACCCAGCACAGGTAAGGACTCTCTCAGGAGGTTCCCATACCTGCCCAAGAAAATTTCTTCCAAAAGAAGTACAATTGTCTTGAAACTCCCTTTCTAGGAATCTCATTAAATAACTGTTAAGCATGCTCTGAATGAAGAGACCACCTAAACAGGCTTTGTGTCAGCAACATGGCTGTTTATTCACTTGGGTGGTATCGGGATGAGTCTGAAAAGACAGTCAGCAGAGGATGGTGTGATAGGAGCTAGTTTTACAGGTTTGGGGTGGGTAGTGGAAAGTTACAGTTTAGGCTGGTTTTGCAAGCCAGGGGTATTGCTGGGTAGGGGTGTGTGTCATAAGGTCCAGTGTCACAAGGTTGGCTTATCAATTGAGGCAGGAACGGTTGAGGCAGGAGCAATGGCAGTATGTTGCAAGGTTGGTTAATCATGGACTGCAGGAGCCAGCTATTCTTTTGTGGTTTTCCTGTTACTTCAGACTTTCTGGCTCCTGGAGGCCATCTGGAGCTGTATGGGTTACAGGAGTCACCACGGCTTGACTATGGTGTAGTCCATGGTGCAGTCAGTTTAAAGGATCTTACAATAACCAAGAAAGATCAAGCACCAAAGAAGAAAAAAGACTAAAATTCATCACCATGATCACACAGACTTTTCGTCTAATCTCCTGAGGGCAGCTTGAATAGATTGCCTGGGAGACTCTACCTGCATAATCAGACAACCCTTACTTGCAGTGTTGTGCTACCCCTCTTCTTCCCATAACTTGCCCGCAAGCTATTATCTGTTCTTGGTCCTACTCAAACAGAATCATTTAAAAATTACTGTCTGCCTTTTGGGTCCATTCAGTTCCCCTAAAAATCATTGATGACCCCTCAAAATTGCCCATATTCCCAATTTCCCTCTCCCTGAAGATACCTAAAGAAGGGTATATAAGCTTCTGAATCTCTCTGGGTAATTGCATAATCAACCTTTTGTTATTTTCCTGTGCTTATACACATTACTAAATTTGTGTGCTTTTTCTCCTGCTAATCTATTGTCAGCATTATTCTGGTAGATGTTATACCCAAATCTTTAGAAAGTGAGGGAAAAACTCTTCACCCCTAAAGGCACATGCCTTTACCTCTGCTTCCTCACAAAGTAAACTAAGTTAAGAGTAAAGGTATTTTTCAAAGGCATTCCACAAGGACAGAAAGTACTCAAGAGGAGATGAAGCAGACAAAAGACATTAGCAACACTATGAAGGACAGAAAGCACCTGGAAGAACAAAACTGACTCAGCAGAGAGGAAAGGCTGTGTCCTAAGTGCTTTCAGAGGGATGTCAACAACAAGCATGACTAAGAACCCTGAGAAACTCAGGGCCCGGAGGGTGAGGTACCTTTAAAGGCAGGAGTGGGTGGTACTGCAAACAGGGAGTAACATTAGACAACCTCCCTCCCATCTGGGTGGGTGCAACCTGGAGACTCCTTCTTTCCCTTGCCTCCTCTCTCGGCTGAAATTCCATTTTGCTCTCTGCTGTCATTAAATCAGAGGATCTATGCTGAGGGACATTAGGTACAGGGGTCAGGTGCTTTATTAAAAACATTGGAATTAAGTGAAAGTCTGCATTCTGAATGAGAATGTAGTAAATTAGGCAGGAGTCTAAGAGAATTGTCTTTGGGGAAACTGACATGTCAAAGAGAAAAGACCTACAGATACTGAAATTTCAGCATTCTCCAGTGAAACTACTGGCTCCTTCTTCAGTTACCCTATAATGAGGCCCATAAATCAATGTCTAACGCAGTATGTTTTTTAGTGCTTTGCTTCAAACATAAATGGACAGTCAAGAATTACTAGACAGGATATGAAAGGCAAAAACTAAAACTAACAGCAGGGAACTTCCAGAATAAGAGACAAGACAAAGATCAGGAGAAAACTCCAATAAAACTATAATTAATATCCTCGGAGAAAGACAATATTGCATCTGTGAAACAAGAAGAGGGTACTATAAAATGGGACAATCAGAGAACAAGGAAGACGACTTAAAAATAAAAACATGATCAAAACAACTAAATAATCAATAAAAGATTCAAAATATAAAATTGACTCCATCTCCCCAAAAGTAAAACCTAAATTTAAAAACATAGATAATAGGGGAGAAAAGATGAGAAAAGTAAATACTTAATCCAATGGGTTCAATATCTGCATAATAGAAATTCCAAAAGGTACTAAGATAATCAGAGGGAGGAAATTATTAAATAAACAAATTTCCATGAACCGGAGGATATTACTTTCCATTTTGAAAGGGCCACCCTAAATATCCAGCATAGCAGATGAAAGACTCACACCAATGTGCATCATGGAATTTCAGTGCATACAGGACAGGGGGAAGATTCTGAGAGCTACCAGAGTCACAAGAAAAGAACAAGGAATCAGAATGGGATCAGACTTCTCAACAGCAATGCAAGATTGCCAGAGACAGTGGAATAATGCCCTCACAACTTCAGGGAAAATAACTGTCAGCCTAGAATTTTATGCCAAGAAAACAATAAATTAGGCATTAAAATAAAGACCTTTTGTTAGACATTCAAGGTTTTTTTTTTTTTTTTT